>NC_137000.1:25064378-25116878 GCF_032717465.1 Coenobita brevimanus | reverse complement strand
GTGTGTGTGTGTGTGTGTGTGTGTGTGTGTGTGTGTGTGTGTGTGTGTAACTGCAGCTGCAAGTAATCGCGGACTCAAGAGAGCCAAGATTAACAGACATTTGGTGCAACATTTTCCGAGGCATGAGGTGCTGTACTGAACGTATGGTGTGCCAACTTGCTTGTCATCGGACGCTCTGACCGCCCAGGGTGAATGAACCCAAGGCAACCCGTGCACACCTTAATGTATTAGTATTTCCCTTCACGACGCGAGGTATCTCCTAACGTATATAGAATCGTCCATCGGTATTGAGGATGAAGCAAAAGAAAGAATCATATGAGAGTTAAATGAGATGGTTTCGACGAGAGATGCCCCTGAAATTTATTTTAAGTGTCTAAAGTTGCCTAAAATGAAATAAAAGTTGTTATTGTATATGTTACATGAATATCGGAATTTCGTCGTTAACACTGAATATCCGTTTGACAGATTGTGATATGTACTGATGGCTAAAGGTGTGTTCGATGATAGTCATCAGGGCTAACAAACATTATAAAGTAAGATTTGAAGCAAGACAAAATAAGCTCAAGTTTGAATGGTGTTAAGTTACTCATCTACATATCACACTACCTTTGTGGGATAAGGACGTCTTAACGCCCCCACCCAGGTCAACACAACGTCACTCACTTCACGTTTCCTCTCTCTCCCTCCCTTTACTTCTTTCCGCCCCCTAGCATTCACCATTTCCTCCCTTCCCTACCTCCTCTGAATTTCTTTCCCCCACTTTCACTCCCTCTCTCTGCCTCTTCTACCTCCCAGCCTACTCATTCGCTCCATCCTCCTCTAACAACTTCATTTTCCTCCTCTTCCACTTCCTATCTCCTCCGCCTCATAGAGCCTTCTCTTCCGCCTTCTTTGTTCTCTTCCTCATTCTGTCTCCTCTTCCACTCCTTGTTTCCTCAACCCCTCTCATCACCTGGTATTTTCTTTTATCTTTGGCTCTTCTGTTGCCCAGGCTTCCTCCTTCACCCACTCCTTCGCTCCTCACCGATTAAGAAAAATAATAAAAATATGGGTGAAAAAATCCATCCGACACGAAGAACCATCTAAGCTCCGAGTTCAGTCCATTAACGTCAAGATAATGTAGGAATTACAGCCCCTCCACGCTCGCACATCGCTGATGGCCTCGGAAAAGTAGCTCTGAGGGTTCTATGGGTTTTACATATATGGAGACTGGGGACTTGATTTTCCCTCCACCAGGATGGCTCATTATGATTAAACCCTTTCACTACGATGGCGACATTATGTAGTTTATGGTGCCCTTACAATTCTCATCTCATTCTTGGTGTCTGATTATAACATTATTCTTGGGCAGAAGTCGCCAATTATAGGCCTGCCTTCCTGCTGCGATCATTGTCTTATTATGTGCACTTAGATTGGCAGATGTTTTTTAGGAAAAATATGGCGTTTCATAATGAACGAATTACACAGTCTCCATAAACCCTTTCAGAACGTTGACCGTGGGATGTCGTATGTTGCTAAGTTATCCTTGCTCCCTCCAGGCGATTTTATTATGCATAAAAAGGGTTACTGTGTAAATCTTCCCATCTCCCCAGGAAGGCTTTCTGGCACTGACGGCGTTGAGGTAGTTTTTCTGCGGGGTTGATGAGTGTCCGTGCTTGACGTCTCACCATGGCCATATTAAGGGACACCATCAGCCACATGCCATTCACCAACGATTTTGGACTTGAGTAGAACGCGTTTTTCTAATCAGATGAAGATTCTTAACCCTTTTAGGCCCAGTAGATGGCCAAGTGTGGTAAGAGTGGAGAATGGATTTGGCTTGTGACCAGAGACTCATTTCTGCCTCATAAGTAAGACTCACCGAATTTCATTCAGCCAAACTACGATTTAGTGGTCATGTTGTGGGAGTGGCCCAGTTTCGTCAGATAAAGTATACTGACTATTGTAGGGAAGTTACTATCAGTAACATGGCCTCATAAAAATCAGCCACGTTTACATGACATTACAGACAGCACATTTTTTTTTCATTAACCATTTCCGTACGATGACATCTTTTATTTTATTCTCGCTATCATCAGACAGCTTTACGTAGCTTTAGGGATAGTGGAAGGTTAAGTTATAGTATCCATTAACCTCTTCACCACGACAGGTCTCCCCTCAAGCTAGATAATCGTTTGGCGGGGTAGTAATAAGTAGCGTCATTTTTCTGTGTGAGTTATCAGTATATAACAGCAAGAGTCGGCAATAGTTTAATGTGCTTAATCTTTTAATAGTTTTTCATCTGCTCAGATAATATCAGCGTATCATCGGCTACCACTTCCATTCGTATCAGCACATTACCTGTAAGTATTCGGAGGATGTTTTTCTCTCTGAATGTTGTAAAATGAGACTTTGATGTGAGCCCTTCTGGAACCTGGACCTGAGTGGCAGCGAGACAGTCCCGGGTGATGGATGACGAGGGAGGGGTGTCGGATTCTTGGTGTGAGGGGGGGACCTGTGGAGGGGGAGGACGGTAGGGAGTAGGGAGAACGAGGTAGAATGTAGGAGGCGAGGGAGAGTAGGAAGCGAGAGGGAAGGAAGGATAGGGATGGAATGGGAGAGCAGGGAAGAATGGGAGGAGGGGAGGAGTGGGTGATGACGGCAGGTGGACGTCTCCTTGGCTTGGTCGGTTTGGTCCAGCCCTCATGATCGTAGGACTTCCTGGCATGGGTTCAACTCCCACTGATTGCCATGGAATTTATGGGATGGACGCTTATCAGTTGACTCCTATTCATAACAGTCAAATAGCCAAACCTACATTACAGCACTATTTGCTACCATTATGTTCTGTTTCACCATTTGTCTTGTATCTTTCTTACCCCTCTCCTAACCTACCTATGACTCTACCCTTTATGATGGAGGAGAGAAGAGAGAGAGAGAGAGAGAGAGAGAGAGAGAGAGAGAGAGAGAGAGAGAGAGAGAGAGAGAGAGGGGACTCATGATGGTAGAGAGGTGTGAAGGAGAGTCGGGAAAGAATGGGTAAAGAAGTGAGGGTGAGAGAGAAGGAGTGAGGAAAGGAGACGGTGGTAAGGAAGGAGTTAAAACGAAAAGGAAGAAACGGAGTAGAGAAGGGAATGGGAGAAGGAGATTGGGGAGGAAAGGGAGAAGGAAGAGAAAAAAGGAGAGAGGAAAGGGAGAAGGGGCACTAAAAACGGGAAACTGAGTGAGGAGGGTGAGGCAGGACAGAAAGGGGAAGCCATGTTGCAAGTAACGATGAAGATAAGAATGACAGAACGGAAAGTGGAGAGGAAGATATGAGAACGTGCAGAGAGAAAATATAGAAACAGAGAGGGAGGGGACTTAAGAGACTAGGGGATAGTCAAGAAAGGGATAAATTAAGCGCAAAGTAAGTTAAGAAAAGGAGAGTGGAGAAGGAATGAAAGTTAAGATGATGAGAGAGAAGACTAGAGGAGGAGGAAGTTAGGATGGAGGGAAGTAAAGAGAGAGAGAACTAAAGGAAAAGGAAAATGAAGAGGGATGAAGTAAACAGTGAGAACAGTAGAGGGCAACGTAAGTTGATGAACGAAGACCAAAATAAGTTAATTACTCAAACCTGAGAAAAATTTTCTTTGTACTGTCATGGCTTCAACTTTTTTAAAATACAGCATTACATTTACCATTGTTGGAAGGTCGTTATTATTCTGAAATCAGTATTTCATCACCTCACTATGATGTGATTTTTATTATTTTTTTTTTTTTACGTGTCCGACTCTGGCCATAGGCTTCACAGCCTGCTCCCAAGGCCCAGTAGTCGTCTTGCATACCATACACCTCCACGAGTCACCACTTCGACGCTGACACCCACCGTACATATTGAATATATGCTAGGGCTGTTTCAAACACGTCTGGTTTGTTGGTATTAGCGAGGGTACTATTACATGTCGGTGAGTCTTTTGGTAGATCAGTAAAGTCTGCTTAAGTTAAATTCAGATCCTTAAACTGTTCCCTGTCCCAATGGGGATTCGAACCTAGGTCCATTAGGACTGCAGGCCTTTCTCTACTGATTGAGCCACCGCCTCATAAAGTATAATTATAAGGCTTAGGGCGACCTTCCGAAGTGAGAAATAAGAAAATATCCATTAACCTCTTCAATGATGACGTCCGTTTTAAAATTACCTCTTACCTCCCGTTTATTTTGTTTACCTTAAAAGAGAACTTTCTATATTAAGTGAAAAAAATCACTGAACCTTTATAATGGTGAAATTATTTTTTTATTGTTTCGACCAGAAAGTTTCATTCATCTTATGTGTCAGCTGTCATAGTGAAGTGATGAGGTCGTTATTCTTGAGTTGCGTTATTAGTGTGTCGAGAGTATGTTCTCGTCTCTCACACCTTTGGGATAATGCTACCCTTTTGTCAGTATACCGCCCCGTGCGTCTTTCATTGCTGTTGCTCGTGTATAAGTGAAATGTTGAGTTAGCAAAAGAGTATGTGAACACATGATGCATGTCACAATATGACAACGAAGAAAAGATTCGAAGAATCTGCATTTTTAAACAGTTACGATGTTCGATTTGTCGCCTTGCGTACAAGATCAGTAACAATCTTTTGGAGTAATATAGAAATACACATCGCGACCAGGTACACAATGCCGAGATAGTCTGAGTTAGTGTGTTAGACAGTAGTTTGTGGGATAAGGTATTGCATTAGCATACAGGTACAGATCCAGAGTCAAGGATAATAGACAACACGAGGTGGTTAAGCCTTTAATAATATTATTTTTTTTATTTTTTTATTTTTTTAAATAACAGAACGGAGGAAGGAAAAACAAATGGGGGAAAAAAAAATCCATACACCAGACTACTGGTGTTCTCCATTCATAAAATATCTGTAACAGTTAGACTTGAACAGTTGTGGGTTGAAATTTGGAGGAAAACAACTCTGGGGAAGCGAGTTCCAGAGAGATGCAGTTCGGGGAATGAAAGAATTCTGATAGGCAGAAGTTCTGCAATATGGTTGAGTGACATTCCAGTCATGAGCGCTACCAGATGCCCGTGTAGCACGAGGGAAGGCATGGAGAGGCGGCATCATGTACGCAACCTCGTCTGAGCACTTGCCAAAAAAATATCTGTAAAATAATGCAAAGGAGGCAACATTCCTTCTTACTTGCAGGGGAGGTAGTTTATATGTAATGACAGGGTTGTTAATGATTCTAACAGCTTTATTCTGAATTTTGTCAAGTTGTCTCAATGCAACCTCTCCACAACCATTCCACAAGGGTGAGCAATATTCAAGCTGAGAGCGCACATGACTCTTATAAATTATAGCTAACTGCTCATCGGTGAAGAAGTTACGGACTCTGTACAATAATCCAAGTTTCTTTGAGGCGGCCTTAGCAAGTGATCTGACATGAGAGGTCCAGCTGAGGGCACTGTTAAGTGAGACACCAAGAATTTCAATACTTTTGGAGATGGGAATATTAGTAGCACTGAAGGTAATGTACGAATCTGGCAATATCTGTCTATTAGTAAACTGTATATATTTAGTTTTACTAGCATTAAAAGTGACAAGGTTGTTTTGTCCCCATTCACTGATTATAGCTAGATCTTGATTTATGGAGATGGCTGTACTGAGTTGAGAGGTAGAGATATTAGACTTTGTAAATGGATGTCTGAGTGTGAATGACCTATGTAGTGCTGAGTCATCTGTATATGAGTGAACGATATTGTGAGTGACAGATAAGAGATCATTAATATGAACCAGAAATAGGATTGGCGCCAGAACTGATTCCTGCGGCACGCCGGCGTTAATTGAGTGGAAATTCGAATATACATCATCAACTTTTACTCTTATTTTCCTATCACTAAGATAAGAAGATATCAAAGGAACAAAAGACGTTAGTCCATAGCAAGGGAGTTTGGACAGCAAGGAACGGTGCCATACTCTGTCGAAAGCTTTAGAGATATCAAGAGCTACTGCATGAGTTTCTCCAAAAAGATCAATTGATTGATGGATGGTATGAGTTAAGAGATTGAGTATGTCAATGGTGGATCTTTCGTGGCAAAAACCGTATTGTCTGTCACTAATTAAGTTGTTGGATTCAAGATGTTTAACAATATGCTTATTAATTGAAGTTTCAAATACCTTACCAAGAGAAGATGTGACAGCTATTGGTCTGTAATTGGAGGGGTCAGACGAACTTCCTTTCTTCGGAACTGGGTGGATATTGGCTTCTTTCCATGAATTTGGGAATAAAGAAGTACGTATGCATAGTCTGAATAATTTGGCTAGGACAGAGGCAAGTTCAGGGGAACACTTTTTCAAAACAATTGGAGGAATTCCATCTGGGCCTGGAGCTTTGTTGGTAGGTAAATTGTCTAGGATGGATTTTACGAATCTTGTCTGTATTTTAAGTGGGGCAATTTCGGGAGAATCAAGTTCCAGTACTGAGACATTCTGGCTGGTATCATCTATGGTAGAGTTTCTTGCAAAGGTACTATAGTCTCACCAATCTAAAATCAAGGTTTGGGTGGAGTCCAGCCGGGGATTTCCCGCCATACAGCGTTGCCTTGTTTCCTATAATCTGATTGGCTAGTGGCTGACCTGACACCGTTATAGTTCGCCGGTCACATCTCGCCACCTGGCCTGACATGACTTCACCCACTTCTGTGTGTGTGTGTGTGTGTGTGTGTGTGTGTGTGTAAAGACAAACTAATTTAAGTTATAAATATAATTTAAGTTATATATATAACAGAAAGTGAACAGTGGAAGCAAGTGACAGAAGCTTAAATCTCCCTCCAATGGATCTGGATGTTGCCGCTCGTGAGTGTTTTAACTTATTTATTTCTATTAAGAAAATAGCGTATGTTCTACTGATTCCTTCAAATTATATTATAAACGTAATTGTTACATTACTTACCCAACTTAGAACTACCGTGAAAGTCGGTAAAAGTAACTACATTTTTTTCAGCAACACTGTAAAATATGTATGCCACGTTTCTTTATTGATGTACAAGAGCCATATGCATTACAAGTTTACCTTCCTTTGATATGCTAGAATACTTACATTTATATTGTATTAGTATGTGTGTACCTATCTGTGATGCCTATTACATATATAACAGAATCTACTCATCGCTCGTTTAGGAAGTATGGCATGGGTGCACCCAGCGCCAGACCCCACCCAAACCTTGGTTTTAGATTGGTGAGACTATAGCAAAGATATCTGCTTTCCCACGTGGGTCATTTGTAATATTGCCATCTGAAGATTTTAGTGGGGGAATGGAAGATGACTTGTTAAAGTTATTATTGAAAGAATTAAGAGTTGACCAGAATATTCTATTGTCATTAGGGTTGTTAAGTAGTTTTGATGCTTGCTTTAGAAGAAAGTTTGATTTAGATAGATTTAATACAGCTTTTGCATGATTTCTAGCAATTTTAAATTGGGAGAGTGATTCAGATGTTTTTGATTTTAAGTAAGAGTTATATGCTAATGACTTTTGGGCTGTTGCTCTTGCACAATTGCCATCAAACCATTTTGGAGAGTTTGATCTTTTAGTGAACTGTTGACTTGGTATGAATAAATCCATACCAGCTAGTATTAAGTCGCAAATGTGGGACTGGGTAGTATTGGGATCACTAGAGAAGAAAGACTGCCATGGAACATCAGCAAGATAATTTCTAAATCCATCCCAGTCTGCCCTGTCAAAGTGCCATCGGGTCACCCTGACAGGTTCGGAATGGGGAGGTGTAGGAGGGTTAACTAATGAGGCTTTGATGAGATTGTGGTCAGAGAATCCAAGTGGTGACAGTACCTCTATCCTGTATTGATCTGGATTATTTGTCAAGAATAAATCCAAGAGATGGGCATTATGGTCAGGATTATCAGGTATTCTGGTTGGTTGCTTTACCAACTGGGTGAGATTAAACGATTCCGCAAACAGCTCGCATTCTAGACCAGCATCGTCAGTCCGGGCAGAATGCAATAACCATTCAACATTGTGTATGTTAAAATCACCCAAAATGGTAATTTCATTGCCAAGGGCAAGGTCAAGGTTAGTCAACTGAGTGGATATGGAATCAAATACACTGGGTTCCGAAGAAGCATTGGGGGAACGATAAACTACACAGATATATTTGGTAATGTTTTGGCAATTTAATTTATATACTGAGTAATCAAAACTGGATGAAGTGAAGTTTAAAATAGTATCAACTGCATATTGGAATTTGATATAACAACAGGTGCCGCCCTTGTTTCGAAAGTTTGTAAGGAGATGGTTACCGAGAAAACCAAATGGAGATATATCGGTAGAGGGTGAGATTTGTGGTTCTGTGAGGAAAAGGGCCAAAGGGGATATGGACTGAAGGAAAAAATGAACTGAGTTTAAATTTGTGGTAAGGCCGCGTATGTTGGTAAAGAATAAGGTCGCACCGTCATCTCTTTGCCGACGAGCATTCCCGGAAATAGCAACAGTCGCTGCAGGCACAGTCGCTTGATGACGACCGGGAGAACCCTGTGCCTCCAGCCCTACCCTGCCGGTGGTGGCAATCCGAGGTACCACCTCATTTGATTGTAAGATTGCAGCGGTCATTACTAAAGATGTGAATAGAAGGTGTGATATGTTATGCGCATGTAGTGTGGTGTAGACAGTTGAAGGTAGAGGTATTATGAGAGCATGCTGGCCTACTCTCTGTGTAAATGAATGCACTGAAAATGTTCAGAAAAGGGAGATGGTCAGGAGCAAGTCCTGAGGGCTGGTGAAACGGGAGCTCCAGCTCTCCCTATCACCAGCTTGCCATCAACCTCGGGAATACTGCCCTGTTCGACTGGTGCTACAGTCTACTCCTCTATGCTCTAACAGTTGACCCAAACAACGAATACACAACGCAGAATTGATCTTGGTCTCCTAGTCACGCCCCCGCATGGTCATCCTAGGGATAAAAGTTGTCTTTTGCTAAGTGTCCGGCTCGCAGGGAAGTTGTGAAGTTCGATCGTGCCTCGTCTCGTCTCTGTCGCGGTAGGGGCGACATCGTCTGTTGGAGAAAGGTCGGAGTTGCTGGTCCTTCCTAGCTGGCTGACACTAGCACCAGATTGTATGCAGAAAAACACCAGATTCATTCACAGGGTCGATGTTTACTTTGCACAAGTCAGGAAGTCTGTGCATCCCAACAGTCAGGTCCGCCTGCACTGTGTCATCTTCTGGTGCCCCTGGACCAAGTGAAAACTGCGATGGCTCCCCACTGCAGGGGACATTTGGTTAGGTCTCGGCCCTGAGTCAGGCTACTGGGGCTCGTCTGCTCTTGTTGCCAGCTGTCAACCCTCTAACTTGCCATCGCACCGTTGCTTCCCACGAAAACAACCCTGAGATTGGAGACATTTCCAAATTAGGTATGAATCAATACCGGAACCTTCTTAAACTCTTAACCCTTGAAATCTAAAAAGACTCCATTATCTTCAATTTGCCATACTCTGACACGGTGCTTATTTAGAAATTCATTGTAAACAGCTGTTCGGAAACTATTCCTATACCTAGGCTGTTTCCCCCAAGGAAAGGGAGGTAGCCTAGACAGGACGACACACTCCCCATTTACTTATCCATTCAAACACATTCATTCGCATCTTAGCCCCAAAGGGGAGAACGGACAGATCCTCACCGCACCACACCGCACAAGGGTCAACTGCGCAATGCAATCAGTGACATCCGCAGCAGGGCCCGACAGCAGAACTGGTTTACCCCTGCCACATCATAAAAGACCCATCCCCTTACCCAAACCTGACCTGACTAGCTGATCAGACCAAATGCAGGAGAATATCCCCTCAGGGCTGCGTCGTCACTTATTCATTCACAATTTCTCTCCATTTATTTCTGTCACGCACAGCCACTCTTCCTTGCTCAATAGACATCCCTCTCGCATCCAGCGCTCTCTTCACACTGTCCATCCATCCTATTCGTGGTCTTCCTCTCAGCCTTACACCTCTCACATCAGATCTAGTTATCTTTTTCACCAATCGCTCATTATTCATTCTCTCCATATGCCCAAACTGTTCGGAAACTCCTTTTGTTAAATGTACAATAACGTATAAGTACAGAGTTAGTAGGTTGCATACCCTGTATAGATTTCTGCACTTCCCTGGCCTGTAATTGTCTGCAGTGATTATTAATAGACGAACAATACTCGGATGAAAAGAAGCCCACCAATTGCAAAACAGGCTTGAGAGCAGTAAATGAAAAGTTCTACTACAGGCTGATTTCTGCTATCACATAGTATACATTATGAAAACTCAACACACACACACACACACACACACACACACACACAAAGATAGGCATACACGCAGCAGGTGTTTGATTACATCTGCCCGCCTCTTCACCACCAGACAACAGCACCCATTGACACCATGTTACATGTATGGAAAAAGAAATCCATTAACCCATGTAGTCCGATTAGTCTCTCCTAAGCTGAAGAAAGCCGTTCGGCGTTAGGCAGAATAAAATTGGAAGTGCGTTCTCAGGCTGAAGGGGTTAATCTGCTCAGTGTGATGACCCATTTTTATATTTGCCACAACCTGATGGTGTTAAGCTTTGAAACCTCTCATAATAAGGGGGACAGTGTGATGATCTCGTGTGTAGCTTGCACTTTCCATGTGATTATGTTACCTGAGGAGAGAGCCCTCATTGTGAAAGGATTAATAGTAAAAGCAAACGGATTTCTCAGTTTTAGTAAATTCAAGTATTCTACCGTTCCCGGGCTCTCCCTCCTGTGCCCACCGTCTCTCCCTGCGATAATTGGAGAGAGGAGGTACGAGTTAGCACTGTCAATAACTCGGGGTGGTCCGCGGTTCGCCGTGTGTGGGTAATAGGGAGGTGTCTGCGGTCGGGACGTGGGTAAAATGAACGCAGCCCTCACACGTCACCCTCCCTTCTTGCTCTGGGTCAGGATTCGCAAATTTACATAAACTGCCACAGGGAATTGGAGTTTGTTCCTGCAGGGAAGGCAGGATGATTGTAGGATTTTCCCTTGATTATTTATTTTTTTCTTAATAGCAAACCTTAATTACGAGAGGATATCATGAGTTTTTTTTTTTTTTAATTATATCGATACCAGAGACCGGAAACTTACCATACCTTTTGTTCTTTTGTAACATTTCACGTGGCTTAGTGACAAAAACACAGTGCTACGGCTGTACATGCTTTCCGTAGCACTGGTTCGTATCTAGCACCATGCTGAAGTGTCGGTAATGTTACAGGATTCAGGATTGAGGTGTGGTAATTTTTGGCCAGGTTCATGCGAAAAGAGTGTAGTGAATCGGGGTCCTGGCCTGGGGTGGTGGTGTGGGAAGGAGGAACCCACATACAGTAGGGCCACCATGCACAGGCAGGATTTTTTTTTTTTTTATCGGGATTGTCTGATTTGTTGTTGTTGTATTGTTGTCGTTGTTGTTAATCCTCCTCCTCCTCGATATTGTTATTATTATTATTACAGTATTATTATTATTATTATTATTATTATTATTATTATTATTATTATTATTATTATTACTGAGAACTAAAACACTTGCACTGTTGCATCTCAAAAAACATAGCACTGAGAAGGCTAGTTTTTGGCACCCGTCTTCATGGAATAACCGGAGTGGATCATATGGGCCAGAATGAAGCTAAAACACTTGAACAGTTGTATCTCGAAAAACATTGCACTGACAAGGCAGGTTTTTGGCACACGTCTTCATAGGAATAACCGGAATGCAATGCCTTTTGACTTCAATCATTCTGGTGAACCCCAGACTTTCCTGAAAGGTCCCGCGAGATCTGGACTGATGTATTTCAAGAGTTATGTAGCCAGTAAGGTTGATTTATATATATATATATATATATATATATATATATATATATATATATATATAACTATCACAGACATGACCTGAGTTGCCTTAATAATGCTGGAATGACCTAAACTAACAAAAGTTGGCTTGAAATGAGATCTACTTGACTCCGAACATGCATGAAATAAACGGAAATAAGTAAAATGAATCTATGCTCACCTGAACATGTGTGAATTAACCCGGTTACACGTGAATTTGCCTAAAATAGCCTGGTCTGAAACGACGAATGAAGCTGAACTGATCCTAGTGGGCCCGAGTTGGGTATGTAGGGTCTGAATAGACAGAATGTGGCCTGACTGGATGGAGGAGGAACTGAATTGCCCTTGATTCACCTGTGCTGGCCGAATGGATTTGATGAATGAAATGCATCTGAATGAGTAGGTGTACCTGAGCCTGGTTAGACCTGTTTGACCCTGTATGGCTATGTGAAAGACCTGAATGGACCTAAAAATGAATGATTGGTCCTGAATTGATTCACTTAGTTCTAAATGGTCCTGAACTGACTTGTCTTGATCCTAACTGATCTGAATGGGTTGGTTTAGTTACAAAAGACCTGAGTGGACCTTAGAGACCTGGATTGACCTAATCAGATCTGTACCTGACGTGCCCAAACTGAACCAACAATATTCTGGATGGACTTGAAGTTGGTTGAATTGCGCTAATATCTGTTAGTTTGAACTGATATCACAGCAGCTGAAGTGACCTGAATGGGTTGGAACTGGTCTCATTGCACCGGAATGGATGGGAAGAGCCTCACTGGACATGTAGTGGCCTAAACTGACCCTTGGAATAATTTGATAATGGTTAGATGACGCAGGCTAATAATGATATACTGTTTGAATTGTTAACAGTTGCCGGTACGACGCAGATATACAGCAGAGGGCCAACGAACTCACTTCTCTCCCATTCTCTCCGTCTCTTCAGTGCATTCTATTTTTGGGCTTTCCCTGTCTCTTCCATTTTCTCATCTAGTTCTGATACTTCTGTTTTTGTTTTGTAAAGGCCATAATCCTCATTCACAGTTAACCAAAAAGAAAGCATGTCTTAACCCAATAGGATAATAAAAAAAGATACCTCTCCCACCATCCTCCCCTAAATTCACCTAATGCCAGCCCGTCTCCCAGTCCATTTACCCCTTTATTTTACCCTTTACGACCCACCACCACCTGTGTCAGGGGTGGCTTAAGTACCCGGTAAAAGAACCATTAGTAACCATTAGGAATTTTGTGTATGCTATTTCAGGGGGGAAATGTGAGGTTATTCACACACACACACACACACACACACACACACACACACACACACACACACACACACACACACACACACACACACACACACACACACACACACACACACACACACACACACACACACACACACGCGCGCGAATATAACATTTTAACATAGGATTAAATACAATCAGATAATTATTTAGCAGCATGTAACAAAATTCACATCGAAAAAACAATGAGATGAATTCAGCATTTCACTAGAGGGAGAGGGTGCTTTTACCAAGCTAAATAAAGCCGTCAGTTGTCAGTAAGAAGATAATTCAATCGTTCTTCATCCCACTGAAGGGGCCAGACCATCACCAAATAAGTAAAATAGTAAAGCTATGAAAGACTTAAAATGTGTGAGGTTTGTAGTATTATAATTTCCTGACTAACATTATGTGAGATTGTGTGTGGCGTGTGTGACGTCATGCAGAAATGAGACGTGGCGCTAGAACCAAATGCCATCACACACACACACACACACACACACACACACACACACACACACACACACACACACACACACACACACACACACACACACACACACACACACACGACAGTAGTAGCTTAGAATAAAGGAAGAATGGAAGAAGGAGGAGGGAAGAATTTAATTACCGTAATTTGAGCGTGTTTTTATGAAAAATGTAGGGAGCAATAATGTGAACTGAGTATATAGACTGTAAACAATGCAAAGCATTAGTTTTGAGGTAAATAGAATAGAGGATGAAGTGTAAGGAAGCCAGAAGGAAAATATTTCATATCTAAGCGTATCGGCTTAAAAAAAAAAAGGGGGGGGGGGAGAGCAAGAATGAATCCGCAGAAATTCAGGACAAGAAACTGACATGGAGAAGAACGAGCTCTGATGGAAGAAGTGGAAGCTCGAAAATAAAGAACAGACGTACAGATTGTCAGGTTGATTGAGACCATCAGCCGCATGCACGCATGAGGTCGACAGGCTAATATAGAAGCACTCAGGTGTGGTGCTGACGTGATGGAGCCAGTTCGATTGGTGGCTGATAAGTTTGCGGAATAAGAAAAGGCGCTTGTGATTAACTGGTGCGAAAATATTCTGTGTTCCTCCCCGTCCAAACAAGTTATGTCGCAATCCTTGAGACAACTTAATTCATTCACTGCACGAATTGTTTCTTTAGCTGAAACGAATCCTTAAAACAATATAAAAGACTTAATCGTACTGAAGAGTTTTATGGGGATCACTTTTAGTTCCTTCACTTTAGAGGTATTCATTATACCGAATGAAAATCGCCTTTGCATACATACGTTCTTGCCTTCTCCAAGTACGTTCCTTCAACATAGGGAACACCGCTTATAGTGAAGGGGTTGATCGTCCATAATGCTACGATCAGTTCGTTGTCTTAAAAAAAAAAAGAGCAGCTGGTCGTGTGTTTTGTGGTTATCAGCAAACATGCACTCAGAATTTGTGATAGTTAGCAAAAATGCACTTAGTATTTGTGGGAGTCGGTGGGTGCAAAAGGAAGCAAGCTGGAAGCTCCTATTGGTATTTTCGAAACTGTTACAAAGGAAACTCAGGCTATGATATTTGTTCATTGATTCTGATGTAAGCATAGCTAAACAACATTGCCCTCATCACCCACCAATCTGTCCAGTCGAAACTGGTATGAGAAAGTGAAATATCACTATGCAATGTAGAAAATATTATGCAAGTGTTATGGGAAAGATTCAGTGTGACACAAATCATTAAGTGCAAAAGCAATATAAGTTTATAACCAAAATGTACTTTGATATTCTGTGGGGAAGTATAAAATGTTCGTAAGTTCTTAGTAAAGCAGGAAACCACTACACTGATTTCAAGATGAGAAACGGTAGCCTGGTGGATGAGGGCACATGAAGGGTTAAAATGAGAGGGTGCTTGGAATGTATGACGTGTGTGTGTGTGTGTGTGTGTGTGTGTGTGTGTGTGTGTGTGTGTGTGTGTGTGCGTGCGTGCGTGCGTGTGCGTGTGTGCGCGCTCGCGTGCATGCGTGCTTGAGAGATTGTCCCGTCGTTCTATATATATCAGAGCCAGACTGCATCATGCGAGGGGAGCAATGTGATTTTCTTTGTTTGCCATTGTTGCTCATTATTCTTGGAATGTGATCTTTGATATCGGACAGAAAGATAGAATACTGTTTCTGAACAAATTCAATTGCACTTGCTTTAATAAAGGTACCGAATATATATATATATATATATATATATATATATATATATATATATATATATATATATATATATATATATATATATATGCTGTCAACTAGAGTCTATTTTTAGCGCCGATTGTTTAACCTGTACCGTGCTGGGCAAAAAAATAAACTGATACCCTCTATGTTGGCTGTTTTTGGATTTTTTTTTCTGGCTAAATAGGCTTAATACATCAATGTAAGATCCCTGGCACTAATAAAAGTATTCACTAAAGCCAGATAGTTAGTTGAATTGAGTCAGGTTGGTGTCACTCTACCTCTGAAATCTTCAAGCTTACTGAGAGAGTAAAGCGGCTGTGAGCTTGTGAACCAATATTGGATTTTTTTTTCTGGCTAAATGGGCTTTACTACATCAATATAATATCCCTGGCACCAATAAAAGTAATCACCAAAGCCAGAAAGTTGGTTGAATCGAGTCGAGGTTGGTGCCACTCGACCTTGGAAATTTTTAAGGTTACTGACAGAGCAGAGCGGCTGTGAACTTGTGAAGACTCTAGCCTCCCACACTCCTAAATCAGTGTTGGAAGTGCAGTGGAGAAATGTCTGAAGTTTGCGAGATACATCATTACCTTCCATTTTACTTAGGTTGCAAGCAGTGACTTCTCAGTGCTGCAGGACGTAGATCTACATCACTGGCGTCTTTGAAGGGGACGTAGATCTATGTCGCTAGCACGGTACAGGTTAAAAGGTCACTTCATAATCCACAGGTAGAGAGCGTTGTTCTCAGGCACTAGTGGGATATCCAGACACAGCCAGTTAATTCTGGGAAACAAACTGCATGGTAGTAGCCCACGTGACAGCAGACAGATAAGATACAGATTAAACGTGAGGAAGGACCCCCTACCCCCCAAGAAAAAATGATAGGGTGGTTGAAAGGAGTGGTTGGTTGGGCAGAGTGGAGTAAGTACACTTTGTGAAGATAAACATCGAATGAAGTGCTGGATTGGAGGTCTATCTATCTATCTATCTATATACCTAGGCTGCTTCCCCCAAGGAAAGGGAGGTAGCCGAGACAGGACGACTCACTCTCCATTTACTCATCCATTCAAACACATTCATTCGCATCTTAGCCCCAAAGGGGAGAACGGACAGATCCTCACCGCATCACACCGCACAAGGGTCAACTGCGCAATGCAAGCAGTGACATCCACAGCAGGGCCCGACAGCAGAACTGGTTTACCCCTGCCACATCATAACAGACCCATCCCCTTACCCGCACCTGACCTGACTAGCTGATCAGACCAAATGCGGGAGAATATCCCCTCAGGGCTGCGTCATCACTTATTCATTCACAATTTCTCTCCATTTATTTCTGTCACGCACAGCCACTCTTCCTTGCTCAACAGACATCCCTCTCGCATCCAGCGCTCTCTTCACACTGTCCATCCATCCTATTCGTGGTCTTCCTCTCAGTCTTACACCTCTCACATCAGATCTAGTTATCTTTTTCACCAATCGCTTCATTATCCATTCTCTCCATATGCCCAAACCATTGCAACACCCTCTGCTCAACTCTACCAGCCATCTCCCGAACAACTCCAGTTCTCCTTCGCACTTCATCATTTCGCACTTTCGATCCATACGCGTCACTCACATACTCCTCAGACACCTCATCTCCATTACATTCAAACTTTCCTCTCTGCTACACCCATATTCCATGTTTCAGCCCCATATAACGCAGTCGGTACCACAACACCCTCATACAGCCTTCTCTTTACATCCATTCAAAGCGAACGACATTTAAACACTTTTTTCATTCCTCCCAGCACCTTTCCTACTTCATTAATTCTAAACTTCACTTCTGCATCTATTCTTCCATCCACAGCAACATGTGACCCTAGATATTTAAAACAATCTACCTCCTCAAGCAACTCACCATTCAAAACTATATTCATCCCCCTACCATCTATCAACCTCGTACACTTCATCACTTTACTCTTATTCTCATTTACTTTCAATTTCCTCCTTTCACACACCCTTCCAAACTCCTCTACCAACTGTCTCAATTTCTCCTCTGAATCAGTCACCAATGCAGTATCATCTGCAAACAGCAGTTGCTTCAGATTCCACTCTCCTCCATCAACATTTACCAGACTCAGACCACCTAAAACTCTTGCATTCACCTCCCTTACAACACCATCCATGTAAATATTAAACAACCAAGGCGACATCACACATCCCTGTCGCAGCCCCACTCTCACGGGAAACCAATCACTCACAGCATTTCCCACTCTTACACACGCTCTACTATTTACATAAAAAACTTTTCACTCCTTTCAGTAACCTACCATCAAGTCCATACAATCTTAAAACAGTCCACAAAGCCTCCCTATCAATTCTATCATACGCTTTCTCTAAATCCATAAATGCCCAAAACACATCCTTGCCTTTCGCTAAATACTTTTCACACACTTGTCTCACAGCAAACACCTGATCAACGCATCCCCTCCCTCTCCTAAAGCCACACTGCTCATCACTAATCACTCCCTCTGTACCCTCTCTAACTCTCATAATTAACACTCTACCATACACTTTACCTACAACACTCAACAGACTTATACCCCTAAAGCTAGTACATTCATACTTATCACCCTTGCCTTTATACAACGGGACCACACAAGCACTTGCCCAGTCAATTGGCACCATACCTTTCTCAAAGCACACATTCAATAATCTTACTAACCAGTCAACAATAGTCACTCCACCACCCTTCAGGCATTCCACAGCACATCCATCCATACCTGCAGCTTTCCTGTTTTCATCTCCTTTACTGCCTTCTCCACTTCCTCCTTCGTGATCAAAGAATCATTCAACTCTCCCAACACATTTATTCCTTGCACCCTTCTAACAGCCACAATCTCAGCCACGTATTACTACTCTACATTTAACAATCTTTCAAAATACTCTGCCCATCTCTTCCAAACAGCATCCATCTCAAATAACATCCTTCAATCCTCTGCTTTTACTGTTCTTCCTTCCCAGACTCTCCCTTTCTTGCACCCTTTTCACCTCCTTCCAAAACATTTTCTTATTCTGTTGAAAATTCTCTGTCAGCCGCCTACCCCACCTCTCATCTGCTGCCACTTTAGCATCACGCACAGCCCTTCTCGCTCTATTCCTCTTTTCCTTATACCTTTCATATGACATCTCATCCTTCCTCTGCAGCCACACTTCATATGCAAGTCTCTTCTCAGCCACAGCCATACTTACTTCCTCGCACCACCATTCACTTCCTTTTCTTACACCACCACCCACACGTCTCACACCACACACCTCTTCTGCATGCTCCACCACAGCACTCTTAAACAACTGCCATTCCTCCTCCACACTGCCTTTTCCGATCTTTCACTGCGTTCCACTCATCTTTCAATTTCTCCTGATACTCTATCTTTTTCTCTCTTTTATCCAACTCACTCACTTTCAAAACCTCCCTGCCACACCTAACCCTCCTAGCTCTCACCCATCTCTTACCTACTCTTAACTTTCCCTCCACCAGGTAGTGGTCAGACATACCTCCACCCTCCCCTCTCAGAACTCTCACATCCAACAATCTTCCTATTACATTCCTAGACACAACCACATAGTCCATCAAGGCTCTATCAACAACCCTTCCACCCTCCTGTCTCACCCATGTATACTTATAAATATCTTTCTTCTCAAACAGCGTATTCCCAATCACCATCTCTCGCTCAACACACATCGCTATCATTCGTTCCCCATTTTCATTTCTTCCAGGCACACCATGCATACCAACTACGCCTTCAACTGCTACATTTCCCACTCTAGCATTCAGATCTCCCATCATTACCACATTCACATTCGCTCCAAAACTCTGCAGACACTCATCAACATCATTCCAGAAAGACTCCCTCTCTTGTTCATCCCTTTCACTACCAGGCCCATATGCACTCACAAACACCCACAACTCACGTTCAAATTTCGCTTTCACCCACATCAGTCTCGATGACACCTCCTTCCATTCAATCACACACTGCTGCACTTCCGGACTCACTAACAAGGCCACACCTTCTCTTGCCCTTCCTCTATCAACACCTGACAATCTTCCATTCACACTTCCAAACATATATTCCCCCTTCCCTTTCATCTTCGTTTCACTCAAAGCTAACACATCCAACTTTCTTCTCACAAACATTCTCCCAATCTCCTCCCTTTTAGCCTCAATTGTACTACATCCACGCACATTCATAGACCCAATCTTCAGGGTACGGGGAGGTAGAAACAGAAATTTCTTGGAAGCTCAGTTATGGGAATATACAAAAAGAATCAGCCTGGTAGAAAGGATTGTGTGAGATGGACGGAGATGGTGGTGGATGGGGGTCAGGGCAGAGGTAAGGTACGTGTTGAAAACGGGCATTTTGGATTGGCCAGTTTGGCCATGGCGATGGTTTATTTAAGGATGGACAAAGAAAGAGTGAATGTTGTGGGCTAGGGTAGTCAGTAATGGTGTGATATGGCATGTCAAAGACGCCTAGTAAAGGTGGGTGTTGTATAAGATATGTAGTTTCATAGGAAGCATATTTCCTTTAGTAGTTCTTTGCCGGGGGGAGGGGTAAAAAGAGGGAGGGGTAAGTGGAAGTGAGTGGTTAGGATGGACAGAACTGATTGTGGGTGATGGGGCGGGGTGGTGTAAGACGCCTTGTGAAAATGCGTTATAGGCTAGTTATATTGGGCATGGCAATGGTTTATTTCAAAACACTAGGAGAAGAAGAACAACAACGACATTAAGGAATTACTATCATATGCTGGCGTCTGACGATGCAGGTAAAACAGGCGTCATTGCGTTTAAGAGGTTAACACTTTTTGGGCACATCAGAGGTGGAGGAGGGAAACTTGCCTGTTTTTTTTAAGCGCTGTTCGGTGCGGTTTCACGTACAGTTTATTTCCGACACGTGAACTCCCGAAATAAGGTACATATTTCCACCTACCCTGTGTTTATTTGTACCCTTCATCGTCACCACCACCTGTCCCCGAACCTCAGACTCACCATTTATCTATATTTTTGTCCATCAGCGATCACCTGAACGAGTCGTGCCTCTCACATTTCACTAGATTCACATTAACATCACGGAAGCGCCACTTGGTTCCTGCGGCATGTTTACTTGCGAACCAGCGGGAGGGCGAGTGGTGACAGGCGTAAACGGAGGGAAGTCAGTTTTGGGGGGAGGGGGGGGGGGAGGTAGAGAGTGAAATGGAGGGAGGGAAGGGTAGGTTGGAGAGAGGAAAGGTTAGGTTGGAGTGAGGAAAGAGTAGGACTGAGGGAGGAGTGAGTGGAATGGAGGAATGAAAAGGAGCATGGGAAAGAACGAACATTAGTTGTGGAAAAGACATTTAGACGCAAAGAATTAATACCATGATCATACCATGCCCAATAACAACCGTGCTTGAAGGGACCAGGATGTTTGTTTTCATTCCTTTATCAAAATCACTGAGAATTATGGGGAGAAGCAAAAGAACCGGATGCATAGAGATAAAGAACAGAGGGATGAAATGGATACACTGAGAAACTGCAAGAAAACAAAGTTAGAGTGAGCGGATGTTGATGATTAGGAAACGTTTAGTACTGGAAATAAATGAGGGGAAGAGGAACTGGTGCAGAGAGGAAATGAAGAGTAGAAGGAGGGGGGAGGGTGAAGATGAAAAATGCTTGAAGAATGAAAAGGGTTAGGTTAATTTTCGTACCTGTCAACAGCACGAGGGTTATTACCGGGAAAGACAATGAATTTTTACTAAGTGTTAATCTTCCCCAAGAATATGACCCTCAGTACGTGATTTATATTCAAGTCTCTAATTTTACTGGTGGCTGAACAGAGTCAAGGAGGAAACACTAGAGTCCACCCGTCTTACCGTCACGAGGAGGGAAGTTGAGTAGGGAAAAGATGGAATAGGTGGAAAGCTGAGGGCTAGAGAGGGGTGAGGGATTGGATGGATTTAGGAGAGAGAAGGGAGTGGGAAGAGAAAAAGATGAGTGATTGGGAGAGTGATGGGGTGAAGGAAGTTGACGGACTGAGAGAGAGAGAGAGAGAGAGAGAGAGAGAGTTTGTGTGTGAGTGAGTTCAGGCAGAGACAAGGAGGGTAGGGAATGGAAGAGAGTTTATAACAGAAAGGAACTAGTGTAGGAAAATACTAGGGTTGAAAGAAGGACGGAAGAGAGATGTAGGAATGATCATTTTTAATTGGTAGAGGGAGAAGGAAATTAAAGGAAATTAATCCTTTCATAGTCGGGACAACTCTGGTATTCAGTTTCAGCTTAGGTCGGATGATTTTATGCAGCTGCGAGGAAGGAAGCCTGAGAATGTTTATAAATGGCTCTAGTATTCTCTAATGGAAGAACTTTTGTAATATTCTGTGTCAGGTGTCCCCAGGCGATATTATTCAGTTGGGAGCGAGTCACTGGCACCTGAGTGTTAAGATGAAATGAGCTTTTGGGTGGAAACTGCTGAAAAAGTTAGGAACATTTAGACTGAGAGTATGAAGGAGGGAAACGTGACGGAGGAATGGAAGAGATGGGATGAAGAGGAAACAGGAATAGAAAGAACAGAGGGAATAATGTTATGGCACGAAGGGGTATGAGTGAATAGTAGACTGAATAATGAAATAATTAAGAGTTTGAGGGAATAAATGTGAGGAACCGAAGGATAAACTTAACTCAGAAAAATGTAAAGCTTTGGAAGGGAACACGAGAACCAAAAATACAACAAATGAAGAGAATTTTTTTTTTTTTTAAGATAAATGATGGACTTGGGAAGCTTGTGAGTTACTGAGCAAAGCGACTGAAGGAGAAGAGAAATGAGAGGAGGAAATGTCTTGACAAATGAGGGACATAGATGGGAAAGGAAATGCATATTTATTTGTAAGTGTCGGGTCGCTGGAGAAGCCAGAAAATTCGTACTTGAAGAAGGTCGATGAAAAATTATTATACGTAACCTAGTTCAGTTATTAATTTTTTGACTATGCTAAAACAGTAGTAAGTAATAAACAGTAAAACAGTCACCGTAGTAAGGCATTCACTGAAGCTTATATCTAAGCCTTCCATTTCGAAAAGTGTGTCGTAAGCCGAATAAAATGTAGTCGAGAAAGCATGTGTAATATTGCCACTCTAATGCAGGGGTTAAAACCGCTCAGAGGCTGCTCCGCGATAACTCATTCCATTTTGGCGATCAGGGATATTATATTTGTGCATTTTGTTTGTACGTGTTTGTTTTGTCGGAGAATATAAAGCGAGACCTTAATTCCAGATGATACCTTTTTTTTTTTTATGCGAGGAAGAAGGAACCAAAGGCTGAGCCCGCAATAACAGTTCCTTCCAAGAAAAAAAAAAAAATACAAAAGAGAGCCAAATTCAAGATCCGTTCATTTCGAGATGCCTGGACACACTGCGTTTGAAAGACTAGAGATCATAGGCGGTAGGAAATACAGACAGAGGGAGACAGTTCCAGAGTTGACCTGTTGCATAAATGAAGGACTGGGAGTAACAGTTAACTCTTGCATTAGAGAGTTGGACAGAAAAAGGATGAGAATTTGTTGTTAGACGGGTGCTACGCACTCGTCGCAGAGGTGGAGGGATGTAAGCAGACAGTTCAGAGGAGCAGTGACCATTGAAGTAGCGATAGGAAAGAGATAAAGATGCAACAGTGCGGCGAAGAGACGGAGGTTGAAGGACGCCAGTAACATGAGGAGAGTTGATGAGATGAAGAGCCTTTGACTCCACCCTATTGAGAAGAGCTGTATGTGGGGAGCCTCCCCACACATGACAGTTGTATTCCACACAGGGACAGATAAAACCCGTGTATAGAGTCAACAACTGTGCAGGGGTAAAGAAAGAACGGAGTTGGTTAGCACACCTAATCTATTGGAAGCAGATTTTACAAGAGATACAATATGATCTTTCCAAGATAAGTCCCGAGTAAATGAAACCCCAAGCATGTTCAAGGATGACGCAGGATTGAGCTAGATATTATTAAACATTAGTGGGTACTCCTGTGGATGATTTTGACGGGTTGATAGGTGTAAAAACTGAGTCTTTGATGCATTAAAAACAAGATTATTTTTTACCTTAGAGATACGAGCCAAGTCAGACACCAGATGTACCATAGCCTCATCCCTTGCTTGTTGAAGCAACTGTTGAGATGGACGTTGAGGAAACCGAATGGAAAGGTGAAGGGTGCAGTCATCAGCGTACGAGTGGATACGGTTAGATGTGCAGCTCAGAAGATTGTTGATGAATAAAAGAAAGAGAGGTGGTGATAGGACAGAACCCTGAGGAACACCACTATTGATAGCGCTAGGAGAAGAACGATGGCCGTCTACAACTGCAGCTATAGAACGACCAGAAATGAAGCTATAAATGAAGGCACAGATAGAAGCATGGAAACTGTAAGAAAGCAGTTTGGAAATTAAAGATTTATGCCAGACTCGATCGAAGGCCTTTGAGATGTCAATTGCAATGGCAAAGCTTTCGCCAAAGTCCCGAAAGGAGGATGACCCGGAGTCTGAGGGTAGGTGAGAAGATCGCCAGTGGAGCATCCCTGACGGAACCCGTACTGACGATCAGAAAGAAGATTGTGATAGGAAAGATGCTTAAAATTTTTTTTGTTAAGAATAGACTCGAAAACTTTTGAGACACAGGATGTTAAAGCAATTGGACGATAATTAGAGGGTTGGGAATGGTCACCCTTCTTTGGGACTGGCTGAATGAGAGCAAACTTCCAGCAAGAAGGAAAGGCACAAGTTGACAGACAAAGGTGAAAGAGTTTACCTGGGCAGGGTGTAAGCACAGTTCTGGAGGACAACAGGATGGACCCCATCAGGCCTATATGTGTTGTTAGTATTAAGGCCAGTGATGGCAGAAAATACATCAGCTGAAGAAATTTTAATGTCAGCCATTAGGAAGTCAGAGGGGGGAGTGATACAGGAACAGCACCGGAATCGTCTAAGGTGGAATTGGAGGAGAAAGTCTGAGCGAAGGGATCTGCTTTATCAGTAGAAGAAATAGTTACAGAGCCATCAGAATTGAAAAGAGGAGGGAAGGATGATGAGGTAAAGTTGTTAGAAAGGTTTTTGGCAAGGTGCCAGAAGGGGCGGGAAGCATTCGAGTTGGAGAGTTGAGAGCATTTCGTACGGATGAAATTATTTTTAGCAGGGTGAAGAACAGACTTAGCACGATTCCGGGCAAAAACATAAAAATGATGTAATTCAGGAGTGGGTTAGCTCTGGTACCTTTTATAGGCCCTCTCCTTGTTGCGGACAGCATTAGAACAAGCGTGATTAAACCAAGGCCATGTGATAAATGTAACCTTTCACTGTGTTCACGACTTTTATTTGTTGTTTTAACCACCGTCTAAAGGGGTTATGAAGTCTCCATCTAGCCTCTAAAATTCAGTGACGTCGTTGTTTATATTATTTTTTCAATGCCATCAGAATATTTCATTCAACTTTGGAGAGGTTAGACAGTCTGCCATATGCATCAACCCTTACAGTAAGATGACATATTTGTTTGCATTAATCTTTCTACCGCCAGACGGTTTTATTCATGTTCATAGGGACCCATCGTAATGCAGAAATTAAAAAGTGTCCATCAGCCTTTATGATCTTAGTTTATCCTTGCTATACCGGTCAATTTAATACAGCTTCAGAGAGACGCATCGAAGCACAAGAATACCTTTCACGTCGATGGCGAGTTCTACATCTTATTTTGGCCACCTTCAGATGATTTTCCCATCTTAGAATAGACCTTTCGAAGGGAAATGTTTGGTTACGTCGTTTCTTTTTTAATTCTTGCTACCTCCTCATGATGTTATTCACCGTGTTAAAGACTGTTTTTTCCTTTTTTAGTGAAGGGATTAATGAAGGCTACGTAATCCCTCAATTTGCTAAAATTTCATTATCTGGGTATAATCATAAGTTGTTAGCGAGGAAGAAAACGAAGACAAAAAAGCTTCGGATCATACGGGTTAAAAAGTGAATTAATGGGCAGGACAAGATAAATCTTGTTCTCATCTCATTGCTTGTCTGAGACAGGAACATCCCCCTTTCCCTCATACCTCTTCCCCCTTCTCTCTCATGCCCACTCCCTCCTACCAACCTCCGTGCTCCTACCCTCGTCTTCCTCCCCCTCTCCTTACTCCACTCGTTCCCTTTCCCATACACCTCCCCCAGCCCTCATCCCTCTTCCTTTATTTTGCCCCATACCCCCGTCCCACACCCTCTTCCCCTTGCCCCGTCCCACACCTCCCATCTTCCTTCTCAGCTGCTTCATCTATTTCCTCCCCAGACAGCCCTTCCCACTTCCCCTCCTTCCGCCTCCCCCCTCCTCCGCCCCCCTTCCCCACCCACCCTCCTCCCGATATTGTGACGTAAAGGAGGTGAGAAGGAAATTAAGCAAGTGTTCGGTAAGCAAGCATACATAGTACTTTAGCACCCATTTTTTATTACTTTCCAGTGTATCTCCGATTTCACCCTCCGTAAACAAACAGACGATGGTTTTATGATCCTGTTTTTTCCATTAATTTCCAATCTTTTCGATTCCGCCCTCAATAAATAATTCATTTTAACCCTTTTTCTATCACTCCGGTCTTCTCTCTGATTTCATTCCCATAAAACAAACATAGATCACAATTTAGACCTAGTTTTTCAGCGCCTTTGCAATATTTTCTTCGATTTCGCACTCTGTAAACACGCATATAGATAGAGTGAAGAGCAGAAATTCGCATGAATCATGTGGGTCGGTGTCCAAGTAACATTTTGGTGATGAACTAACTGCTTTAAAAGGCAGGTTACTGAAACCTTTAATCCAATGACGTGCTGTAATATTTTTTTTTTTCCCCCATGCAACAGTATCAGATTACTTATTCAGATTATACCGACGCTTGAAGCGAATTTTTGCCTTCGTCTGTACTTTGTTTTCGTGTCCCGGTGTTTATTGTTTTTCGGTGTTTGCATAGATTTCAGCTGCATTAAACTCTTCATTCAGATGGCAGTCTTTATTTTATTTCTGCAACTTACAGACGATTTTATACAGTTTAGGCGAGACTTTCGAAAAAAGGGTTTAAGTAAAGTTTTTCCCGACCCCTTCACAACAAAAGTGTCCCCTTATATTAATAAAGTCGTCTGGAAATAGGCAAATGGAATAGGAAAGGCGTCATGTGATGACATAGGTCAACTCCATCAATCCGATGAATATTAGTTTTTTTTTTTCCTCCTGCCTCTCGACCATTTTATTCAGCTTAAGAAAGATCTTTTGTAGTGCACAGAGTAATGAAGGCTGCATCAACTCTTTCAAATCGATAAACCTCTCCAGAGTATAATAGTATTTTCTGATGTTAGAAAACATAAAATGAACGAATACAAAAGTACTAGGTAGGTGCGGGAGCTTCAGGGACTTATAGAGTTTCGCTGAAGTCGCTAAAGTCATCGGGCGTGAAGCGGGAGCCCCAACAGAGCCCAAATATGGAGCCTTTATAAATCTCTCAAATCTATGGGTGTGAAGTACCTCGTTTCCGAGAAAGACATCAGTGAAAGACAGGACAAGGTTGCTTCCGGAGATGCTCCCTTATCTTAAAATATGGCATTGTAGTGAAGTCGTTAAGAGACATATATCACTCTCGCACCCACGTTTTCTTTATTTTCAGTCATCTCCCCAGGGTCGCCGTCAGTAAAGTTTAAAAAGTAAACATAGTGAAGCAGCTGGCATCACCTTCCCGATCTCCCGCCATACATGTTGTGGATAATTGCCAGAACTAAAGATATTCTCTATGCACGCACGCCAGCAAGGCCAGACTATTATGCTTGAGCCATATTATCGGTGGTTGACCCCTTCAACTAAGATGGCTCTTTCCTAAGTTGTATTTAACGGTGTCGCAAAAGTTATATTGTCCGTATGCAATGTCTTACCATAGGAGTACTTGGCTGTGATGGGTTTCAGTTAACTTGAATACAACCGTTTGGCGAAAGCAGTGAGATATGAAGAGATGCCATCGTACTGTAGGGGTCAGTGCCTTTCTACCCTGCGTGTAATTTGAAACTAATCGAGTATGGTATAAGACTTCATGGTGCTTTAGGGGTATACATGAATCAAATCGGCTGGAGGTAGAACAAAATATGCGTGTAACTATTTGTACCATTAACCTTCTCATGATCAAGACAAAACTGTTTTTCTTCTCCAGCTAATGTAAGACTGTTTTTGTGGCCGAGAGTGAGTCCCAGTAGCCTGAGTGTTAATATTCTCATGTATTTTAATGAGGCAGACATTACCAATAGTAAAAAGATATATCGTAAAGAAAAAATGACATAAAAGAATATCAGATAGTTAAACGATTTTCTTAGTCTCGAAATCCAACGAGATGGCGGGTTGATTTCCACTTATAACTGTAGTGGAAGACAGCCAGGAATAAGCATATTCTTAATGTTACATACGACACCGAGGTAAAGAGAAAATATTGATGGTCGCTTATTTTGGAAGCTTAAAGAGCGTGGTGGAAAGGGTGTATGAGAGTGAGTCTGAAGGTGGGAGGAGGCGTGGGAAGCCAAGAGGGTTAATGGTTGTGATAGCCGAATGTATAGCAAAGTGAGGTGTGTCAGCTGATAAAGGTTACGAATTGACAGGGGATCGGTATGGATGAGCTAAATATATACAGGACTACGGATACTTGGAGTCATCGTTCACAGAAGTTTGGGTGCTCTCCTTGTCATTTACACTTTACTACGTTCCTTCCAAGCTGCAGGTAAATCCACACGTCGTACGAGAGCAGGAGGTTGTTGTTGCTTATCTCACTTGCATTTTGATTGCGAACTTGGTTAAATGCCGATGAATTGAGTAGCTATTGGTGTGTGTGTGTGTGTGTGTGTGTGTGTGTGTGTGTGCGTGCTTTAATCCCATTTAGCAGAGGACAGATTATTTAATGCCTCTCTTACTGCCTCCAGACGATTTTATTCGGCTTAAAAGAGATTGTCAAGTAGGAGAGTTCATATTTTGCCCTCATTAACCCTTTGGCGACAAGAGGCCAACCCCGAGCTAAATAAAATCGTGTGGAGTCAGCAAGGATAAAAATGAAAATGTGTCGTGGAAGTGAAGGTGTTGAAGGGGTTGCTGATGTATAGGTAACCCCACCATTAAGTTGGAAAAGTTACACGTAAACTGGACAAAATCGTCGGGCGTCAGTTGAAGCAAAAAAGTAAAAAAGTAGGGGCGTGGGGGAGGGAAAATGTCATGGTATTGAGTGGTTTAATTTGTTAATGGTGCGCTGGTAAAGTGGTTGTTGGTGTACAGTTATGATGTACATTATGAGTTTTTGTAGTGTTTATTGGAAGTAGGTTTAATAAATATTGATGACGAGCGAATGAGCCGAAGAGAATATTGATGGAACGTGGAATGGATATTGATGCCAGTTAAGTATTGATTGTAGTTGAAGTTCATGCTGATGTAGCATGATGCGGATATTTGTCATATGAGTAATGATGCCAGCTGCACTGGATGTTGATGTCAGTTGATTGCAGCTGAAGTGAATGTCGATGGAACATGGAGTTAGTGGATATTGATGTTAGTTGAGTATTGATCTGCAGTTGAAGTTGATGTTGATCTGACATGAGGTAAATAATTTCAGATGAGTATTTATGGAGAGTAAAGTTGATTACTGGTGGTAAGTAAGTATGATGAGAGCAGTTAGTGGTGGCAGTTGAATACGATGAGAGCTGAAGTGGATATTAATGGCACTTGAGGACTGATGGAGGCTGAAGTGGATATTGATGGAGAGTGGAGTGGGTGCTGATGATAAGTGAATGTTGATTGGAGCTGAAGTTAGTGATGGTAGATGAATATTGATGAAACGGGAAAGTGGATATTGATGGTAGATGTATGATAATGGAAGCTGAAGTGGATATTGATTGCAGCTGGGTAATGATTGCAGATGAAGGGGAGAGGACATGTATTGATTGAGTGAAGTTGATTATTAACGTTGCGTGGACATATCATGTGACAGACAGTGAAGCTCATACGTGACAGAGAAGCCTGATAGTTGTGGCTCTGTATGATAGCTAGCGGGGCGTCGCATCTGCCCCCCCCCCCCCGACGCCTCACTAATTACAAAGGAAGGGGGAGGGGCCGTGCTGTGCGTCAGTTGGTGTCTCCATCACTAGAATGACGTCTTCTCTCTTGTGCTTACCACCATCAAGCGATTTTGTTGAGGTTAGAGATCTTTAGGATGCAAATAATGAGACGTCAGCCCCAAATCCCATCCCCTCACCCCCCTTTTTTAGGTCTCCCCTACGGTGGATATGATCGTCTGTGAGTAGCAGAAGTTAAATAAAGAAGACGTAATAATACGGACAGAGTTTTAAATTTGTTTAAAGGCTTTGGTTGAGTAAAGGCAGCTGAACACCTCTTTGATTATTCAGATTCGTTTCAGCCTTGGTCAGACCCTGTCAGAATTTTGATCTGTTTCTGTCAAATTATGCCCTTTCAGGTCACTTGAAGTCCATCAGATCCATTCATGTCCATCATATTGATATGAGGTCCTCCCAAAATTGGCCCGGTCTTTGCAGTGTTTTCGAGGTACTGGGTGATACCGATTTTTTAAATATCAAATATTCTTACCTAGATAAGACTAGACGTGCAACTGATAAAAGGCTTCCGTTGCCGAAAACCATAGAGTGCGAATTGAAGGGAAAAAACTGAGGAACAAGACAGTACCATGCGAAGGACTAACAGACGGAGCAGTTGTCCTCGATAACCTCCAGTCATATTCGACCTTTTCCTCCTTTACTAAGCCTGGACGAATTTAGTCAGTGTGGGACTGTAATCCTTGTCTGCAGAGTCCTAATTACGGCTAACGTTGCAGCATGTTATTGTGATGTTAATTAGTACGTCTGCATGATTAGTCGAAGCGGTTGGCGCCGCGTTCTAGTCTGGCTCATGGGAGGCGCTCGCAGATGAGATGCTAAAGTTATAAGGAATAGAGGACATGATCACGCCCAAAACAGATTTTTATATATATTTTTTTTTTGAACAAAAGAGGAAGGAAAAACAAAATTTAGAGAGTTCTGTATTCAGTGACCGACATGTTCTTGTGTCAGGTGCCCCATGAGACAATAGATTCACTCGCTTAACAAAGAATAAGTTCTCATGAAGGAAGACAGTCAGGAAATATGCTTGTTTGTTTTAACTTAGTGCTCGAATTCTTAGTGCAGGTTCAGATGAAAGGAAAATGCAACCTCATCAGTATGTCGACATCATTTTTCCTCTCAGCTTGTGGACGGCTTTTTTTTTTTTTTTTTTTTTTTTTATATAACTCTAACTCCATACGATTACATTCAGCTTTGAGAGACATCATCGGCAGAATAGGTTAAAACTGCTTTCATGTCCCTGTGATGAAGATTTTATTCAGGCTGCCGACCAGAGCCACGGAATGAACCTTTCAAATAGGGCTCGGGCAATTGTGTTTACGCAAGGTAACCGTAGCTGCAGTCGTCGTGCTCGTAGGGGACAATCAACACACTGACAACGCTCTGAAATAGCAGTGGATGTGCAATTCTGTGCTATCCTGGTTTTTATTTATCGGTGGTGATGGGTCTGAATCAACACCTTCGAGATAGCTGGGGTGAAAGTGACCTCAGAGAGGAGGCATATTTCCTTTTTATTAGCCATTGCAGCGTCACACGCAAAGTTTTCTCCTCCCAGAATTATAATTCTTACTTTATCGGCAAAGCGGGGCATCGTGGAGCAACTCTGGGCTGCCCGGAATCCCCCTCTCCTCCAAAACTTCCTGGTAGCTCTATCCAGACCGAAGCTAGTTTAATCAAACCTAACCCTACAAGGCCTTACCTGTCATAGCTTAACCTTCCGCCAACTGTCAAGCCTATCCAACCCTGACGTACTAACTTAACCTTACCTAGACCTCCTTAGCAAAGAAAAAGTGACGGAATCAACGACACAGTTGTGAAATTTGCGGACTGGAATGTTATCTAATCCTCATCGCATTTGCTACGTTCTCAAGCCTCTCCTACGATAACCATCACTGTTTAACACGCGTAGTTATAACCGGAGCGAGTGTTTAGTTATCGTAAAGTGTATATCTTGGACGGTAATGACTGGGTAAACGCTGACTCCATGATCTGGTGATAATGGTTAGTTGGTATCGAAGTTCATTGAGTTATATCATGTGATCCTCGCCGATTACACCGTTTTAGGACACCCACACACTCACACTTGGCTCTCCTATAATTGTCACGTCTCACTGGAATTTAGAGGCTAACTGCTTCACCACGATGACATTTAAAAATTTCATTCCTACCACCTCTAGACGATTTTATTAAGTTTATGACAGGCTTTTAGAAACTGAGGACGTAGACATAGCCTCCAGTACCCTAGTGCTACGAGAGGTCTTTTCTAAGTTCATGTAATGCTAGTAAAACCAAATGTATACAATTTACTAATAGACAGGTAATTCACGTATTACCTTCAGTGCTACTAATATTCCCATCTCCAAAAGTATTGAAATTCTCGGTGTTTCACTTAACAGTGCCCTCAATTGGACCTTTCATGTCATATCACTTGCTAAAACCGTCTCAGAGAAACTTGGATTATTATACAGAGTCCGTAACTTCTTCACTGACGAGCAGTTAGCTATAATTTATAAGAGTCAAAAGCGCTCTCAACTTGAATATTGCTCACCCTTGTCGAATGATCGTGGAGAAGTTGCACTAAAACAACTACCGGTAGACAAAATTCAGAACAAAGCTGTTGGAAGTAGTAATAACCCTGCTGTAAACTACCTCCCCTACAAGTAAGTAGGAATGTTGCCTCCCTAGCATTATTTTACAGATACTTTTATGGCAAATGCTCAGACGATGTTGCGTCCATTGTGCCACCCCTCCATGCCTTCCCTCGTGCTACACAAGCATCTCCTAGCGCTCATGACTGGAATGTCATACAGCCATAATGCAGAACTTCTGGCTGTCAGATTTATTTTTATTTCCCGAATTTCATCTCTCAGGAACTCGCTTACCCGGAGTTGTTTTCCCCCAGACTGTTACAGATTTTTTTTTGAATGGAGGACGCCAGTAATCTGGTGTATGGATTTTCTTTTAATTCATTAGTTTATCCTTCCTTTGTTCTTTTATTTAATAGAAAATATGGAGGTAAAAAGAATCAACCTTACGTTATTGAACTGAAGAGGATGCAAAGAAACTTGAGTTTGCAGGTTAAAATAACATCAGTTATGCTGTCATAAAAATTACACACACACACACACACACACACACACACACACACACACACACACACACATACACGAGGTTTGTTGAAATAGCTCCTTCAGTGCTGTGACGTCTTTTATAGTATATTTTTGCTTCTCCAGCTTAGGAGACACTTTTCGACGTGGAGAGGTTATATATAGCCTGCGTGAGCCCCTACACGACTAAAGAACTCTTCTGAACTGGATCAATTTGTCCAAGAGGAACAATAGCGAAATATAAGACCACCGGAATGAGGGGATTTATCGCGTGTAGTTGGTGAAGACTAATTTAGCAGATGTTAAACAAGAAACTGAGTATACAGCTTTTCCCATTCTCTAACACCTTCAGGCTCCTTTAACTTAATCAACTGAAAGAAATCTCCTGGCATTACTGTAACTGAGTACATGTGCTGTCCCAGTTATGAGATGATTATTGGATCTGGTATTAGCATTCTCACGCTCTTGTAACTCTCAGCTGAAGAAAATCGTCTACAGGATTAAAATACAATGGAAGACGCATCCGTGAAAGGTTCAGAGAGAGCATGTTGCGGCAACTTATACGTGTTTTATATGCAGTGGGTAACGAGGGGTAGGGAGAGAACAGTGATTTAACAGCCTGCTAGAAGTAGTTAATGACAGCTGTATGAAAGTATTGTAACGAAAGAACGCTGCTGTCCTACTGGTCTTGGGTGCAACAGTTCCTGACTCAGATGGCTGATATGTAGGGTTGAGCTTAATGGGTTGTACAATGACGGATATGCTCTTGTTAACAGCGCATTAGAGATATGTGGTATCGAAGACTAAGATTCCCCCTTTTTTTTTTTTTTTTTTTTTTTTTTTTTTTTTTCCCAGCGTGGCAGATCTGTGATAATGAGTAGTTTATGATAAAGCAAACTCACTGTAAAATATCTTAGGTGCGTTCAAACAGGAATAATTTAATTTTAACCACAGATTTAAAGGTATATCACATGAGTAGAGTGCATTTATGTACTGAGTAGTGCAGTGAAGAGGCGGCAGATTTGCAAATAGTAACTAGATAGAACTGATGCACTGAGTCGTGTACTGTTACGTAAGCATTGTGGACAGGTGTACTGAGCACTACAATGAAGAGGTTGCAGATGTTCAGATAGTGACAAGGTAAAGCAAGTCTGTTGAGCAGAGTATATCATGTAAGTATTGCAGCATGAGCATTATTGACAGGTGCACTAAGCAGCAATGATAAGGCCACAGTGACAAACCAACAGGTGGATTGAACATTGCTTTGATGAAGCCGCAGTGACAAGACATTATTACAACAGGTGTATAGAACATTGTAATGATGATGCCACAGGTGATGATCTGGTAACAAGATAGTATAGGTGCGGCAAAAGTGTGGGCGGGATGGGTGTGGTGCAGGTAGTGCTGTGGGCGGCATTGCTCACCTGTTTGATTGCAGTTGCGTGTGGCCGGATCTTCTGCTACAATGGGGGCCGCTGCGTCCACGACCGGTGCATCTGTCCTCGGGGCTTCTACGGTTCACGCTGCCAGTACGGTAAGTAACATGTGTTTGGTTTAAGGACTGTTTTCTCTCAGCCTTACGAGCTTTGCAATACTTCTACCTAACCAGTTTATTTCTGCATGTGATATGTTAATGTTCTTTTATGTTAGTAATGAAGTCCGTGCCAGTGCAAAATGTATAATTAACATAAAAGAGAAAATGCGTTAATGGGGAAAATTAATCTTTAAGGAAGAGGTGCTAGACATCTTCCTAAGCTCTGGAGGATACGGCCCGCCATTAGGATCTGTGTTGTCGTAGGCTTAGCAAACTTTTTTTTTTTTTTTTTTTTTTACAGAATTTTTTTTTTTTTTTTTTTTTTTTTTTTTTTTCCCCAGGAAGCACATCCTAAGCTGAAAAGAACTGTCAGGGGTTAGCTAGATTAAAAGGCTTTTATGACATGTCTTAGCTATGAAATTCCGATATACTGCCGGATGACCATATGCAGAATGAGTGGCTGCCTAACTTCTGCCATTACCTGCAAAGGAGAAATTGTAACTATTTTATTCCTGCAACCTCGTGATTGTTTGTTCTTATTAGAGTGGCTTCCTGTCCTTTAAGAGTGACCATTCACGTGCTTGTTAATAGATAATGTGAATGTACCAAAGCAAAACTACACTGGTTACGAGGAGATGCAAGAGTTCTTCCCAAGCAGACCAGTATACGGCCGTTGCGCTTTATACTCCTAATAAAATGTAATTATCCTCACTTAGGTTTGGTGTTATCGTGCTCATTTATAGAATCAGGTTTTCAAGGCACACGTTTTGAAATATGCGCAATTCATGGTTCTGGTTCACAGACAGACGTACAATCAATTCCATGTCGTAAATAAGATTAGTTTTGCAGGAAGGACAAGGAAAGAAGAGTGCAGCATCTTCTCACGTCTCTTGTTCTTAAGACCAAACCAAATCAGAGTTACAAAACCTCTCCGTCGTAAGTTTGTGTGTGGCTCTCGGCTCAAGTTTATGTCTCTCTGAAATTTGTGTGAAATACTCAGAACTGAGGTTAAAAGCCACTGAAATATATAGACTATGTAGTAGTTCTTAAATATTTACAACTAAATTTCACAAGCCACTACATGCAAATTTTATCCTATCCAGCTTTCATTGTACATTAAGTTCGTCACAGAGGCCGAGACGTAAATCCAGATATACTAAGAATGGGGAAGGTGACGATACTGCTGTCGTCTGAGAATGTGCCACTCTAACAAGACTGGCATGTGGGTCTGTTAAGGGACGTGCAGTCTGCTAACAGAATTAGGCCCGTTCTTATACACCACAGATCAACACAAAGACACTGCAATCACCGTTGGTTAACCCATCCACCACTAGATTTTTTTTTTTCTGCGAGGAAGAAGGAACCAAGGGCTAGGAGCCCGCATAACAGTTCCTTCCAAGAAAAAAAAAAAAAAAAAAAACATACAAAAGAGCGCCAAATTCAAGATCCGTTCATTTCGAGATGCCTGGACACACTGCGTTTCAAAAACTGGAGGTCATAGGAGGTAGGAAATACAGACAAAGGGAGACAGGTGACATGTGGAGGTGTAGGAGGACTACTGGGCCTTGGGATAGGTGACTGCCCCCAAGGAATAGGCCCTGAGCCTTTGCCCAGAGTCGGACATGTAAAAAAAAAAAAAAAAAAAAAAAAAGTTCCAGAGCTGACCTGTTGCATAAATGAAGGACTGGGAGTAACGGTTAACTGTTGCATTAGAGAGTTGGACAGAAAACGATGGGAGTTTGTTGCTAGACGGGTGCTACGCATTCGTTGTAGAGGTGGAAGGATGCAAGCAGACAGTTCAGAGGAACAGTGACCATGGAAGTATCGATAGAAAAGAGATAAAGATGCAACAGTGCGGTGAAGAGACAGCGGTTGAAGGGAGCCAGTAAGAGGAGGAGAGTTAATGAGACGAAAAGCCTTTGATTCCACCTTGTTGAGAAGAGCTGTATGTGGTGAGCCTCCCGACACATGAGAGCTGTACTCTATACAGGGGCGAATAAAACCCATGTATAAAGTCAACGACTGTGCAGGGGTAAAGTAGGTATCGAGTCAGCTTAGCACACCCAATCTCTTGGAAGCAAAGTTTACAAGAGATGCAATATCTTTCCAAGGTAAGTCCCGAGTGAATGAAACCCCAAGCATATTCAAGGATGATGCAGGACTGAGCCGGATATTATTAAACATTAGTGGGTACTCCTGTGGAAGATTTTTTCGGGTTGATAGGTGTAAGAACTGAGTCTTTTATGCATTAAAAACAACAAGATTATTTTTACCCAAGTCAAAGATACGAGCCAAGTCAGACATTAGGTGTGCCATAGCCTCATCCCTTGTTTATTGAAGTAACTGCTGAGATGGACGTTGCGGGAACTGAATGGATAGGTGAAGGCTGGAATCATCAGCGTACGAGTGGATAGGGTTAGATGTACAGCTTAGAAGGTCATTGATGAATAAAAGGAAGAGAGGTGGTGAGAGGACAGAGCCCTGAGGAACACCACTGTTGATAGATCTCGGAGAAGAACGATGGCCGTCTACAACAGTGGCTATGCTTAGAAGGTCATTGATGAATAAAAGGAAGAGAGGTGGTGAGAGGACAGAGCCCTGAGGAACACCACTGTTGATAGATCTCGGAGAAGAACGATGGCCGTCTACAACAGTGGCTATAGAACGACCAGAAAGGAAGCTAGAGATGAAGGCACAAATAGGATAGAAACCATAAGAGGGGAGTTTGGAAGTTAAAGATTTATGCCAGACTCGATCGAAAGCCTTTGAGATGTCAAGTGCAATGGCAAAGCTTTCGCCAAAGTCCCGAAAGGAGGATGACCAGGAGTCTGAGAGGTAGGTGAGAGGATCGCCAGTGGAGCGTCCCTGACGGAACCCATACTGACGATCAGAAAGACGGTAGTGGTAGGAAAGATGCTTTAAAATTTCTTTGTCAAGAGTAGACTCGAAAACTTTTGAGACATAGGATGTGTAAGCAATTGGACGATAATTAGAGGGTTGGGAATGGTCACCGTTCTTTGGGACTGGTTGAATGAGAGTAAACTTCCAGCAAGAAGGAAAGGTACAGGTTGAAAGACAAAGGGGAAAGAGTTTGCCTAGGCAGGGAGTAATCACAGAAGCACAGTTCTTGAGGACAACAGGCGGGTCTCCATCAGGTCCATATGCCTTGTTAGTATCGAGGCCAGTGATGACAGAAAATACATCAGCTGAAGAAATTTTCATGTCAGCCATGAGGAAGTCAGAGGGGGAGAAGTGATGGAGGAACAGCACCGGAATCGTCTAAGGTGGAATTGGAGGAGAAAGTCTGAGCGAAGAGATCTGCTTTATCAGTAGAAGAAATAGTTACAGAGCCATCAGAGTTGAAAAGAGGAGGGAAGGATGATGAGGTAAAGTTGTTAGAGAGGTTTTTGGCAAGGTACCAGAAGGAGGTGGAAGAATTCAAGTTGGAGAGTTGAGAGCATTTAGTACGGATAAAATTATTTTTAGCAGAGCGAAGAACAGACTTAGCACGATTCCGGGCAGAAACATACAAAAGATGTGATTCAGGTGTGGGTTGGCTCTGGTACCTTTTATAGGCCATCTCCTTGTTGCGGACAGCATTAGAACAAGTGTGTTTAAACCAAGGCTTTCTTGCATTAGTCAAAGGATACAAGAAAGGAATGTATGCTTCCATTCCCAAGAGAATAACCTCCATAATGCGCAAGGCACACTCAGATGGCTTTCGGCCATGGAAGCAATAATCATTCCAAGGAAAATCAAAGAAATACTGCCTGAGGGCCTTCCAATCCGCAGCTCCAAACTGCCACAGTCGACATTTCTTTGGAGAATCCACAGGCCGTACTGGAGTGATAGGACAGATGTCTTCCTCAGCCCCTTCAAGCCAGTGACATGTTTTCCATTCTCTTATTGCTATTTTCAGACAGCTTTATTTACCTTTAGAAAGATAGAAGGTAAATATAGCCGCCATTTATCCTTATGCTATGAGACGTCTTGCAAAAACTAAATAATATCGCCTACCGTTATTAAAAATAATTAAATGGCCGTCACCGGATTGAAGAGCTAAAATTGAATAAAATGGCTTGGCAGCAGCAGGAATAAAATCGATGTAATTAAAAATGCATCTTTGTACTGAAGGGGTTAATGGAGATTGTGCCTGATCCCCTCACTGTATGAGGCCTGTAAGAAGATGAACGAAATCGGTAAGCGGCAGCTGAAACATAATTCGCCATCTTGTTTGTCTGGTGTCTTGTCAACCTAGTTCTGGCTCCGGTCTCATCTGAACATGAACCCGGTGGCCTGCAGACAGAAGTTACCTTTCTCCTGCCATCCATCATCCTATTTTGAAGGACAGGACAGCAAATTAGGGATGTTCATACAACCAGTCATATAGAACCACCCGATTATATGGGTGACGCTACAGAAAGGCATCCCACTCCAGCCTAGACAGTAAGACGGCAACCGCATTTATTGGAGTAATAATGCAGTAACGATGCCAACTTGAGTATAACTGTAACAACACTTATCAGATATGGTAGGGAAAACTACAACTATGAAACCTGAGCCTTAGAATAGATCACGTATTAGTACGTGTCTAAATGAATAGCAGCTCTAATGAATTAAGCCTTTGTATAGAGCACCGTCTGGAGAAGTTACTGCTCCTTCTACGGCTAGTTATGTGTGATATTAATAGCCTTTTTATGCCATTGATACAGTGAACTTCCGACAATCCATCATCCTGTGGTTTGGAATTTTCAGCCTAGGGTCATTTTTAGCTTTTTTTGGTAAAAAATCATCCCCTTGGATTTATTACTGTACCACCCCAACACTACTAGCACTAATATGACCTCAGACAGCCTACATCTGCACTACACTACAAAGGTAAGTAAAGAAAACTATCATTTTTAATTATAATGTTTTATTTTTTGGGGTGTGTTTTGAACATTTTCAGGTACCTGTCTGATAGTCCGGAAAATCTGATAATCCGGAAGGTCCGTGGGCGACTGAATTCCGGATTAAAGGACTTTTACTGTATTTGTAGCAGACCTGTCAATTACCGCTTCTGTTTATCCATACTTTATTCACTGTTAGTAAATTATGTTCAACAAAGCCCCTCGGCCCTATGTGTTCCAGCTTATCCGGCGGCACTCACTGCCATATTTCCCCCCAGTCCTGCGCCTCTGACGTCCGTGTAATCAGCTTAAATTATTAATGGCAGCGGCGACGGTAGACTCCCGCCATCCCAGTTTGGTTGTGAGGGGTGACAGGAGCTACAGTTCCCACAATGTGCATAACCCCTTCAACTCTGTGACGTTTTTCTGGGTATATTCCTACTATCCACAGCTAATTCTGTTATGTTTTGAAGACTGTTTTACGAACCGGAGGGGTTAGATATACTCTTCGTTATTCCTTCCAATACTAGATGTCTGTTCCACGTTGAATTGTCTGGTGGTAGCAAGAATAAAATGGAAAAATATATACTTCATCGGATTTAAGGTCTTAAGGATTTCCCTGGTCTAGAGTAAGGGGCGGCAACCCTAGCATTACTCCCTGTTTGAGTATGTTTCCAGCCGCACATTCCCTCGTAAAAATGGAAACGGAATGCCGCGTCGTCGAACATTTACGGCAATAATGGATATGTTTATAGAGCATTTTGGCGTAATTCAAACGCAAACTACTTGTCTTCCTTATCTACATCTGAGGTAAACAGGTTCGACGCAGTAAGTGGATTGGAGCCAACGTATTGCATATTGAGAGGGCAGAGGGGTCGAAGGAGAGGGGAAGGTGAGGACGATTTAATGAGCTGAGGGAGCAGAAGGAAGGAAAAAGAAAAAAAAACTACCTATGAGCTATCTGGCAGTAGGAAATGAGAAGGGATGTTGGAACAGTATAATGAGCAAAAGAAGAAACAAATAACGGTATCTTCACGCAGACAAAAAATACACGAAAAAGTACTTTCCCACATCTGTAACTTAAAGAAAAAACGTAGTTTCTTAGCGTATACACAAGTAGAGAAAAGGTAGTTTGTTCGAATAAAAAAAAAATAGCAACAAGAATAGGAATGTTAGGCTTCCAGCAACCGTCACCAGATTGCTGGTGCAGCGTTTTTACCTAGTTTTCAAAGTAATGACTTTGTATAGCATAATTAAAAAATGAAAAAAAGAATTAAATGCATAAGAATCATATGAAAAGAATTAGCACATTCTTGGACTTGGTGACATTTGTGATGGCAGGTGGATAGAAGTCGTAGAAAGGAAACCTAGAGCTTATTTTGTTATATATTTTTTTAAGCATTGGTAGTAGCTGCCGTGGCTTATTGGGTTAGAGCGCTTCGCTCTGACCGAAGGGTCGGAGGATCGAATCCACCCAAGGGTCATTGGTAGACATCAGGAAGGGCATCCGGTCATAAAATGCTACACGCTCCAGTCCAAAGTCCTCTACCAGGGGCAACGCCTTAGCCCTTCGGGGATACCTGGCGCGGGGAAAAAAAAAAAAATAAAAAAATAAAAAAAAAGGGACTTCTCAGAGTCCAGCCTCATATAGATTGTACGATAGAGAAATGAAAGAATTAAACCCTTCAGCCCGAGGACGTTGTTTGTGTGTGTGTGTGTGTGTGTGTGTGTGTGTTTGCCACTGCTGTTTTATTTTATTCGCCTCAGGAAAGCATCATGGTAGTGAAGGGGTTATTGAAGGCTGTATTTGACCATTCCATATTGAAAAGTCTCTCCTAAGCTGAATAAAATATTCTGCAGACTACAAGAGTGAAATATAAAAGATTGAGTTCAAGGGGTAAACTTCTGTCCTGGGCTCCCCCCCCCCCACCCATGCATTTTATCCACTCATCGACATAGCTTAGCTACACCGACAAGCTGGAAGGACGAAGGGAACAGAAGGTGAATTGAAATGAGGCGCAATGAGTGTGATTAGAGGGACAGAGAAAGTAAGAAGGGAGAGAACGGCATCCTTATATCATGGTTACCAGACGCTGTAGTACATGATTCTAGGCTGGGGTGGTGAGGCATGGGGATAACTCTGGTGGGGGGGGGGACGGGAAGGAATGGAGGGCAGAGATGGGGAAAGAAGGGGGGACGGGAATGGTGAGGGGGTGGGGACAGGAAGTGAGAGAGGGATGATAGGGGAGAGGAAAGGATTAGTGAGGAGGGCGGGTACTATTAGAGGGTGGGTACTTTGTGAGTGTGGGGATACAAACGGTGAAGGAGTTGGGATGAAAATGATGGGCGTGTGACTTGGCGGGGCAGAGGGATGGTGAGGGTTGCGGAGGCGCAGACCTTGGTGGTGGGAGGGTAGGAAGTTGGGGACGTGGTTAATTAAGGGGGTAGGAATAAGGGGATGGGATACGGGATTAAGGAAGGAGTGGGTACTGCAATGGTGGGGCGTAGGGGAGGGAGGACAAGGTGCGTGTGACAGGGGTGATGAGGAGTGGATGCAAGGTGTTGAGGGAGTGGTGAGATAGTGGAAATGTGGTGGGAGCAGGAATAGACTGGTGAGGGGGTTGTGCGAATAAGTAGGGGTATGGCGGTGAAGTGGTAGTGATAAGGTGGCGGTGATGGAGTGGTGAAGGGGTGGTGGAAGTGGTGTGGGTGTAGAGGTGATCAGGGAGTGAGGACAGGAGTGGTGACAGGATAATTAAGGGTGGGGATATTTTGTTTGGGCTGGGATGTGTAAGGGAAATTAGTACAAGGTCAGCTAGTTGTTTCTCTTTGCTTAGTAATATCGTCAGGCGGCAGATATAGTATACGTGTGTCTGTGGTCCGGTATAATGTTAATTGAGGTAATGTCTAACTTTTTAGTGTATTGACCAATCTCCTCCTTGCGACAGGTCCTTAAAAATTAAAATCACCCGGAGGTAGCAAGAAACAGTTAAATAGACGGCATCGTTCTGCATTTGTTAACGAAGATTACCTTTTACTTCTGCCAGTGCGATAATTCTTTTCAAAGCCGAATAAAATCGTCTGGATGCAGCAGAAATGATAAGCAGACGTTTTCTTATTGAGAGAAATAATGTACGTTATTTCCAAGTCCTTCAGCACAAGAGGCCATCCGAGCTGAAAAATTCCACTCTGTAGACCAAAGATGTTAAAAAGTCATCATATTGAAAATGTTTAAATCGTTTAGGGATACCCAACTCAGTGATCCATTGTCAGTAAATGTATTATGTGAAATCATAGAAAATGTAGAGAAAAAGGAAGGACAAATATTAACGAAGTAGTGTTAGCCAAAATTTATGTATCCTATCTTCAAGATCAGCACGTCTTGTTTACGAGATTTGACAGGGTGAATAGAGTTGTTGATCACGGGTACTGATAGGCATGGAGAGTGGTGATTTTGCTGTCTCTTAAAAGTTTCCATAAAAGGGTGGAAGCAAACTTAAAACGTTCACAAAATCGTGGCGTAGGAGCGGCCCCGCCAGCAACACATGAGATAGGGAGCAGGCGCCAGTTAACCTGTTCAGCAATAGGACATCATTTTTGATTATTCTTCCTTGCGCCAGACAAAATATCAGTTTAGAACACCCGAATAGTGAAGGGATTAATGAGTGCTGTATCTAACCCTGCAAGTTGAAGAAGCATTCCTAAGATTAATAAAGGATGAAATGAAAAACACATCATCTTAAGTGGTGAATGTGGGTGAGGAAGGGAAGAGGGGCGGCAGGGATGAGTTATGAGTAGGAGGGATGGATGAGCAGAGATTGAAGGGGTTAAACAGTGTAGGAATAGAGAGTAAGAGAATGGCAAAAAATAGACTAGCATAGAGGCACCACAGGAATATGAATATATGAGAGAGAGAGAGAGAGAGAGAGAGAGAGAGAGAGAGAGAGAGAGAGTTGGTAAACGTGAGGAGAGGAGGAGTTATAATAGGGACGAGTTATGATCAGAGAAGAATTGGGAGGACAGGAGACTAGATAAACCAATCAGAAAAGGGAAGATAATGAAAAGAGAGACGAAAATGAAGAATGTAGGGTGTAAGGATTGGCATAAAAGGAAACAAGCATGGGAAAAGTGGGAGACGGGTTAACTACAGAACAGGTAGAAATAGAAAAGGAAGTGTCAGAAATTTTTTATGATTTATATTCAGGATTCGCAGGTAAGGGGAATCAGAGAGTGGAATAAAATAATCTTAAAAGAAGAAGGACGGACAAGAAAATTCGAAAGGATATAAGGAATGGCCAAGGTGGAAGATAAGAGTCAGCGTTAAGAGAGTATGAGGCAGGAGAGAAGTTATCAGTAGGGACGGGTTGGGAGGATAGGAGACTGAATAAAATGATAAAAAAGAACAGAGTGAAGCTCATGACGAGACTGAAGAGTGAGGAGAATAAGGATAAGGGAATAAAGAATCAAAGAAAGAAGAATTGTTGAACAAAGGATGATGGATAATACGTGGAAAACAGTAAGAGATACGAGATACGTTTTACTGGACACGATGAGTAATTGAGTGGATAGGAAAGTGGATGAAATGATAATCAAATAAGAGAAAATACGGGGGTAAAAATGAGGGAGGTACCAAGAGATAGAAACGGTGGGAATTAAGAATTAACGTGAAGAGAGGAAAGATTATGAAGAGGACGAAATACGAGACGGGATGGAGAATTAGGGAGGTAGGAGACTGGATAAAATGAGGAGGAAAGAAATTGGAGAGAACGGGCATTGCACTGAGTGGAGAAGAGTAAAAAAAAAAAAAAGTTTTAAAAAGTGGGAGATAGTATATAGTCTGATAATTTAAAAAGAGCAGAAAGTAAGAGGGACTAGTTACTTGCGGGACGAGGAAGTGGATGAACAGGAGCCCGGATGAAATGACCTTCAAGGAAAGTAAAAGAAAGTAGATAACGAATTTTGCAGAGATGAAATAAGGGCCAGAGAGAGAGGGAAGGGAGACATGTAGTTAATGTTGGCAGAGGTGGAGATGTGAGAGGGACGAGTAACGAGATGGGATGGAGGAGTTGTGGTAAAAAGACACATGAAACGAGGATAAGAGAAGACGGAAGACAAGGAAGAGAATGAAGGCTACAGGGGGCTGACAGAAAGGGGGAAGAAAAAGATAAAGAAGAAAATGGGGGAAGAAGAGTTTATGCGAGACAGTGTATGATCAGTGACTAGGTATTGGATGGCCAAGTGGGTGAAATGAAAATAGGAAAGCAGCAGAGATGGGGGAGAGAATGAGGAGGGAAACAGGAAGAGGGAGAAATGAGGTAGTACAAAAACAAAAAAAAAAGGCAGAAAGTTGATGGAGGACGATTACTCCTTCACTACGAGAGGGTCTTCCTGAGCCTATTACATTATTATCAGACGGCAGGAAGAATGACATAAAAAAAAATATCACAGTGAGTGGGTTGACAGTTGTTAAGTCTTTTCAGTCAGAGGGGTTGTTCTTGATTCATAGAGGTACTCAGAATAAATAAATAAATAAATAGTATTTGATAAATGCCATCTTGCTCAGGTGCTTAAGAATAGGGATGAGGAAGCGGGTGAATACGAGATTGGATGAAATGAATGAAAAGAAAAAAAAAATGGGAGAGAGAAGAGAGGTTGCAGGAGCAGAAGGTAAACGAGAGGTAATTGACGGATGGGAGAGATGGTGGATACGAGATAACAATAATACCGGTACGATAACGGAAGGGGGTACGATAGAGAAGAGTTACAAGCAGGGATGAGGATTTAGGTTACTAAGAGACTGGATGAAAAGGAACCAGAAAGTAGAAAAGATGGAGAAAAATAAGGAAAAGGTTACAGGAAACAAATGTCAGAGAGAGAGAGAGAGAGAGACGAAGGATGTGAGATAGGAAGTAACGATGGTAGGTTTAGGGGTTCTATGAAGGATCGTTTTATGGGCAAAGCTGGAACATATGATGCATAAACGACTTGGCAAACAGGAAATAGGAAGGACGGGGAAAAGTGAAGATCGTAGAGCCCAAAGAATAATGAAAAGGGATAGGGGAAAGAAGTTAACAGCAACAGGATAAGTGAAAAAAAAGAAAAAAAAAAGACAGGAAAAGGATATTTAGAGGATAAAAGACTTGATGATAAGGACTTAGAAAAAGGGAGACATGAAGGAGAGGAAGCAGTTTGGGAAACGAACAATATTGTCCGAGCGAGAGTGAGGACAACTTACTTCTGCCGAAAAGAAATGTTTAGCTTGGGCTGTAAAAAAATATCCCTCACCATTTGGGGAGATCTCCATATGCATTTATAGTACAGGCTGGGGTGTAAAAAAAAAAAAAAAAAAAAAAGGGATCCCTCAACATTTGAGGAGATCTCTGTAGGCTACTATAGTACAGGCTGGAGTGTAAAAAAGTATCCTGCACCATTTAGGGAGATCTCTATATAGTACTGTAGTACAGGTTGGGGTGTAAATAAGTATCCCTCACCATGGCGAGATCTCTATATGTTACGGTACTGTAGTACGGGTTGGGGGTGTAAATAAGTATCCCTTACCATTTAGAGAGAGCTCTACAGTATATGCTACTGTAGTACAGGTTGGTGTGTTAAAAAGTATCCCTCTCCATGTGGGGAGATCTCTGTGGGGTACTATCGAAATTTGGGGAGATCTCTAACAGCATTAAGGTGTGAAATATTATTATAAAAAAAGTCGCGGCGCACGACTCTGAGGTTGTCATTATCGTATCCTGACAACCTACCATTCAGAAGTGCGTCCGATTTCGTATCATAGTATACACGAATCATATTCTTATGCACGAATATATTATACACGAATATTATTATACACGAATCACAAGCATCTCATATTATACACGAAATCAGATGCACTGTTGAGAGGTAGGTTGCAAGGACACAATAATAACAACCTCAGAGTCGCGCGCCACAACTACAGTAGGCTATGTGTCAAAATTCGCACCGGGCGAGCTCGGATGCGTTCCGCATCTTTAGTGTGGACGTCTGTTTCCTAGTAGAAAATGATAACAAGGGATAGAAAGGATGAGAGATACAGAATGCAGTGACTATATAACAAGGGAAAAGATTGCATTGAGAAGGGGATGGGGAAATGGTGAACGATGGACGGAGAAAAGGGAGGAGGGGAAGGAAGAATGGAGCGAGGGAAATGCATTAGTGTGATAAAAGTTAAGGGATATGGTTCAGAGTGAGGATGGTGTAGGAGAGACTTAGGGGAAATGGATTTCATGAGAAGAAGCAAGAGCAACTGGGGGAAAGGGAAATTGATTGGTGAAAAGAAATGAGTGAGAGTTGGGAGAACTGGGATTGAGTGAAATGTGAGAGTAAGACGGAAAAAAGGTGAGTGTTGTGAGTGAGAAGAAAGGAATAAGAGTAAAGCTGCCGTCACACTGGGACAAAAGTGGCTAACATGCTAGCCAGTTTTGCGACCCGCTAGCCAAACTGACTCACGGTGAGCGAGATTTCGCCTGCGAGGCGAAATGGATAACAATTCTCGCTCACAGCTTGTTGGTGGGATTAGAACTCAAGTGAGCCTATATTAATTTTGTAATTGGTGAGAAAATATTCTGTTATTCACAGAAGGAAACTTTAACTAAAATTGTTAAGTAAATAAAATTTAATTCTTGTGGTTTTTGCTCACTTTTAATTATTTCTTGTAACATGAAATAAATATTCGGACACTCGGGTGACCAGCCACGGAGGCTGTTTTGTCTCCAAACAACAAGTAAAAATCAGATTTCGATATGGATCTTGCGGCAAAGAAAACTCTGGAAGACTGCTTTGTGGCTCTGGAGTTGCTAAAGTACGTGAGGCGGTTACAGAAACTGAGGAAAAGGGAGTGGGTACTCCGTTGTGGTTTGTTTACAAATGACCACGAGGCGCCAAGGCAGACGACATTGTTATAGCCGTTTCGGCTCGCAAAAACACACAAGTGTGACGGACACTCGACTCTGCTAGCCCTTTTCATTCGCAAAACTGGTTCGCATGTTAGCCACTTTTGGTCTAGTGTGACGCCGCCTTAACGGGATTTGGGTTAACGTGAATGAGAGAGAAAGATAAGAGGATAAGAGTGAACAGGGGAGAATGAGAGTTAAGGGATGTGATTTGAAGTGAGAGGGCGGATGGCATTGTGGTTACCGTCGTGAGGCTGGGGCGGGAGTGGGAGTCATATATGTACTCGCCTGATGCGTATCGGTAAGGTTGCACGGGCTGTTGTCTCCCGCAACGGCTATCTTCTCCCGCCGGGACTATCGCATCCTCGCCCCTCCAGGCATTACTCGTCACCTTCCACGCGTCGTCCATCCCTCGACCCTTCATCATGACGGCACAGACTGTCATTTCGCTAATTAGGTGCGATGTAGTGCATCCCTTATTAGGGGACTTTCCATCTATGGGGAGTTGCCAAGTTTGTGACAGTAACTGGTGAGGGCCAAACGAAGCGTGATATAAAAGATTTTATTTTTTTTTTACTCAACCGTAGCCGTGTTAGGAAAAAAAAAAAAAAATCCCTTGACTCCACCACTCCATAAGGACTCTCCTGCTTTGCGTCGCCTCACCAACTACTTGTGTCCATTGATTTGTTGAGTCAAGCTTCCTCCCTCAGGTTGTATCTCAGTTTTGTTATTTATGCAGCTGGAAGCATGATACCTCTTCAGCATTGCAATACCACTTACCATTTTCCTTTATCAACAGATAATGTATGGACAGCGTACATGAAATGAATAACATTACCTACCAACTGTATACTCTCATTAAGAATGATGAGTTGCAGTTCCTGCTTGAAGATCAGGCTTTGTATTTGGTGTTCTAGAGACGGTTCTGACGACGACGTCAAATAAAGAGAGTCATATTCTTTTTTGCATAAGAGACATCGTTCCACAACTTACTTAGCATTTTTTTTTTTCTTTTTTTTTTTCATTGCAGATTGCCTTCCCTTCTTTTCGATGTACTTTGCATTAGTAATATAGAAGTATACAAATATACAAGGTATAGTGCTCAAAATACATAGCTGTGGGCGAAGTGTTATGAAATTTCCCAAGCAAGTGTTTTTCAACCATTTGCAGAGTTGGTCGCCCATAGAAAGCTTTTCCACTAAAAAGGGCACCCATTATGAGGCCGACCAAATAGGTTATGGGCAATTATCCGAACACAGACTATATATATATATATATATATATATATATATATATATATATATATATATATATATATATATATATATAGTGCTTACGATAGTCTTGGCACAGCCCAGTACCTCTTGTGCATGAGCTTCTGGAAGTGAACCATTTCCCCCATTATTTCAGACTTGAAAAAATTAGACACAACCGTCACCTGTCAGGGATAAAATAGCAACAAGAGTATTAAAAAAAAAAAAAAAAACTGATGTCAACTTGCGAACGGACTTTATATATATATATATATATATATATATATATATATATATATATATATATATATATATATTGTTACGGAACAGAGAGAGATAATGAACACTTCAAGTGAGAATACTAAAATCACTACTGTCCCACAAAGTTCCAGGTTCAAAACAAAAGACTTAGGTAAAATTACAAGTTAAAGTTTAATGCTCAAACTAACAACTAAACATTCAGGACTCATAAGGATAATGTAATGGCAAAACAGGTTACATATATGGTTAACTGCAATAGCCTCTATTAACACGAATTTAGCAAGAACAAATTTATCTAAGTCAGCCCTGATAAATGAGAGAACCGAATAATGCTCAGTTAAAGCAAGATATAATATTATTACAGATACAAAATATTACTAGTACTGGCTGACAGTAAAAACTTTACCAGGCTTACGAATTAACGCCTTATGCTATACAGTACAAGAAAAATGGTAATAACACTTATACTCAGATTATACAGCAGCTAGATGGCTGGAGACTTCCTGAGCACTCACAAAAATAATAATGTACTGTAAAAGGGAGGACAGAGATGTGAACAGAATGAGGAGTAGATCTAAGTGGCAACTAATACAGAGACTGAGCTCATTATATAGGGGGCCGGCAGAGCTTGATTCAACTTGTATGGACGCGCAAATGAAGGCATAGAGGACGAAGAGTTGACACTCCTGCTCTGAACAACAGAAAGAACGACTTACTCTACTATAAGGGGGAGAAGCGGGGAGTGAGGTGGAACACGCAAGCCTGGTCACTATGGAAGCCACGTGGCGAATCGTGAACAAACATGCAGCATACTGTACATTAGGATCATACAAGGGATGATGCAGTTTTGAACAAGACTGTATCATAAGTTAGAATTATACAAGGGATGATGAAATCATAGGCTATGTAACACCTCCCCACAAAGAAAAAGAAATTTACAAAGGAAATTTCTTATTACTCTAAAACAATCTGTCTGAAGTCTAGATAAGCAATCTGCAATAACATTTTCTTTCCCCTTGACATGTTGTATGTCTAATGAATACTCCTGAAGAAGTAGACTCCATCTTGTCAATCTCTGATTTTTATCTTTAAACTTACTAAGGAATTTCAGTGGGTTATGATCGGTATAAATGACTATGGGGTCAAAACCAGAACACAAATAAAATGAAAAATGCTGTAAACCCAAAATCAAGGCCAAAAGCTCTTTCTCAGTAGTTGAGTAGTTCTTTTGAGGTGGAGTGAACTTCTTACTGTAATAAGATACAGGGTGTTCAATACCCTGATCATCCTCTTGCAGCAAAACAGCCCCAGCTCCTGTATCACTTGCGTCAACAGCCATCTTAAAAGGCTTAACAAAATTTGGAGTAGCGAGCACAGGCTGACTTAATAGGATAGCTTTAAAGAGGATTCACAGTTATCGGTCCAGACAAATTTAACTCCCTTTTTCAGTAGGTCTGTAAGTGGTGATACAAGAATTGAAAAGTTAAGAACAAATCTCCTGTAATAACCTACCATTCCCAAAAATCTTTGTAGCTCTTTCCTACTTTTAGGTCTGGGAAGATCACTTATAACCTGAACCTTAGCTCCTGGTGGTGCAACGTGTGCATCACCAATTACGTACCCGAGGTACTGAACTTTAGCTTGACCAAACTCACACTTTGATAAATTAGCTACAAGATTAGCCTGAACCAAACGCTCAAGAAATTTACTGACATGGCATAGGTGATCTTTCCAGTTGTCACTGAAGATAAATACATCATCAATATAAACAACACACCCTGCCAAACCCTCTGTTACAACATTCATGAGCTTCTGAAAAGTGGCTGGTGCATTCTTCATACCATATGGCATCACAGAACATGCAAAAGTCTTTCCTAGTGTTACAAAACATGAGATCTCCCTAGCACGTTCAGTCATAGGTACTTGCCAGTATCCCTTTAACAAATCAAACTTACTTATGTACCTAGCCTTTCCGATCTTGTCTATGCAATCTTCCACGCGAGGGAGAGGGTAAGTGTCTGTTTTGGTTATCTGATTAACACGTCTGTAGTCGATGCAAAGCCGCTGTGACCCACCTGGCTTAGGGACTAGAGTGACAGGAGAACTCCACTCGCTCTGACAGGACTCAATCATCTTGTGGTCCAACAGGTAGCCAAGCTCTTTCTGGATGAGAGGAACTTTCACTGGGTTCACACGGTAAGGAGGCAGTTCAATTGGCTTTGCGTCTCCAACATCGACATCATGCATCAACACAGTGGTTCTTCCTAGAGTGTCGCGGAACACTTGCGGGTACTCCTGTAGTAATGCCGAAAACTTCTGCCTTTCCTCGGGAGCTAGATGAGAAAGCTTAGTCTGGAGATCATTCATGATATCAGGATTCTTCCCCAAACTATCACTCAGGCTCATACTGCATGGGAGAACTTCACTTGCAGACTCGGGTGGAACAGCTATAGTGCAGACTGGGTTATTTTCGTCCCGCCTGTGATATAACTTTAGCATGTTAATGTGACAAAGTTGCTTGTTCTTTCTACGATCTGGTGTGGCAATGACATAGTTGACATCACTGAGTTTCTTCTCCATGAAATAAGGACCACTAAACTTGGCTTGAAGAGGTTGCCCATGCACCGGTAGCAGAATCAAAACCTGATCTCCTGGCTGAAAGTGGCGTAACCTGGACTTATCATGCCAAGTCTTCATCTTCTCGTGAGCAGCTCCTAAATTCTCTCTCGCCAGCTGTAAAGCAGTGGACAGCCGTTCTTTGAACTTCATCACATACTCCAGCAGGTTGACGTCATCTTCCTCCAACAGCCAGCATTCCTTGAGTAGGTTAAGGGGTCCTCTTACTTCATGGCCAAACAGTAGTTCAAAGGGTGAGAAGCCCAGTGATTCATTTGGAGATTCTCTTGCGGCAAATACAACGAATGGAAGACCTTTATCCCAGTCTTTCTGATGTTCCAAACAGTATTTCCTGAGCATCGATTTGAGTGTTTGATGATATCTCTCCAACGCTTCTTGGGTCTGGGGATGGTAAGCTGAAGACGTGATCTGGGTGATTCCCAGCTCTTTCAGAGACTGCTTGAAAACATTTGACATGAAATTACTTCCCCGGTCTGACTGTACCTCCTTGGGCAGACCAAACTTTGTGAAGAACCCTAGCATTTCCTTAACCACGTTCTTTGCTGAGATATTTCTAAGTGGAATGGCTTCAGGATAACGAGTAGCCATATCAATCAGGGTCAACACATAAGAAAATCCTGAAGAAGTCTTAGGAAGAGGGCCCACAATATCCACCAACACACGGGTGAATGGCGCCTCAGAAGGAGGAATGGGAACTAGAGGTGCAACCTTTTCGGTCTGATTACACTTCCCCACAACTTGACAGGTGTGACAAGACTTACAATACCAGGAAACATCTCTGAAGATACCTGGCCAGTAGAAGTGTTTCAAAATGCGTGCCACAGTCTTCCTCACTCCAAGGTGTCCTGCCAAACTGGAATCATGAGCCACTCTAATGATATCCTGCCTACAAACACGAGGGATGACAACTTGATGTACAACCTCCCATTCACAGTCGGCTGATGCTGTTGGGGGTCTCCACTTCCTCATAAGTACTCCTGACTTTATATAATAACAAGTAGAAGCACTGGCTGACTCTTCCTCACTGCAAGCAGAGTTAGCTAGACCTTTCAACTCAGGGTCAGCAACCTGCAACTCAACCAACTCTTGACGAGACAAATTATCAACACTACGGGGTACTGCCTCATCTGGTGAGTGGTCCAAATTAGCAAGAAAAGTGTCAGCTAGGATAACATCATCATCATCATTATCCTCTAAGTCACCAGTAACTTTAGACTTGGCCCTAGTGACAGCACATGCAGAGAACACATCAGGGACATCACAATCATGGGTCGCAGTCACTGGTTCACTAGACAACTGAGGAGCTGGACACACTTGACTTCCACCAATATCATTTCCAAGTAAGAAAGTTACACCTGACATTGGGAGTGTCTCAACGAACCCAACCATAACG
>NC_137000.1:24671878-25059378 GCF_032717465.1 Coenobita brevimanus | reverse complement strand
AGCGTAGTGTTGCTCTCGGGTGACTTCCCATTCCTCTCTTCCTTCATTCTTTCCTCTTCCTTCTGTCTACGGGTGGATCTCCACTGAGTGACAAGCCAAATGGTTTCCTGTACACCAGGAAACCATTTACAACGCTGGGTGGTAGTGTACCAAATTATGGCACTTGGTGGTTTAGTGGGTAATTAAGAAGCTCCAATCGGATTGAGCCAGTGCAGGTTTGTATCCAAAAGGTAGTTGGGGTTTATACATGTAATGCCACTCAGGGATGAGTGAGGCTGGTCACTCTCATCTTAAATGTCAGGACCATCTTCCCTAGCCCCGGGCTCCTACGTTCCTCATGGGGCAACACAGGATTAGATGATGATGATTGTTGTTGTTGTTATTATTATTATTATTTATTATTATTATTATTATTATTATTATTACCATTATTATTATTATTATTGCATTATTATTATTATTATTATTATTTATATTATTATAATTATTATTATTGTGACTTGTTAATACTGTATAATGACAATAATGAAAATGAAGATGATGTTGAGGAGGAGGAGGAAAATCCAAGATGAGGAAGAGGAGGAGGAGGAGGAGGAAGACCCATTTTTCTGCAGGACAGTATATGTGTTGTCATAGCCATGCATCCCATGAATGTCATTTGTATTTCATTCTTGTTGCCGCCAGACAATTTTATTCAGCATAGGAGAGCGTTCCCATTATGGATTTAATGAGGACTGTATCAAACTCTCTGAGATCAGAAAGTCTCTTCTGAGCTGAACAAAATTTTCTGGAGATAGCAGAAAACAAAACATAAAGGACGTTGTCCTACTTTTCCATCTGATTTATTTCACCTTTTCATATTAGCCCGACGCTCTCCTGCTGCTGACGCGGTGCCTCCATGTTCTGGTGTCCTTGCTCAGCGGGTGTGTCTCCTGCTTGTTTTGGCCGAATTCGTCAGCTCGGCTTGATTTTCTGTCTGTCTGCAGGAGCCAGCCAACCCATTAGTCTTTCTGGTTTCTAAATGCGTCGTCACTGGCATGTATTGGCGCGGAAAGTTGCCTTGTTTATCTCAGTCTAACCTTTCTGCGGATTATCATATCACTGTCTTTCCGTTATCGTTCATTCTGTCACATGACGATGACGTCGAAGTGCATTGCCCTCCTTAAATTGACGTGCTTTTTACTTGTTTTATTCTTTTCTTTCTGTTAGGTGAAGTCGATTTGTATTTTTCTCCTTCTGTTGTCAATATTCTTCCTTTTTCGTATTCTGGCCAGTCGGATGCCACTCATTGCAGTCCAGGAGATTAATTCAGACTTATGATCACTACGCTTTAACAACAGGAAGGACAAGGAAGGCTTCAGAGTCGGATCTTACTAGCTAGGAGGTTGGTCTTTCAATTCCCTGTCGTAAGATTGTTTTTTGCAGTAAGGACGAGGGAATGTTAATATTGAATCTCTCTGTCTGCTGTTTTTCCAGAATAAATGAAATATGAATTACGGGAGGAAAATGATTGTACAGATTTTTTTTTTTTTTTAATCATCTTGCCTCAGGGGTAGCCAGTTATTATGGCTAACGAGGCCCTTCCAAAATGTTTGGTATTGGATGCCTGTGAATGTTATTTTTCACTTTAATGTGCACTTCATTCTAATTACTACTTCGAGGAAGTCTGGTCCAGCAATGGACCTCATATAAACCGCTAGTTTGGTTGTGAAATGTTTGGTAGCTGTATGCTTGAAGCGTATAAACAAGAAAGGTTTTGAAGAAGGCAAGGGGGTGGAGGAGTGAAGCCTACGTTAGAGAGGTACTTGTGTGTGCGTGGAGCGTGATGATGCTCTCTTGGTGGCATAGGATAGTGGTGATGGTTATAATTTTTTTTCTTTTTTTTTTTTTTTTACGTGTCCGACTCTGGGCAAAGGCTTCAGGGCCTATTTCTCGGGGAGAGTGACCTATCCCAAGGCCCAGTAGTCCTCCTACACCTCCATATGTCACCACTTCGGCGCTAACACCCACCATCCATATTGAATACGTGCTAGGGCTGTCTCATACAGGATTGGTAGCAGTGGCTGCTGGATCACTGCTGCGACAGGCGGGAGGCCTCGGCTCATGGGGCGTCGTATTAGACATCACCAACCACCCGTTCCATTGATGTCTTCTTACCCTAAACGTCATATGTACAAGAGGGGGAGTGCCTATTTTCGCCATTTTCTTGTAAAACCGTTGCTGCACCGTACCACCTATGATGCCCGTTGTAACGGTGTTTTGCATTCACCCTGTCCCACCAAGCACCAGCATCAATGAGCATCCCGTCTACCCCTCTCCATCCATCCCACCCCCGTTCCAACTCTCTCCATATCCAGCTTTTAAGAAAAATAATTCCGAACCTTAGCTCTACAGCCCATACAACGCCCTTCACAGGGTACCATATATATACGTCCCACCCACGGCAGTGGTCCAGCCTTGCCTCATTACGAATTTTTGTCATAGTGACTTCCGATAACCACATCTACACATGCACTTCTCATGTCACACTTCAATTGCCTTCCACCCCAATATTCATATGTGAAACACTGGATGGGATGGATCGCTTTTCCAGTGATGGAAAATATTGTTCCATGGCCCTGCTGACCAGTTTCCGTTCACTGCTTACATGTGGATAGTGGTGCTGACTACCCATGTCAGCAGGTGCAAACAGACCGCAGCAGTACATACATACATACATAATACATACTTAGCGGTACATGACTTCAAAAGAGGAAATATCAGTATAGAGTAAAATGCCTCAGAGGAATTATTTCACACCTATGATTCGTTTATTTATGGTTGCTGTTCACCGTCCACTTAGGATGATGAAGGTGTGGGACCGGAACTGATGACTGTACCTGAAGACTTTATATATATATATATATATATATATATATATATATATATATATATATATATATATATATATGTAATGAATGGAGGAAGGAAAAACAAAGGAAAAAAAAAAACTCCATGTGCCAAAAGACATCCTCCATTCATAAAATATTTATAACAACTGGATTTAAATTGAAGTGGATTAAATGTTTGTGGAAAACAACTCCCACGAAGTGAATTCCAGAGAGTAGTAGTTCTGGGGATAAATGAATTTTGATAAGCAGAGGTTCTGCATTGCGGGGGAGAGAGTGTGAGTTCATGGGCGCTCCAAGCTGCGCGAGTATTTCGGGAGAAAATGTGAAGGGGAGGCACAATTGAAGCCAGTTCGTTAGAGCACTTACGGTAAAAATATCGATAAAATAATGCTAAAGAAGCAACATCTCTACATACTGATAATGGAGGAAGGTCCTGCGCAATGGCAGGATGATAGATTAATCTAATGGCTTTATTTTGAATTTTGTCCAACTGCCTCGGTGCACGCTCCACATCCACTCCACAGTGGTGAACGGTATTCGATCTGAGAACGCACATGACTTTCGAAAATTGTGGCCATCTGCTCGTCAGTGAAGAACTCACGAACTCTGTACATAAGTCTCAATTTTTTTGGAAGCATTTTTAGCAATGGATTTAACATAAGCTGTCCAGCTTAGGTTGGGGTTTAGAGTAACACCTAGGATATCAATTGTAGTGGATATGGGAATATTGACATCATTTAAAATTATGTGAGAGTCTGAGGGATTCTTTCTGTTGGAGAAATTAATGTATTTAGTTTTCTGGACATTAAATGAGACCAGATTTCTTTGGCCCCATTGATTAATTTTAGAAAGGTCCAGGTTCAGAGAAACTGCTGTGTTTATTTGGGAATTTATAATATCAAATTGTGTAAAGGAGGTACTAAATGTGAAAGAACTATGAAGGGTCGAGTCATCAGCATAAGAGTGTATTGGGTTGTGAGTGACAGATAGGAGGTCATTTATATGAATGAGAAAGAGGGTTGGGGCCAAAACTGATCCCTGAGGTACGCCAGCATTTATGGAATGAAACTGAGAAAAAGTTCCATCTACCATAACCCGTATTTTTCTATTATGAAGGTAAGAAGAGATAAGAGGAACCAGTGATGCAAGGCCATAGTGTGACATCTTAGACAATAAGGCCGGTGTCATACTGTGTCAAATGCTTTTGATATATCAAGTGCTATTGCGTGTGTTTCACCGTGTTGGTCTATTGTTTTGTTAATCTGATGGGTAAGAAGGCAAAGAATATCTGCAGTTGAACGTTCTTGTCTAAATCCATACTGTCGATCATTGATTAATTTATTGATTTCTAGATGCTTGAATATGTGTTTGTTAATTAGTGTCTCAAAAACTTTACCGAGAATGGAAGTTATTGCAATTGGTCTACAGTTTGATGGATCAGAAGTTGCCTCCTTTTTAGGAACAGGATGGATATTTGCTTCTTTCCAAGAGGCTGGAAAACTTGAGGTACGGATGCATAAGCGGAAAAATTTTGCCAATACTGGAGCCAACAATGAGGAGCAATTTTTAAGTACTATTGAAGGAATTTCATCTGGACCAGTAGCTTTGTCTGCTGAGAGAATCTGTAATACAGCTTGTACGTATCTGGTGTGAATCATGAAAGGAGGTATTTGAGGGGAATCAAAGTCAAGTACAGGAATATTGTGATTTTCTGTATTTAGGGTTGAGTTTGTTGAAAAAATGTCAACAAGAAGTTTGGCTTTTCCACGTGGGTCACTTACTAGATTTCCATTGGGGGACTGTAAGGGTGGAATGGAAGAGGTGGTAGTGAAGTTAGTTTTGAATGAATTAAGGGTTGACCAGAATATTTTGTTATCATTTGGGTTGTTTAGTAGTTTGTTAGCCTGTCTATGTAGGAAGTTTGATTTAGAAAGATTGATAATAGATTTGGCATGGTTTCTGATATTTCAATAATAGTAAAAGGCTTCTTTGGTTTTGGTCCTTGTATAAGTGTTATAGGCTATTGTTTTATGTTCTGTTACTCTAGCACAATTGTGGTCAAACCATTTGGGAGTATTACATCTTTTTCTGAACTATGATGGGGAATGAATGTTTCCATGCCGACTTTAATGAAATCCTGTATGTGGCCCAATGTGGAATTTGCATCTTGGGAGAAAAAGGAGGTCCAAGGAACATTCCATCCATCCATCATCCAATCCCACACTGCCCCATGAGGAGCGTAGGAGCCCGGGGCTAGGCAGTTGGTCCCTACGTTTAAGATGAGAGTGACCAGCCTCACTCATCCCTGAGTGGCATTACATGAGCAGTCAACCCCAATCACCCTTTGGATATAAACCTTCACCGGCTCAATCCGATTGGAGCGCAATAATTACCCACTAAACCACCAGGCGCCAAAAGTTGGTTATATAGTTACCACCCAGCGTAGTAAATGGTTTCCTGGTGCACAGGAAACCATTTGGCTTGTCACTCAGTGTAGAGTCACCCACAGGCTGAAGGAAGTGGAAAGAATGAAGGAACGAAAGACAGAAGAGGGAGTGTAAAGTCACCCGTAGGCAGAAGGACAAGGAAGGAATGAAGGAAAGAAAGACAGAAGACAATGGAAGGAAAGAATGATGGAGAGGAAAGGGCAGACACCCGAGAGCAGCACTACATCGAGTGAGTGGATGATGAGCACCCCCACCTACCACAAATATCCATGAAAAAATTATGGAGTCCCAGTCTGCCCTTTCGTAGTGCCATTTAGTCACCACGACAGGTTCAGAGCAGGAGGGTGTGGTAGGTGTTAAATTGGTGGCATGAATCAGACAGTGATCAGAGGATCCAAGGGGGGACTTCACTTCGACATTATAATTATCTGAATTGGTTGTTAGAAACAAGTCCAATAGGTGGGGATTTTGATTGGGGTTGTCTGGTACACGGGTGGGTTGACTGACTGACTGGGTGAGATTAAATGAGTCTGCAAATAGCTCACATTCAAGACCAGAGTCATCAGTTCTGGCTGAATATGTGAGCCGTTCAACATTATGGACATTAAAATCACCCAGAATAGTAATTTCTGAAGCAGTATTAATGTTGAGGACACTTAGTTGTGAAGACAGAGAGTCAAATAAATTCGGCTTTGGAGGGGCATTAGGGGAACGATAAACACAACAGAAATACTTAACTTTACCGTAAGAATTTAATTTGTATATGGAATAGTCGAAATAAGGACAATTAAACTGAGTAGTCTCCTCCAGGGCCTAATGTTAATGAGACAGGAGGGGGGAGGGGAGGGAGAGGGGTGTGGATAGGGGTAGGGGAGGAGAGGAGAGCAAGAGGGGTGTGGAAAAAGGTAGGGGACGGGAGGCAAGAAAGAGCGGTGTGGAGTGGGTAGGGGCCGGGGGAGGGGAGACAAAGAAAGGTGTGGAGAGGGGAAGGGGCAGGGTGAATGATGGGGTGGTGAGGATGAGGGTTGTGTGGTGTAGAGAAAATCGAAAGTGGAGGAGAGGATTGTACGAGTATAGAGGGCAAATAGCCAGCAAATTGGTTACTGAGAGGGATCTACTGTAAGTATAATATGTCAAAGAAACTGTGTACGATTTTTTTTCAGCAGGTGTCAGTAATATTTTTTAACTGTGATGACAATACTTACGTGCCCCTAAACAAAGTCACCCTTAACACAAGCAAGAGTAAATTTATCTAAGTCAGCCCAGATAAAATGAGAAAACCGGATAATGCTCAGTTAATGCAAGATATATTATTACAGATACAAAATATTATTAATAATGGCTGACATCAACCACTCCACACGAATCACAAAAACCTCACTAGGCCTACGAATTAACACCTTATGCTATACAGTACAAGAAAAAATGTAATAACACTTATACTCAAATTACACAGCAGCTAGATGGTTGGAGACTTCCTGAGCACTCACAAAAATAATAACAACTGTACAGGGGAGGACAGAGATGTGAACAAAATGAGGAGTAGATCTAAGTGGCAATTAATGCAGAGACTGAGCTCATTATATAGGGGCCGGCAGAGCTTGATATAACTTGTAAGAAGGACGCGCAAATGAAGCCATAGGGGACAAAGAGTTGACAATCCTGCTCTGAACAACAGAAAGAACGACTTACTCTACTACAAGGGGGAGAAGGGGGGAGTGAGGCAGAACACACAAGTCCAGTCACTATGGAAGCCACGAGGCGAATCGTGATCAAACATGCAGCACACTGTACGTTAGAATTATACAAAGGATGATGAAATCATGGGCTATGTAACACCTCCCCACAAAGAAAAAGAAATTTACAAAGGAAATTTCTTATTACTCTAAAACAATCTGTCTAAAGTCTAGATAAGCAATCTGCAATAACATTTTCTTTCCCCTTGACATGTTGTATGTCTAATGAATACTCCTGAAGAAGTAGACTCCATCTTGTCAATCTCTGATTTTTATCTTTAAACTTTCTAAGGAATTTCAGTGGGTTATGATCGGTATAAATGACTATGGGGTCAAAACCAGAACACAAATAAAATGAAAAATGCTGTAAACCCAAAATCAAGGCCAAAAGCTCTTTCTCAATAGTTGAGTAGTTCTTTTGAGGTGGAGTGAACTTCTTATTGTAATAAGATACAGGGTGTTCAATACCCTGATCATCCTCTTGCAGCAAAACAGCCCCAGCTCCTGTATCACTTGCGTCAACAGCCATCTTAAAAGGCTTAGCAAAATTTGGAGCAGCGAGTACTGGCTGACTTAATAGGATAGCTTTAAGTTTGCTGAAAGAGGATTCACAGTTATCGGTCCAGACGAATTTAACTCCCTTTTTCAGTAGGTCTGTAAGTGGTGACACAAGAATTGAAAAGTTAAGAACAAATCTCCTGTAATAACCTACCATTCCCAAAAATCTTTGTAGCTCTTTCCTACTTTTAAGTCTGGGAAGATCACTTATAACCTGAACCTTAGCTCCTGGTGGTGCAACGTGTCCATCACCAATTACATACCCAAGGTACTGAACTTTAGCTTGACCAAACTCACACTTTGATAAATTAGCTACAAGATTAGCCTGAACCAAACGCTCAAGAAATTTACTGATATGGCATAGGTGATCTTTCCAGTTGTCACTGAAGATTAATACATCATCAATATAAACAACACACCCTGCCAAACCCTCTGTTACAACATTCATGAGCTTCTGAAATGTGGCTGGTGCATTCTTCATACCATATGGCATTACAGAACATGCAAAAGTCTTTCCTAGTGTTACAAAACATGAGATCTCCCTAGCACGTTCAGTCATAGGTACTTGCCAGTATCCCTTTAACAAATCAAACTTACTTATGTACCTAGCCTTTCCGATCTTGTCTATGCAATCTTTCACACGAGAGAGAGGGTAAGTGTCTGTTTTGGTTATCTGATTAACACATCTGTAGTCGATGCAAAGCCGCTGTGACCCACCTGGCTTAGGGACTAGAGTGACAGGAGAACTCCACTCGCTCTGACAGGGCTCAATCATCTTGTGGTCCAACAGGTAGCCAAGCTCCTTCTGGATGAGAGGAACTTTCACTGGGTTCACACGGTAAGGAGGCAGTTTAATTGGCTTTGCGTCTCCAACATCGACATCATGCATGAACACAGTGGTTCTTCCTGGAGTGGCACGGAACACTTGCGGGTACTCCTGCAGTAATGCCGAAAACTCCTGCCTTTCCTTGGGAGCTAGATGAGAAAGCTTAGTCTGGAGATCATTCATGATATCAGGATTCTTCCCCAAACTATCACTCAGGCTCATACTGCATGGGAGAACTTCACTTGCACACTCGGGTGGAACAGCTACAGTGCAGACTGGGTTATTTTCGTTCCGCCTGTGATATAACTTTAGCATGTTGATGTGACAAAGTTGCTTGTTCTTTCTACGATCTGGTGTGGCGATGACATAGGTGACATCACTGAGTTTCTTCTCCACGAAATAAGGACCACTAAACTTGGCTTGAAGAGGTTGCCCATGCACCGGTAGCAGAATCAAAACCTGATCTCCTGGCTGGAAGTGGCGTAACCTGGACTTCTTATCATACCAAGTCTTCATCTTCTCCTGAGCAGCTCCTAAATTCTCTCTCACCAGCTGTAAAGCAGTGGACAGCCGTTCTTTGAACTTCATCACATACTCCAGCAGGTTGACGTCATCTTCCTCCGACAGCCAGCATTCCTTGAGTAGGTTAAGGGGCCCTCTTACTTCATGGCCAAACAGTAGTTCAAAGGGTGAGAAGCCCAGTGATTCATTTGGAGATTCTCTTGCGGCAAATACAACGAATGGAAGACCTTTATCCCAGTCTTTCTGATGTTCCAAACAGTATTTCTTGAGCATCGATTTGAGTGTTTGATGATATCTCTCCAACGCCTCTTGGGTCTGGGGATGGTAAGCTGAAGACGTGATCTGGGTGATGCCCAACTCTTTCAGAGACTGCTTGAAAACATTTGACATGAAATTACTTCCCCAGTCTGACTGTACCTCCTTGGGCAGACCAAACTTTGTGAAGAACCCTAGCATTTCCTTAACCACGTTCTTTGCTGAGATATTTCTAAGTGGAATGGCTTCAGGATAACGAGTAGCCATATCAATCAGGGTCAACACATAAGAAAATCCTGAAGAAGTCTTAGGAAGAGGGCCCACAATATCCACCAACACACGGGTGAATGGCGCCTCAGAAGGAGGAATGGGATCTAGAGATGCAACCTTTTCGGTCTGATTACACTTCCCCACAACTTGACAGGTGTGACAAGACTTACAATACCAGGAAACATCTCTGAAGATACCTGGCCAGTAGAAGTGTTTCAAAATGCGTGCCACAGTCTTCCTCACTCCAAGGTGTCCTGCCAAACTGGAATCATGAGCCACTCTAATGATATCCTGCCTACAAACACGAGGGATGACAACTTGATGTAGAACCTCCCATTCATAGTCGGCTGATGCTGTTGGTGGTCTCCACTTCCTCATAAGTACTCCTGACTTTATATAATAACAAGTAGAAGCACCAGCTGACTCTTCCTCATTGCAAGCAGAGTTAGCTAGACCTTTCAACTCAGGGTCAGCAACCTGCAACTCAACCAACTCTTGACGAAACAAATTATCAACACTATGGGGTACTGCCTCATCTGGTGAGTGGTCCAAATTAGCAAGAAAAGTGTCAGCTAGGATAACATCATCATCATCATTATCCTCTAAGTCACCAGTAACTTTAGACTTAGCCCTAGTGACAGCACATGCAGAGAACACATCAGGGACATTACAATCCTGGGTCGCAGTCACTGGCTCACTAGACAAATGAGGAGCTGGACACACTTGACTTCCACCAATATCATTTCCAAGTAAGAAAGTTACACCTGACATTGGGAGTGTCTCAACCAACCCAATCATAACGGAACCATTAACAAAACCAGACTCTAAATTCACTCTGCACAGAGGGACAGAGAAGTAATTATTCCCTACACCTTGTAAGATTACAGTTTCATCAGAGGAATTAACATTAGAGCCTAGAACACTGGTCAGCATAAGGGATTGGCAAGCACCTGTATCACGATATATTTTAACTGATTTCCTGTCATTACTGTCCAGAGGACTGACAAAACCATCAGACAGGAAATTAGCACATGAACTCTTGAGAGTGTCACCCACGTTACTGCTCAAAAGAGGAGCTTCATCATGAGAATTTAATTTACCCCTCAAAGCAGGTTCAGTTAACTCAGTTAAAGAATTCTGGGAACTCTCAAGGGTGGACACTAGACCAATTGACTGAATATTTAAAGACTCCTTTTTGTTCACATCACGCTGTCTCCTGAAACATTTCTCCGTAGTATGACCAAGCTTACTACAATAAGTACATTTACTTTTCTGAAATCTAGAGGTGAAGCTGGTATTTACTTCCTGAGAAACATCATCTTTATTCTCTTTCCTGTTACCTGTACTCTGAGTAGAGGCAACGTACTTACTCTCAGCTTTCCTCTTTTCTTTAGAATATCTCTTGTGAGTGAAAACATATTCATCAGCTAAAACTGCAGCATCAGACAAATTATCTATTCTTTTCTCATCAAGATATAGGCTTACATCTTTATTAATACACCTTTTGAAGTCCTCCAGCAAAATCATCTGCTTAAATTTATCAAAATCAGAATTTACATTCTTAGAATTTAACCACTGCTCTAACAGATCTTCTTTGATTTTTGCATACTCAACATGGGATTGCTTATCTTGCTTATAAGTTGTCCTAAATTTTACTCTATAGGCTTCAGGAACAAACTCATAGGCCTTAAGAATCAAGCTCTTAACTACATCATAATTATCAGATTGATCCTGAGGCAAAGATGCATAAGTTACTTGAGCTTTACCGGTGAGAATAGTCTTAAGGAGTACTGGCCAATACTTTTTGGGCCAATTAAAACCTGTAGCTACCCTCTCAAACAACTGAAAACACTTTGTTAAATCAGATTCATTAAAAGGAGGGACAAGCTTAACATTTTTAGCCACATCAAAATCATCAGAGCTAGATGATCCAGTTCCACTTTGTTTCATGCGATACTCATGGTCTGCCTGAATCCTAGCAATTTCAATTTGTGCCTGTTCCTCCTGAATAAGAGCCTGAGATTCAGCCTCCTTAGCACGAGCCTCCTGCAGGGCTAGCTGTAACTTAGCTATTTCAATCTGCGCTTGCTCATCTGGAAGAGTTACATTAAACAAGGTTTTATTAATCATGTCAACAATTTGATCTTTAGACTGATGAGAGCGAACAGCAATTCCCAATTGTTGAGCACCAAGCATAAGTTCATTCTTTGTTCTGTTTTCTACATCACACACTGTTTGCACATTTGACAAAAAATCTTTGGCTTCATCAAGAGTAGTAATAGTAGACATCATGAATAAATCACAGTCACAAAATATCAAGCAATATCCTTATGATAATATCCTGACTATCCTGATAAGAGGTCGCCAAATTTAGGTTACGGAACAGTGACTAAAATCACTACTGTCCCGCAAAGTTCCAGGTTCAAAACAAAAGATTTAGGTAAAATTACAAGTTAAATTTTAATGCTCAAACTAACAACTAAACATTCAGGACTCATAAGGATAATGTAATGGCAAAAAACAGGTTAAATATATGGTTAACTGCAATAGCCTCTATTAACACGAAATTAGCAAGAGTATATTTATCTAAGTCAGCCCTGATAAAATGAGAAAACCGGATAATGCTCAGTTAATGCAAGATATATTATTACAGATACAAAATATTATTAAGAATGGCTGACATCAAAAACTCCACACGAATCACAAAAACCTCACTAGGCCTACGAATTAACACCTTGTGCTATACAGTACAAGAAAAAATGTAATAACACTTATACTCAAATTACACAGCAGCTAGATGGTTGGAGACTTCCTGAGCACTCACAAAAATAATAACAACTGTACAGGGGAGGACAGAGATGTGAACAAAATGAGGAGTAGATCTAAGTGGCAATTAATGCAGAGACTGAGCTCATTATATAGGGGCCGGCAGAGCTTGATATAACTTGTAAGAAGGACGCGCAAATGAAGCCATAGGGGACAAAGAGTTGACAATCCTGCTCTGAACAACAGAAAGAACGACTTACTCTACTACAAGGGGGAGAAGGGGGGAGTGAGGCAGAACACCCAAGTCCAGTCACTATGGAAGCCGCGAGGCGAATCGTGATCAAACGCAGCACACTGTACGTTAGAATTATACAAAGGATGATGAAATCATGGGCTATGTAACAATATATATCTATATATATATATATATATATATATATATATATATATAGATATATATATATGTATGTATGTATGTATATGTATATATACATTTCCTTTTCCCACAGGATCTAAAGAGATCTACTTCTAATTGCGTATGTTATTTTTTTTCTTTTATGCAAGAAAGAAGGAACCAAAGGCTAAGAGCCCATAAACTGTTCCTTCCAAGGAAAAAAAAAATACAAAAGAGCCAAATTCAAGAGCTGTTCATTTCGAGATGCATGGACACACTTCGTTTGAAAGACTGGAGATCGTAGGAGGCTGGAAATACAGACAGAGGAAGACAGTTCCAGAGTTGACCTGTTGCATAAATGAAGGACTGGGAGTAACAGTTAACTCTTGCATTAGAGAGTTGGACAGAAAAGGGATGAGAGTTTGTTGCAAGACGAGTGCTACATGCCCGTCGTAGAGGTGGAAGGATACAAGCAGACAGTTCAGAGGAGCAGTGACTATTGAAGTAGCGATAGAAAAGAGATACTGATGCAACAGTGCGGCGAAGAGACAGAGGTTGAAGGGAGCTAGTAAGAAGAGGAGAGTTAATGAGACGAAAAGCCTTTGACTCCACGCTATTGAGAAGAGCTGTATATGGGGAGCCTCCCCACACAGGAGAATTGTACTCTGCACAGGGGCGAATAAAACCCGTGTATAAAGTCAACAACTGTGCAGAGGTAAAGAAGGGACGGAGTCAGCTTAGCACATATGATCTCTTGGAGGCAGATTTTACAAGAGATGTAATATGATCTTTCCAAGATAAGTCCCGAGAGAATGAAACCCCAAGCATGTTCAAGGATGATGCAGGATTGAGCTGGATATTATTAAACATTAGTGGGTACTCCTGTGGAAGATTTTGTCGGGTTGATAGGTGTAAGAACTGAGTCTTTGATGCATGTGTGTGTGTGTTCTTACCTAATAGTATCTTTACGGGAATGAATTAAGCTCGTACTGTCCCGTGTCTTGAACCATTTTTATCGTACATATCGTAAAATTTATGAATTATTTTGGCACACACTGTTTCATTGGGTAGTGCATTCCACTGATCAATTGCCCTATTTGGGAAACTAAATTTCCTTACGTCTTTATCGCCTCTCTTGCAGTGTCCTCTTGCTGATGCATCCCCATAGGTTATGTAATCATTTATGTCTGTTTCTCCTTCCCTGATATGCATTTATATAGCATAATCACGTCTCCTCGTTTACTTCTCTCCTGTAGTGTAGGTAGATTCAGTTTTTCTAGTCCTTCTTCGTAGCTTAGATCCTTAAGCTTGGTACCCATCTTGTAGCGGCCCTTGGAAATTTTTCAGTCTTATCTGTGCGTTTTTTGAGATGAGGACTCTTAACTGCTGACGCATACTTGTGGGTTGGTCTGATGAATGATGTTATTATCTTTCTCAGCATGTCTTCATTTATGTATGTGAATGCTATTCTCATATTTGCAAGCAGTGTATACATGTTCCGTACCTTCACACTGATGTGGTGAGCCGGAGATAGTCTGTTATTGATAATCACACCTAGGCCCTTCTCTCTTTCTGATGTGTGGAGGGTTTTACTTCCCAACTTATAATCCCAATCAGGTCTTTTTCCACTTTTACCAAATTTGATTACATGACACTTGTCCACATTGAATTCCATTTGCCATGTATTGCTCCATTCACGAGTTTTTTTTTTTTAGTTCTTCTTTAGCTCTTAACAAGAGTTTGTGTTAGTAATTCTCCTTTGTATTTTTGCATCATCAGGAAACATATTTAGATAGCTTTAATTTCCAGTGTTACTGTCTATATCATTTATATACACTAAAAACATAATTGGTGCCAGCACTGAGCCCTGTGGAACTCCGCTAGTCACTTCCCTCCATGATGAGTAATTTCCCCTTAGTACTGTTCTCATTTCAGATTTTTTGAGAAAATCTTGCATCCAACAATACAGTTTGCCTCGGATTCCTCCTTGATGGTATAGTTTCCATAAAAGTCTTTGGTGCGGTACTGTGTCAAATGCTTTCTTGAAATCTAAATAGATACTGTCCACCCATCCATCTCTGTTCTTTAATGTTTCTGTTACTCTGTCATAGTAGCTCAACAAATTAGTAACACATGATTTTCCCTTTCTGTAACCAAACTCTCTTTCTGTTATATTGTGTTCTAGATGATTTACCCAAACTTTTCTTATCAACTTTTCTAATACCTTGCTTACAACACTGGTTGGTGAAACTGGTCGGTAGTTGAGTGGATTTTGTCTGTTCCCTTTCTTGAATAAGGGAACGATGTTTGCTTTCTTCCAAATTTTAAGTAGATTACCTTGTCCCAAGGATTCCTTGAAAATAAAAGATAATGGTTTACTTAACTCCTTTGCAGATTCATGTAGCACACAACATGTGTGTGTGTATGTGTGAATTAGGCTCGTATTGTTCTGTGTATTAAACCATTCTTATCATACACATCCTTAAATTTATGAATAGTTTTGGCACACAATATTTCATTCGGTAGTGCATTCCACTGATCAGTTGTCCTATTTGGGAAACTGAATTTCCTTATACCTTTATTGCCTCTCTTTTTATGTAGTTTTTTGCAGTGTCCTTGTGCTGATGCGTCCTCATAGGTTATATATTCATTTATGTCTAGTTTCCCTTTCCCTGAGATGCATTTATATAGCATAATCGTGTCTCCTCTTGCCCTTCTCTCCTGTAGTGTTGGTAGATTCAATTTTTCCAGTCTTTCTTTGTACCTTAGATCCCTTAAGCCTGGTACCCATCTTGTAGCTGCCCTTTGTACTTTTTCAATCTTATCTATGTGTTTTTTGAGATGAGGATTCTAGACTGCTGATGCATACTCCAGGCTTGGCCTGATGAATGATGTTATTATCTTTCTCAGCATGTCTTCATTTATATATGTGAATGCTGTTCTCACATTAGCAAGCAGTGTATGCATGTTGCCTACCTTCTCGCTGATGTGGTCAGCTGGAGATTGATTGTTATTAAAATCACTTCTAGGTTCTTCTCCCTTTCTGATATGTGTAGGGTTGATCTTCGTAACTTATAATCCCATTCTGGTCTTTTCACACCTTTACAAAACTTAATTACATGACTCTTATCCATATTAAATTCCATTTCCCGTTTATTGCTTCATTCATGAAGCTTATTTAATTCTTCTTAATTCTTCTTGTAGCGCTTTACAAGAATCTATGTTAGTAATTTTCTTCTGTATTTTTGCATCATGTTAAAACATATTTAGATAGCTTCCATTTCCAATGTTACTGTCTGACATTATATACACTAAAAACATAGTTGAAGCCAGCACTGAGCCCTGTGGAACTCTGCTAGTCACATCCCTCCATTAAGAGTAATTTCCCCTCAGTACTGTTCTCATTTCCCTTTTTCTGAGAAAATCCTGCATCCAACAGTACAGGTTGCCTTGGATACTTCCTTGATGGTACAGTTTCCATTAAAGTCTGGTGCGGCACTCTGTCAAATGCTTTCTTGAAATCTAAATAGATACTGTCCACCCATCCTTCTCTTTTCTGTAATGTTTCTGTAACTCCATCATAGTAGCATAATAGATTAGTGACACATGATTTTCCCTTTCTAAAACCGAACTGCCTTTCTGTCATCATATTGTGTTCTTCTAGATGGTTTACCCAAACTTTTCGTCTCAGCTTTTCTAGTATCTTACTTGTCAGTGACACTGGTCGGTAGGTGAGTGGATTCTGTCTATTCCCTTTCTTGAATAGAGGAACAATGTTTGCTCTCTTCTAAATATCAGATAGTTTACCCTGACATAAGGATTCCTTGAATATTAAATACAATGGTTTGCTTAACTCTCCTGCACATTCATGTAGCACCCAACCTGAAATTTTGTCAGGACCATATGCTGCTCCTTTGTCTATTTTGCTTAACTCTTCCTGTACTTCTTTCTCTGATATTTGTAAATCTGGTAATACCTGTGGGCATGCATATTCCGTATCATCTCTTTCAAAATTAGTTTCTTTTGTAAAACTGATGTGAAGTTTTTATTTAGTGTTTCACAAATATCTTTCTCTTGTGTCTGGATGATCCCCTCGTCCGTAATGGACTATATTTTATCTTTAACTTTGGTTTTGCTTCAGATGTTGCTGTAAAATTGCTTAGGTTGATCACTACTATTATTTATAATGTCTTACACAAACTGTCTCTGAGCCTCCCTCCTTATCTTTGTATAATCATTTCTTGCCTGTTTATAGTTGTTTTATTTTATTTATTTATTTTTTATTTTTTGTGCTAGGAAGAAGGAACCAAAGGCCACGAGCCCGCAATAACTGTTCCTTCCAAGAGAAAAACAAAATACAAGAGAGAGCCAAATTCAAGATCTGATCATTTCGAGATGCCTGGACACACTGCGTTTGAGAGACTGGAGATAATAGCTAGCAGGAAATACAGACAGAGGGAGACGGTTCTAGAGTTGACCCGTTGCATAAATGAAGGACTGGGGGTAACGGTTAACTCTTGCATTAGAGAGTTGGACAGAAAAGGAATGAGAGTTTGCTGCTAGACGAGTGCTACACGCCTGTTGTAGAGGTGGAAGAATGCAAGCAGACACTTCAGAGGAGCAGTGACCATTGAAGTAGCGATAGAAAAGAGATAAAGATGCAACAGTGCGGCGAAGAGACAGAGGTTGAAGGGAGCCAGTAAGAGGAGGAGAGTTAATGAGACAAAAAGACTTTGACTCTAACCTGTTGAGAAGAGCTGTATGTGGGGAGCCTCCCCACACGTGAGAATTGTACTCTGCACAGGGCGAATAAAACCCGTGTATAAAGTCAACAACTGTACAGAGGTAAAGAAGGTATGAAGTCGGCTTAGCGCACCTAATCTCTTGGAGGCAGATTTTACAAGAGATATAATATGATCTTTCCAAGATAAGTCTCGAGAGAATGAAACCCCACGCATGTTCAAGGATGATGCAGGATTGAGCTGGATATTATTAAACATTAGTGGGTACTCCTGTGGAAGATTTTGTCAGGTTGATAGGTGTAAGAAGTGAGTCTTTGATGCATATGTGTGTGTGTGTGTGTGTGTGTGTGTGTGTGTGTGTGTGTGTGTGTGTGTGTGTGCGCATACCTAATTGTATCTTTACAGGAATGAGTCAAGCTCGTACTGTCCTGTGTATTAAACGATTTTTATCATGCACATCCTTAAATTTATTAATAGTTTTGGCACACACTGTTTCATTCGGTAGTGCATTCCACTGATCAGTTGTCCTATTTGGGAAACTGAATTTCCTTATGCCTTTATCGCCTCTCTTTTTATGTAGTTTTTTGCAGTGTCCTTGTGCTGATGCGTCCCCATCGGATATATATTCATTTATGTCTAGTTTCCCTTTCCCTGAGATGCATTTATATAGCATAATCGTGTCTCCTCTTGCCCTTCTCTCCTGTAGTGTTGGTAGATTCAGTTTTTCCAGTCTTTCTTTGTACCTTAGATCCCTTAAGCTTGTTATCCATCTTGTAGCTGCCCTTTGTACTTTTTCAGTCTTATCAGCTGTATGTGTTTTGTATTCTAGACTACTGATGCATACTCCAGGCTTGGCCTGATGAATGATGTTATTATCTTTCTCATCATGTCTTCATTTATATATGTGAATGCTGTCCTCACATTAGCAAGCAGTGTATGCATGTTGCCTACCTTCTCGCTGATGTGGTCAGCTGGAGATTGTCTGTTATTAAAATCACTTCTAGGTTCTTCTCCCTTTCTGATATGTGTAGGGTTGATCTTCATAACTTATAATCCCATTCTGGTCTTTTCACATCTTTTCCAAACTTAATTACATGACACTTATCCATATTAAATTCCATTTCCCATTTATTGCTTCATTCATGAAGCTTATTTAATTCTTCTTGTAGCTCTTTTCAAGAATCTATGTTAGTAATTTTCCTCTGTATTTTGCATCATGTTAAAGTAGCTTCTATTTCCAGTGTTACTGTCTGACATTTATATACACTAAAAACATAATTGAAGCCAGCACTGAGCCCTGTGGAACTCTGCTAGTCACTTCCCTCCATGAAGAGTAATTTCCCCTCAGTACTGTTCTCATTTCCCTTTTTCTGAGAAAATCCTGCATCCAACAGTACAGGTTGCCTTGGATACCTCCTTGATGGTACAGTTTCCATTAAAGTCTAGTGCGGTACTCTGTCAAATGCTTTCTTGAAATCTAAATAGATACTGTCCACCCATCCTTCTCTTTTCTGTAATGTTTCTGTAACTCCATCATAGTAGCTTAATAGATTAGTGACATATGAGTTTCCCTTTCTAAAACCGAACTGTCTGTCTGTCATCATATTGTGTTCTTCTAGATGGTTTACCCAAACTTTTCGTCTCAGCTTTTTAGTATCTTACTGGTCAGTGACACTGGTCGGTAGTTGAGTGGATTCTGTCAGTTCCCTTTCTTGAATAGGGGAACAATGATTGCTCTCTTCTAAATATCAGGTAGTTTACCCTGACATAAGGATTCCTTGAATATTAAATACAATGGTTTGCTTAACTCTCCTGCACATTCATGTAGCACCCAACCTGAAATTTTGCCAGGACCATACGCTTTTCCTTTGTCTATTTTGCTTAACTCTTCCTGTACTTCTTTCTCTGATATTTGTAAATCTGGTAATACCTGTGGGCATGCATATTCCGTATCATCTCTTTCAAAATTATTTTCTTTTGTAAAACTGATGGGAAGTTTTTATTTAGTGCTTCACAAATATCTTTCTCTTGTGTCTGGATGATCCCCTCGTCTGTAATGGACTATATTTTATCTTTAACTTTGGTTTTGCTTCAGATGTAGCTGTAAAATTGCTTAGGTTGATCACTACCTTTATTTATAATGTCTTACACAAACTGTCTCTGAGCCTCCCTCCTCATCTTTGTATAATCATTTCTTGCCAATTTATAGTTGTTATATGTTTTTTTTTTTTTTTTTTTGGTGCCAGGAAGAAGGAACCAAAGGCCACGAGCCCACAATAACTGTTCCTTCCAAGAGAAAAACAAAATTCAAGAGAGAGCCAAATTCAAGATCGAATCATTTTGAGATGCCTGGACACACTGCCTTTGAAAGACTGGAGATCACAGCTAGCAGGAAATACAGACAGAGGGAGACAGTTCCAGAGTTGACCTGTTGCGTAAATGAAGGACTGGGAGTAACGGTTAACCCTTGCATTAGAGAGTTGGACAGAAAAGGGATGAGAGTTGGCTGCTAGACGGGTGCTACATGTTACACGCCTGTTGTAGAGGTGGAGGAATGCAAGCAGACACTTCAGAGGAGCAGCGACCATTGAAATAGCGATAGAAAAGAGATAAAGAGGCAACAATGCAGTAAAGAGACAGAGGTTGAAGGGAGCCAGTAAGAGGAGGAGAATTAATGAGACGAAAAGCCTTTGACTCCACCCTATTAAGAAGAGCTGTATGTGGGGAGCCTTCCCACACATGACAGTTGTATTCCACACACGGACAGATAAAACCCGTGTATTGAGTCAACAATTGTGCAGGGGTAAACAAGGAAGGGAGTCGACTTAGCACACCTAATATCTTGGAAGCAGATTTTACAAGAGATGTAATATGATCCTTCCAAGATAAGTCCCGAGTGAATGAAACCCCAAGCGTGTTCAAGGATGATGCAGGATTAAGCTGAATATTGTTAAACATTAGTGGGTACACCTGTGGAAAACTTTGTCGGGTTGATGGGTGTAAGAACTGAGTCTGTGATGCATTAAAAACACGATTATTTTTACCCCTGTCAGAGATACGAGCCAAGTTAGACATTAGGTGTGCCATAGCCTCATCCCTTGTTTGTTGAAGTAACTGCTGAGATGGACTTTGTGGGAACCGAATGGAAAGATGAAGGGTGGAGTCATCAGCGTATGAATGGATAAGGTTAGATGCACAGCTTAGAAGGTCATTGATGAATAAATGGAAGAGAGTTGGTGATAGGACGGAGCCCTGAGGATCACCACTGTTGATAGATGTAAGAGAAAAACGATGGCCGTCTACAACAGCGGCTATAGAACGACCAGAAAGGAAGCTATGGATGAAGGCACAGGTAGAAGGATAGAATCCGTAAGAAAGCAGTTTAGAAATTAAAGATTTATGCCACACTCGATCGAGAGCCTTTGAGAAGTCAAGTACAATGGCAAAGCTCTCGCCAAAGTCCCGAAAGGAGGATGACCACGAGTCTGAAAGGTAGGTGAGAAGATCGCCAGTGGAGCTTCCCTGACGGAACCCATACTGACGATCAGAAAGAAGATTGTGATAGGAAAGATGCTTAAAAAATTTTCTATTAAGAATTGACTTCAAAACTTTTGAGATACAGGATGTTAAAGCAATTGGACGGTAGTTAGAGGGTTGGGAATGGTCACCTTTGTTTGGGACTGGCTGAATGAGAGCAAACTTCCAGCAAGAAGGAAAGGTACAAGTTGATAGACAAAGGCGAAAGAGTTTACCTAGACAGGGTGTAAGCACAGAAGCACAGTTCTTGAGAACAACAGGAGGGACTCCATCAGGCCCATATGCCTTGTTAATATTGAGGTCAGTGATGGCAGAAAATACATCAGCTGATGAAATTTTAATGTCAGCCATGAGGAAGTCAGAGGGGGGAAGTGATGGAGGAACAGCACTGGAATCATCTAAGGTGGAATTGGAGGAGAAAATCTGAGTGAAGAGATCTGCTTTATCAGTAGAAGAAATAGCTACAGAACCATGAGAATAGAAAAGAGGAGGGAAGGATGATGAGGTAAAATTGTTAGAAAGGTTTTTGGCAAGGTGCCAGGAGCAGGAAGAATTCGGGTTGGAGAGTTGAGAACATTAGTATGGGTGAAATTATTTTTAGCAGAACGAAGAACAGAGTTAGCACAATTCCGGGCAGAAACGTAAAAAACATGTGATTCAGGGGTGGGTTGGCTCCGGTACCTTTTATAGGCCCTCTTCTTGTTGCGGACAGCATTAGAACAAGCGTGATTAAACTAAGGCTTTCTTGCATTTGTCAAAGGATATGAGAAAGGAATGTATGCTTCAGTGCCCGAGAGAATAACCTCTGTAATGCGCAAGGCACACTCAGATGGCTCCCGACCATGGAAGCAATAATCATTCCAGGGAATATCAAAGAAGTACTGAAGGCCTCCCAATCCGCAGCTCCAAAGTGCCACGGACGACTTTTCTTTGAAGGGTCCACAGGCCACACCGGAGTGATGGGACAGCTTAAGGTAATAAGGTTGTGATTGGAGTAGCCCAACAGAAAGAAAATATTAACAGTGTAAGCAGAAGGATTAGTTGTAAGGAAGAGGTCAAGTATGTTGGAACTTTCTCCAAGGTGGTCAGGGATACGGGTAGTGTGCTGTACAAGCTGCAGATCATTAAGGATAGAAAAGATGTAGGCTTTTTCACCAGGTGGATCAGTGAAAGGAGAGGAGAGCCAAAGGTGGTGGTGAACATTGAAATCTCCTAGAATGGAGATTTCAGAGAAAGGTGAAATGGCTAGAATGTGTTCCATTGTAGAAGTAAGATAGTAAAAGAATTTTCGATAGCAGAATTATGGGATAAGTAAACAGCGCAGATATATTTAGTCAGAGACTGACAGGAAAGCCGAAGCCAGAGTGTAGAGAATTTAGAAGAATCGAGTTCAGGAAAACGAAAGCAAGATAAGTCGTTGTGTATATGTACATAACAGCTACCTTTGGCTTTGAAATGAGTATAGAGAAAGTAGGAGGATACAGAAAAGGGTTTGCTGTCTGTTGCCTCAGACAGCTGAGTCTTATTTAGGAAAAGAAGATGAGGTTTAGAGGAGGAGAGGTGGTGCTCAACAGAGCTAAAGTTAGAGGAAAGGCCGCGAATGTTGCAGAAATGAAAAAGTGAGTCAGACAGTGGTTCCAGGCAGCTCGAGTTTTCACCGGGAGAGGAGCGGCAGGTGGGGGCATTTATGATCCCCCCCCCCCTGGGGACTCCGAGGCTATGTGTTGCGAAACCATGATTTTTTTGAATTTTGGAAAAGGAAGTGTAGTGTGTACTGTGCATGTAGTTTGGTGTTGATAGTTAGAGAAACTTGTATTGGAGAGCATGCTGGCCTACTCTCTGTATTACTGAGACACTGAAAAAGTTCAGCAAAGGGGGATGGTTAGGAAATAGTCCCAAGGGCTGATGGAACGGGAGCTCCAGCTATCCCTGACATCAGCTTTCCATCCACCATGGGAGTTCTGCCCTGCTTGACTGGTGCTACAGTGTACTCCTCCTAACTATTGTGTCCTCTCACTGTTGTGTCTTCTGTATCTATTCCACATCAAGTTCATTTTTTTGTTTGATTTTTTACATTCTGTATTAAACCATTTCTTTATATCTATTTCTGTTTCTTTGTGCTGAAGGATGTATTTTTGGACTCCTATTTCATAAAAATCGCATAATATTTTCTCTCTCTCTCTCTCTCTCTCTCTCTCTCTCTCTCTCTCTCTCTCTAATATTTAGATCATGTCCTCTAAGATCCTTTTCCCAATCTGTTTCTAAGAAGTACTTCAGGTCATGATAGTGGCTCTTTTTGTAGTTTAGACTCATTTTGTAACTTACTGGTAACTATGTCATATGGAATCCTGAAGTTGCAATTTAATACTGCATTGTCGCTTTTGCCGAATGGAGGGTGATGCATTTTATTATCAGTATCATTTTCTTGCCTAGTAAATATGAGATCTAGTACTAGATCAAGTACTAGTCTAGAACACAAATATATGTATTTGCATTGTATATCATAAGGAACAGGCATAGCTTGGCCACATTATCACCACCCAGCGCTGTAAATGGCCTCCTGGCCCACAGGAAACCATCAGGCTTGTCACTCATTGTGAAGCCACCTTAACTCCTTACAAGTTCTGATGCTCTGAAGTCCTGTTAAAATCTTGTGCTTAATATAACTGTTAATAAAAATTCAGGTTTCAGAGCTGAAACTTGCTAAAGTTAGCGGATATTTCCCCATCAGCTCGTCAACACACCGTGCCAGACTTCTGTTTTGCATAAGTATTGATTTTAAGCACAAATACATGTATCTGCATTGTAAATCAATGTTTATACAAAGCACAAGTCTTGTCGAGGCAATTTGTCAAGTTAGAGGCGAAACATTTTTATTACCTTTAGCAAATTTTTCCTCTGAATCTTGGTTTTTAAAATTAGTAAACAGATTTTTGACCTGATTTCGGATAATTTTGTGTGTTTCAACCTGTATGTTGATAAAAATTATAATATTTTCCAATTAAAAGTGCCAGTTCTGTGCCGATTCGGTATTTCATTGCAATTAAAAGTGCCAGTTCTGACCTCCGATTCGGTAATCATTGCATACACAATCATTTGCCCAAGTGGGAAGAAGCTACAGTCATTGAGAATGATATGAATAAATAAATGCAGAAATGTTGGAAGCATCTCACATCTGTGTAAAAAATATAACCAACTATAGGGAGGGTTTTTTCAGCCTGTGTACTCTTAGGTATACAGCAAGGATAACAATCAGGGATGGGGTTGGACGACAGAATTTTCTTAGAGGTAGCCAGTCAGGCTATGACACAAGAAGGGGTAGGGAATTTCAAGGGGTATAAATGTCTCAGATCAGCCACTTCTTGTTCAGTCTCTCTGAAGATGGGTCCTGTGTAGCCCAAAACTTTAGAGAAGTTAAAGAATTTAAGCTCTGACCCCTGTCTCTCGTACCCAACAGTTGCACTTTCGCAAAAGCTTTGCCATTGCTTTTGACATCTTCATGGCTCTTGGTTGAGTCTGGCATAAATCCTTAATTTCCAAACTGGCCACTTAGGGTTTCGATCCTTTTATCTGTGCCTTTATCTCTAGCTTCCTTTCTGCTGTTGTTGTACACGACCGTCATTCTTCTAGAGGTATCAATAGTGGTGTTCCACAAGGCTCTGTCCCATCACCAACTCTTCCTTCTGTGATTCATCAGTAACCTTTTAAGCTATACATCTAACCCCATCCACTCGTTCTCTGATGACTCCACCCTTCACATTCCATTCACATATCGCAGTATTCATCTCAGCAGTCACTTCAACAAACAAGGGATGGGGCTATGGCACACCTAGTGCCTGACGTGGCTCATATCGGTATTTAGCGTAAAAGTAATCATGTTTTTAATACATCAGAAATTAAGTTCTTACGTCTTTCGACCCATCAAAATCATCCACAGGAGTATCCTCTAATTTTCAACAACATCCAACTCATCTTTGAACACTCTTGGGGCTTCATTCTCTCAGGATTTATCATGGAAAAATCATATTACGTCTTGTAAAATCTACTTCCAAGAGATTGGATGTGCTAAGCCATCTCGCCTTCTTTACTCCTGCACAGTTGTTGACTTTATACAGGAGTTTTATTCGCCCCTGTTTAGAGTACAACTCTCATGTGTGAGGAGGCTCTCCATTCACTGCTTCTCTCAATAAAGTGGAATCAAGGTTTTCATCTCATTAACTCTTCTCCTCTTACTGGCTACTTTCAACCTCTGTCTCTTCGTTGCACTGTTGCGTGCATATCTCCTCTATAGCTATCTTAATGGTCACTGCTTTGTTGCACTGTCTGCTTGCATCCCTCCACCAGTTCGGCAGGTGCATAGCACCCATCTAGCAGCAAACTCTCCTCCCATTTCTGTCTAGCTTTGTAATGCAAAAGTTAACCTTTACTCCCAGTCCTTCATGTATGCAACAGGTCAGCTCTGGAGCTGTCTTCCTTTCTATATTTCCCATTGCCTATTCTTATGATCTGGTATTGATTGCAGAGAGTGAGAGGGAGGTGGAGGAGAGATTTAGGAAGTGAAGAGATGATACGGGACACAAGGGCCTGGGAGTAAATGCAGGTAAAACAAAGGAGATGGTATCTAGGGTTGGTGATGATGTTGTCGAAGAAGGAGAGTGGCCATGTGCGGTTTGCAACAAGGGCATGGGAAATAATTCCATCCCGTGCAGTGTTTGTGATAAGTGGGTGCATAAGAGATGTAGTGATATTAGAGGTAGGCTACGAGATAATGCAGATTTCGTGTGTGGTGTGTCGGGAAGAGCTTGTGGAGATTGATAGTCGTGATAGGATTGATCTTGCTAGTGAGTCTCTTGAGTGTGTGGAAGAGTTTTGTTACTTGGGAGACATGTTTTGTGTTGGAACTGGAGCTGAAGCTAGCTCTGTGGTTAGAGTGAGGAAGTGGTTGGAAGAAGTTCAGGGAGCTTTTGCTTCTCCTGACAATAAAAGGGCTCTCCCTCTGTGTGAAGGGATCTTTGTGTGTGGCGTATGTTTTGAGTGTAATGTTGTAAGGTAGTGAGGCCTGAGCAGTAAAGGAAGAAGATATTCACAGGCTCAAACATACAGAAATGACAGTGATTAGGTGGATGTGCAGTGCGTCCTTGAATGCGAGGCCTGGAGGGGCTAAGTTTATGATGGAAGAGTTAAGAGGAAGGATAGGACAGGAGTGTATTGGTGTTGTGATAAGGAGAGGTAGATTGAGATGGTTTGGGAATATGGAGAGGATGAGGGATGACAATTGGGTGCAAAAAGTGAAAAGTGTGAACGTTGGGGGTAGGGTTGTAAGAGGCGGACAGAAAAAGACCTGGGACAAGGTCATAGCCTGTGACCTCAGGGATAAGGGACTGAATAGGGAGGCTGCCAGAGATTGAGCAACATGGAGGGCCACCAGACAGGGCCAACGCATGCAAGCATGTTGGAGCTTTTATAAATTAAACAAAGTGCAACAACTTCCAGTCTTTTAAACGCAGTGTGTATAGGCATCTCAAAATAAACGGATCTTGAATTTGCATCTCTTGTAGGGGTGGCGACAATCACCCACTCACATGATGCAGTGCTGCCTACTTCGTCCTTCACCATTATCATTCTTTTTCTGTGTCTTCCTTTCACTCTTCATATTTCTCCCATCTTTCTTGTCATGTTTTATTGTTTGTCTTTCCGTTTCAGGTGGCTTTACATTGAGTGACAAGCCTAATGGTTTCCAGTAAGCCAGGAAACCATTTACAGTGGTGGGTGGTAACCATACAACCAACCCATACGTGTTCCTACGTGTCAGCAAGTGGGTTGGCGGAGGGTTAGTGCCCCTCCCCATAAAACAAGTAACTCACGAACAAATGACCACTCCTTACGGGATTGTGGTGTCAGACTGTAGATAATACAGTGAGTCCTGTAATTCGAATGGCAGGGGACCAAGGGTCTTTTGGACTAGTTTTTTTTTTTTTTTTTTAAGGCTATTGGGAGGGACCTCTGAAAACAATTGAAATATGTACATGATCATTAAATAAACACTTAAAATGATATAGATTATTGTTTTACTCACTGGAAATGCATAGAACTGTGGATGAATAGTTGCAGGCAGGTACATCCAAGTCAAAGAGCAAGTCCAAGCCAGATAAATCCTTAGATAAAGCCCAGAAAAAATCTATAAATATCGCCTTGAATAATTCGGAGTATTGGGATATTCGGATTATTGGTGTTTGGATTGGACTGTAGAGAGAAATTATTTTGCTTTTATTTTTTCTTTGAGAGAACGGTCGTGAGGGCTTGCGGCAATTGGTTCCTTCTTTCTTGCATGTCAAAAAATGCTTTCAGTAGGGGAGAAATTTCAGTCACTCACTCAAAACTTCATATTATCCATAGAGAATTCCATCAGATCCCTCACCCTCACCCCAAAATTTTCACCTTCACCACTGATTTCTGCCCCATAAAAATATCCCTCATGTGGGTTTGCATAGAATTATAGAAATATCAAGGAGAGATAGCACATTACAGTACATTGGTTCTTGCAGACCGTGATGAGTGTCAGTTGAACAATGGTGGGTGTGATCACAGCTGCAAGAACACTGTTGGTTCCTTCATGTGCTGCTGCAGCCCCGGGTATCGTCTTCTTCCAGACAACCGCTCATGCCAAGGTCTGCAGCAATTTACCCCTCTCTTCTATTTCAACATGTCAGTTAGCACTACATTAGTTTTTGATGTGCTTCAAACTTCATTGGTAACATATGAATAAATATCATGTCACAGTGTTCAAGATTTTTTAAATATGAATCATGGTTTCTATAGGTCATACTGTATTCCCTGTGTGTTACATACCTAGCATTAACCCCTAGGGTACGCAATTCTCCAGCCTTGACTGCCCCCCAGGACGCAAAAACAGGCCTATTTTTCGAATTTCTCAAAGGCTAAAAGTTTATGCCCGATATATAGAGCTTCAATTTACACACCTGAAAACGCAAACCCCACCCTCCTAGACCCAATAGTTACCGAGCTATGGCCCGTCAAAGTTTATAATAGTTACCTGTCACGGCCCCGGCGAGAAAGAAAGTACGCCGCTCGCACCTGTTTTCTTCACAAAAATACGTACAAAAATCACCAAAGTCAATTTTTTTGTGTGTGTATTGATGTTATAAACCATTGTAATGTGCTAAGAAAAACATAAAATGGTGACGGAACTCCCAATAAATATGATAAATAGTAAAAATTATCCTCCCCTCCTCTTTCATTCCCTCCCCTCGCCTAACTTCCCTTCCCCACTCCCCTCCCCGCCAAGCTGTCAAATCTAGCTAGGGAAAATGGTCATGAACCCCCTAATAAAAATATGATAAACAGTAAAAATTATCCTCCCCTCCTCTCCCCTCCCCACACCTCCAGTCCCCTCCCTCCCCTTAAGATCCCTCCCCTCCTCTTTCCTCCCTTCCCTTCCCTCCCATCCCCTAATCTCCCCTCCCCCCTTTCCCCTCCCTCCTCCCCTCCCCTCCGAGCTGTCAGAACTAGCTAGTTTTCGTTTTGTTTCTTTTCATTTTTGAAGGCTCCAAAATGTTTGCATGCGTTGGCATAAAATAAAATTTCTTTTTCGAGTGGGTTTCGAATAAATACAGCTAAAATAATTGTGGTGTGCATATCTGTATGCAAAGACACGAATAAATTACAGGTAATGATTCAAGAACACGCGCCATAAAGCGTAAAGAATACGCAATATTCGAGGCTGGGGAGGTAAAGATACTGCGTGCTAGGGGGTGGGGGTGAGGGTAGGGGGTTGGGACGGGGGGTTTTGGGTGGTGGTGGGAGGTGGTAAGGCCAGGAGGGGGAGTATGGGGATGGAGGGATGGGAGGAGACCACCACAAGACACTGAAGAAGGGCTGCAGTGGAGTACAGGGACATGGAGGGAGAGTAGGGGGGAAATACCCTCCCCCAGTCATGGAGGGATCTACATGGGAGGGGGGGGATACATGAGGAGGGAGTGAGAGTGGTGGTGGTGGTGGTAAGAGGGGTGGGAGGTAGGTTAGCAACAAGGTAGTGGGTAAAGGGAGGTGGGGGATACACCCCCCACCACCTGGGTACGGGCCCCCCATCCAGTGTGTCCAACACTTAGTTCTGATTGGTTAGAAGCCATCTGCGTCACAGTTGGGGTGGAGCCAGCTGCGGCCAGTTTTTCGTGGATGTTGCACGATCGGTGTTGCTCGTCCTTTTAAGAAATTGTGCATAAAGCCCGATCAATGAGATTAGTACTTTAGGGGTTAAGCATCTTTCAGCATGGTCCTGCCATAAGCAGTGTGCTGCAGTATGTTGTAAGTTTGCTGTCTATGCTTGGATGTTGTAGGTAGGCCTGTGTCTTTTGTTTCTTCATTGAACCTTACAAAAAAGGCAAAAATTCTCAATGTTCAGATGAATGAGGAGCATAGCTGACAAGGCAGCTGATCTCAGCAAGCACCTTCTTGTAACTACAGTATTAGCTTTTTATCATGGTAACAGATTCAAGAGAATGTGTCAGAACAATTATATATTGTATTTAACATTTCTTCTGCACATGATGTCCATGTGCCTGGCAGATGTGGATGAGTGCACATACCACAACGGCGGATGTTCCCATGGCTGTGTCAACACGGTGGGCTCCTACCTTTGCACCTGTCGCCAGGGACACCACCTCCTCCCTGACGGACGCACCTGTAATGGTAAGATCTTGCAGAAAGCAGAAGTTGAGATGTGCATGGGGGAGCTTTCTGTCACCCAGTCCCGTCAGTACTTCAGCACTCAGTGGTCAACTTTGTCAGCCATGTATAGTACAGTGGTGTAGTCCCAATTGAAAAAAAAAAAGGGGGGGGGGTACGATTCATCACACCTTAGATTTCTTCATTGATTTCCTTGTCCAATTTTTGTAGGCATGTCACTCATTTTGACAGTAGCTACCTAATCCTGGCCAACCTGCTCATGATAGTGATGATGGTGATGATGATTATTGTTATTATTATTATTGTTATGATCATTGTTATTATTATCCATCCATCCATCCATCATCCAATCCTACGTTGCCACATGAAGATCGTAAGAGCACGGAGCTAGGCAAGTTGGTCTTGACATTTAGAATGAATGACCAGTCTCTCATCCCTGAGTGACATTACGTGAGCAATAAACCCTAACCATCCCTTGGATATAAACCTTCACTGTATTATTATTATTATTATTATTATTATTATTATTATTCCTCTTACTAACATTAATCCGATATGAATGCATTGTTGATAATTGTTACATACCAGGTATATACTTGTGGTGTAGAGTTTGACATACAGTAAACTCCTGCCGTAACAGTGATATAGAATTTGTCATGCATATATTTATCTACACACACACACACACACACGTCGCCGACAGAGAAGGAGCCCTTTGTGTTCGTGGGGAAATAATCACCGAATCACCGGCGAAAAGGAGCCCAACCTATTGTGATTATGTGAATGAATACATGAATGGTGGTCCCGTCTGATATTATTGAAAAAACGCAGACTTCAGTCAAACAAGAGTACAAAACACAGTGGAAGTGGAAAGTTTTCGTAGGTTGCATCATGGCGGAAGGAGGTAGTTCAGTGTTTACATCTTATGGCGGTGAATTCGCGGGCTTCTCAGATGAGGATAAGGGTAAAGGAAGTACTAAACTGAATCAAACAAGAGTGGTAGGAGTTGAGAAAATGGCAGAGAGGAATGTCCAGGAGTTAAAAAAGGTGTGGACGATAATGGGGTGCTTCTGAAAAGCCTAGTAGTCCGCTAGATGACCCAACGATTAGGACAAACACATTCCTGGTGCTGTTTAAAAAACATATTTTTCTTTGTTAAATACCCTATACCTACACTGTTGTGTGAAACTGTGAATCACAGTAATGTCATATACAGTAATATAAATAATAAAAATAGAACACGTATATATAACGTAGAGTGAATTGTTGATATTTATCATAAACGGAAATTAAAATATCATTGATGCCATGTGATGGCAACCCGCCATTTCAGTAGTCCTATATTATTTAATTTCGGCTATATTTAGTGCAAGTTAGGTTCTTAATACATACGGTAGTTTGTTCAGACTGTAAATTACGCCTAGTGGGTATCTTGACTCATTCAGTCTCTGTGTGGGTAGATATTTAATGTTAAGTAAATACTGGGACTCAACATTTTGCTCACTCCCTTCACGCATGCGCACCACCAGACAGTCCTGTGTTTAATTTTTTCATGAGATTTTTTTTCCAAACAAACACACGAGGACTACTTCATCTAACCTAACCAGACCACAAGTTGTCTAAATTCTATTATTTTAGCATTAGTCCTTGTGCGTTTGTTTGGAAAACAAATCTCATGAAAAAATTAAACACAGGCTTGTCTGGTGGTGCGCATGCGTGAAGGGAGTGAGCAAAATGTTGAGTCCCAGTATTTACTTAACATTAAGTTTCTGCTCACATAGAGACTGAATGAGTCAAGATACCTACTGGGCATAATTTACAGTCTGAATAAAGTGCCGGGAATAGTGACTGAAGGCAACACAACACCCCCAGGAGGAGCCTACGGAGGGGCAGACAGAGCGCGACCCGACCCCGGGCGACAGGGACATAAGTCCACCCGGGCCGCAAGCCCCTATGACTTGGAACTTGCCACCCGCCTCCATAGCAGGAAAAGGAGACTACCTTGCAGGCGAGCTGACCCTCGACAGGATTGGGGTGGAGCTATTACTCTAGCTCCAGGCAGCACCCCAGTGGCAGCCGGTAGCTGCGCCCTTCTTGAGACGGCTTGCAGCCGCTCACCCCTTCTTCAGGAGATGACTGGTAGCTGCTCCCGCCTTCATATTGAGACGGCCGGTAGCTGCTCCAAAGGTGCCCTTGAGACGGCCAGTAGCCACTCACCCCTTCAGGAGACGGCTGGTAGCTGCTCTCACTTTCGTCTTGAGACGGCCAGTAGCCGCTCCGAAGGCGCCCTTGAGGGGGCCAGTAGCCGCTCACCCCTCTTTCAGAAACCGGCCAGTAGCCGCTCCTGCCTTCGTCAGGAGATGGCCGGTAGCTGCTCCGAAGGTGCCCTTGAGATGGTCAATAGCCACTCATCCCTCCTTCAGGAGACGGCCAGTAGCAGCTTTCGCCTTCGTCTTGAGATGGCCGGTAGTTGCTCCGAAGGTGCCCTTGAGACGGCCAGTAGCTACTTACCCCTTCTTCAGGAGACGGCCGGTAGCTGCTCACCCCTTTTTCAGGAGACGGCTGGTAGCTGCTCCCCCACACAGGCCACGGCCAGTAGCTGGGCCCCTAAAAGGCCACGGCCAGTAGCTGGGCCCTACGGCAGGAGGCGGCCAGCAGTCGCTCCTCCGTCAGATGCTGCCACATCCCCACGACGTAATATCCTCCAGGAGGAGGGTCCCAGTCCCGAGGACCTGTGGAGAGGCCCTGTGCTATCCCCAGGGTTGTACTCTGCCCAGCTGGCTCCAGAGGGACCCTACCTGACAGCCTTTGATGACGACAGATGCTGCAACTTATTCCTGATGGTGTCCCCGATGGCAGGAGGCCGCAGTCACCGGGCCCCCGCGGCTGCCCCCAGGACCACTGGACGAGGTCTATCCCCACCCTGACGCCGATGACCCTCGTCCCTCCATCAGGCGCCTGAAAGCACGTTTCAGGGAGCTGTTCGGCCCCAGCCCTGAGGGCTGCATTCCAACTCCCAGCCCTGACAGTGCAGGGCCCTTCGCCGCCCCTAGCCCCGGACGAGAGAGGACGCCCCTACGAGTGATTCCGTGGCCGCTGGATACAGAAGCCACAGGCGGGACTCAGCCCCCATCAGGAATCGGGCTGTGAGTCCTTCCGCCACCCCACTAACCACGCCGCTGCCCCACCAACAGTGAGTGACAGTGAATAGTGCAGTGACAGTGTGATAGTGACTAGAATATCGGGCAAGTGATATCCAATAGAATATAAGTCCAAGGCCTAGTAATATGCGCTATATAATCAAGATCTGGGCAAACAGTGACACAGTGAGAGTAAGAAGAGAGATTTAATAAGAGTGCAGTGATTCCAGCAAACATCCGACTCGACTTTTATAGTGTAATTCCTCTGCACTACAAGACCAGTGTAATACTTGCCCAGCCTAGGTACAGCTTCTATTTCCCTCCAAGTGACAGCGAGCTATTCTCCCAGCCCGAAATACTATGAACACCATTTATTGTGCCATTCACTTGCTATCCTGAACTATTTAATAGTATCCTGTGTGATACTACAATACCAGTATATGACTTATAATTACCCATACTCTTGTTGTTGTGACATCTACCTGTTCCACAAATAGAATTAGTCAATACACGTGTAAGGTTGTTGCCTTGAGTTTTGTGTCCTGCCTCTGTCTTATTTTTCTAAGCTTCGGTCTAGAAAGAGAACCCAGCTGCGTACTAGGCCTTCAAGGGACAGTAAGCTGACCCTTAAACACCTAGCATAACAGTGAACATAGTATTAAGAACCAAAGTTGCACTAAATGTAGCAGAAATTAGATAATATAAGACCACTGACAGGGTGGGCGCCATCACATGCCATCAATGATATTTTAATTTCCGTTTATGGTGTTGTAAGGGAGGTGCATGCAAGAGTTTTAGGTGGAGGTCTGAGTCTGGTCAATGTTGATGGTGGAGAGTGGAATCTGAAGCAGGTGCTGTTTGCAGACGATACTGCACTGGTGGCTGATTCAGAGGAGAGATTGAGATAGTTGGTAGAGGAGTTTGGAAGGGTGTGTGAAAGGAGGAAATTGAAAGTAAATGAGAATAAGAGTAAAGTGACGAAGTGTACGAGGTTGGTAGATGGTAGGGGGATGAATATAGTTTTGAATGGCGAGTTGCTTGAGGAGGTAGAGTGTTTTAAATATCTAGGGTCACATGTTGCTGTGGATGGAAGAATAGATGCAGAAGTGAAGTTTAGAATAAATGAAGTAGGAACGGTGCTGGGAGGAATGAAAAAAGTGTTTAGATGTCGTTCGCTTAGAATGGATGTAAAGAGAAGGCTGTATGAGGGTGTTGTGATACCGACTGCGTTATATGGGGCTAAAACATGGAATATAGGTGTAGCAGAGAGGAAAAGTTTGAATGTAAAGGAGATGAGGTGTCTGAGGAGTATGTGTGGAGTGACGCGTATGGATCGAGTGTGGAATGATGAAGTGAGAAGGAGAACTGGAGTTGTTCGGGAGATGGTTGGTAGAGTTGAACAGAGGGTGTTGCGATGGTTTGGGCATATGGAGAGAATGGATAATGAGCGATTGGTGAAAAAGATAACTAGATCTGATGTGAGAGGTGTAAGGCTGAGAGGAAGACCACGAATAGGATGGATGGACAGTGTGAAGAGAGCACTGGATGCGAGAGGAATGTCTGTTGAGCAAGGAAGAGTGGCTGTGCGTGACAGAAATAAATGGAGAGAAATTGTGAATGAATAAGTGATGACGCAGCCCTGAGGGGATATTCTCCCGCATTTGGTCTGATCAACTAGTCAGGTCAGGTGCGCGTCAGGGGATGGGTCTGTTATGATGTGGCAGGGGTCAACCTGTTCTGCTGTTGGGCCCTGCTGCTGATGTCACTGATTGCATTGCGCAGTTGGCCCTTGTGCGGTGTGGTGCGGTGAGGATCTGTCCGTTCTCCCCTTTGGGGCTAAGATGCGAATGAATGTGTTTGAATGGATGAGTAAATGGGGAGTGTGTCGTTCTGTCTCGGCTACCTCCCTTTCCTTGGGGGAAGCAGCCTAGGTATATAGATAGATAGATAGATAGTTTATGATAAATATAAACAATTCACTCTATGTTACAAATACGTGTTCTGTTTTTATTATCTATATTACGTCAGTATAGGTTCCGTCAGGGACGCTCCACTGGCGATCTTCTCACCTACCTTTCAGACTCCTGGTCATCCTCCTTTCGGGACTTTGGTGAAAGCTTTGCCATTGCACTTGACATCTCAAAGGCTTTCATTTGAGTCTGGCATAAATCTTTAATTTCCAGACTGCCCTCTTACGGTTTCTATCCTTCTATCTGTGCCCTCATCTCTAGCTTCCTTTCTGGTCGTTTTGTAGCCGCTGTTGTAATCGGCCATCGTTCTTCTGCTAGATCTATCAACAGTGGTGTTCCTCAGGGCTCTGTCCTATCACCAACTATCTTCCTTTCATTCATCAATGATCTTCTAACCTGTACATCTAACCCTATCCACTCATACGTTGATGACTTCACCCTTCACCTTTCCATTCGGTTCCCACAACGTCCATCTCAGCAGTTACTTCAACAAACAAGGGATGAGGCTATGGCAAACCTTATGTCTGACATGGCTCGTATCTCTGACTAGGGTAAAAATAATCTGGTTGTTTTTAATGCATCAAAGACTCTGTTCTTACACCTATCAACCCGACAAAATCTTCCACAGGTGTACCCAGTAATGTTTAATAATATTCAGCTTAATCCTGCATCATCCTTGAACTTGCTTGGGGTTTCATTTACTCGGGACTTGTCTTGGAAAGATCATATTACATCTCTTGTAAAATCTGCATTTAAGAGATTAGGTGTGCTAAGCCGACTCCATTCCTTCTTTACCCCTGCACAATTGTTGACTCTGTACACGGGTTTTATCCGCCCCTGTGTGGAGTAAAACTCTCATGTGTGGGGAGGTTCCCCACATACAGCTCTTCTCAATAGCGTGGAGTCTAAGGCTTTCCGTCTCATTAACTCTCCTCCTCTTACTGACTCCCTTCAACCTCTGTCTCTTCGCCGCACTGTTGCATCTTTATCTCTTTTCTATCGCTACTTCAATGGTCACTGCTTCTCTGAACTGTCTGCATGTATTCCTCTACTACGACGGGCGTGTAGCACCCGTCTAGCAGCAAACTCTCATCCCTTTTCTGTCCAACTTTCTAATGCAAGAGTTAACCGTTACTCCCAGTCTTTCATTTATGCAACAGGTCAACTCTGGAACTGTGTCCCTCTGTCTGTATTTTCTGCTTCCTATGATCTCCAGTCTTTCAAACGCAGTGTGTCCAGGCATCTCGAAATTATCGGATCTTGAATTTGGCTTTCTCTTGTATTTTGTTTTTCTGTTGGAGGGAACAGTTATTGCGGGCTCCTGGCCTTTCGTTCCTTCTTCCTCACATAAAAATAAAAAATGTCATTACTGCGATTCACAGTTTCACCCAATAGTGTAGGAATTTAACAAAGAAAAATATTCTTTTTAAACAGGCCGGGGAATGTGTTTGTCCTAATCGTGGAGCCATCTAGCGGAATACTAGCTCTGAAAGCACCCCATTAGAGAGGTGCAGGAAAGGACCTTAGAACAGGAGAAAGAGATTAAGATACTTCAGACCAAGTTGGATAACGTCTGCACACGCAGTGCTGAACAAGAAATGCAAGTTACAGAATTGAAATTGAGTAATGAATCTGCCTCAAATGAAATAAAACAGCTCAAGAGGGAAAATAACAGGTTGGAAAAAGAATGGGACATGATAAAAAGTAAACTAGATGAGCACGAATCAAAAGCAAGGATTCACGGTGAACATATTAAGGAAGTCAATGAACAACACATGGAGTGGAAGAAAATTCAAGAGGAAGGAAATATAAATTTGAAAGAGATTATAGAACAACAAAGCAAGGAAAATGTGGAAAAGGAAGTGGTTAGGGTACTAAAAAGTAGAGAATCTTTAGTCAGGGGTGTAGCAGACAAGAAAAAATGCGTGATAATTTCAGGAATAAAAGAGAAACGTATAACAGTAAGATCAGAAAGGGAAAGAGAAGAGCTGGGTACGGCTAAAGAGATAATATCAGTAGTTATGGAGGGTAACAACGAAGCTCAAGAAGAGACTGAAGAAGAGTTTAGGCTAGGAAAGTACGAGGAAGGAGGGGCAAGGCCACTTAAAGTTTAAGTCTCAGGTAATGGTAAATAAAATCATCAGCAGAACAAGGAAATTATCGGAAAAGGAGGAGTTCAAGAATGTTTGGATAAGGAGAGATTCAAATGAGGAAGAAAGAACTAAGATAAAGGAGATAGTAAAGGAAGCAAAGGCAAAAAACGAACAGAGAATGGAGGAAGAGAAGACAGTGTTCTGTTGGAGAGTTATGGATCAGAAATTAAGGAAGTGGTACGGACGGAAACAGGGAAAGAAGAGGGAATAAAAAGCAATGGAAAAAGTTGAATAGTGGCATATACTAATGTTGATGGTTTAATATCAGCAAGGTTAGAAATCAACGACTATTTGAGGGTACATGAGCCAGATATTATGTGCTTTGTAGAGACCAAGTTAAGAGAGGATATTGATGTCCATATGGGAGATGGTAAATACAAATTGTGGAGGAGAGACAGAAAAGAAAAAAACGAGAGGAGTGATGATAGCAGTGAAGAACAACTTCAGTGTGGAAAATGTGGAACTGGGAGAGGGTTATGCTGAAGCGATAAATGTGAAACTAGAAACTGGATAGAATGGCAAGAGAGACATCGCAGTGGTATATGTTTCCCCTAAGACAAGGGCATTGGAATGACGATAAATACCAGATGTTGTCAGACAAGGTTAGTTATCTACAGAAAGTGATTAAGAAATGCATTGACATAATTTTGATGGGTGATTTTAATTGTAAAGAGGCGAACTGGGAGGAATGGGACTCAGGAGGCAGTGAAGATTTGTGGGGCACTATATTAAGTCCAGCAATGAATAATTTAATGACCCAATGAGTACCGGTAAAAGAAGAGACAAGATTCAGAGATGATGACACGCCAGCATGACTAGATTTACTGCTAGCCAATGAACCTGACGTAACTGAATCTTTGATATATCTGTGTGCTATAGGAAAAGTGACCACGTGGTCATTGAGTTCCAGATGATAAAAGAGAACGTGGTGCCAAGAGATGAGCTTTATAGGCAGGGAAGATACAGCCTTGGAAAAGTGAACTTTACAGAACTGAGGAAATTTTTCGAAAATGAGGATTGGAGAAAATTCAGAGAAACGAGAGATACAGAGGTAGTGGGATATCTTTCTAGACCTCTATAATTCGGGAGTGAAAAACGTGTGCCAAGAGTAAGTCGGAAAGAAAACAGGAAGAAGGACTGGTTTAACCGAAGGTGTATGATAGCAAAAAAAAGAGAGGGACATGGCATGGAACAACTGGAGAAAGAGAAGTACAGTAATAATAGAGCAAAGGAGGAATATAGAAGAACTAGAAATGAATATACAAGAATACGTAGAGAGGAAGAAAGGAACTTTGAAAAAGGTATAACTGACAAATGTAAGGAAGAACCCAAATTGTTTTGTAGGTTTGTTAACGGCAAATTGAAACAAAAGGAAGGAACCATGAAACTGAAAGTAAGAGAGGTCTATAAAGATGCGGCATTGCAAGCTGAAATAACGAACAAATGTTTCCAATCGGTTTTCACTAAAGAAAAGGATTTTGTGGAGGAGAGGGAGTGACTAGAAATGCAGTGATAAAAGATATAAGTGTGGAAGTGCAGGAAGTGTATAAATTACACGAAGCTCAAGATGTAAGGAAAGCCCCAGGACCAGATGGAATCTCTACTTGGGTACTGAAAGAATGCAGAGAACAGCTGGCGGATAAGATTCACAGCTTAATTGTGTGTTCTGTGGAAGAAGGGAAAGTGCCTCGGGAATGGATGAGGACCAGTGTGGTACTAATTTATAAGGGAGGAAACAAGGAAGAACCCCAGGGTCCCTGACTAGTCTAGTTGCATATTGTGCGAGAGAATCCTTTAAGACAGATGGGTAAAATATCTGGAGGAGATGAACATTTTGGCTGAAAGTCAGTCTGGATTCAGAAATGGAAGGTCGTGTCTTTCCACCTAGTTGAGCTTTTACTCAAGAGCGATTGACGTGCTACAGGAGAGAGACAGTTGGGTGGACTGTGTGTATTTAGATTTGGAGAAAGCCTTTGACAAGGTACCCCACAAGCGACCATGTGGAAATTGGAGCACATAGGAGGACTGAAGGGAAACCTCCTGGAGTGGATGAGAGACTTCTCAATAGACAGACAAATGAGGACAGTAATAGCCTAAAGGACAAGTTGTCTGGATGGAGGGAAGTAACAAGTGGAGTCCCACAGGGCTCGGTGTTAGCGCCAGTAATGTTCCTGTTTTATGTAAACGATATGGTTGATGGAATGAACAGTTATGCAAGTCTGTTTGCTGATGATGCAAAGATCTTAAGGAGAGTAGAAGTTGAGGAAGACCGGAAAATGCTGCAGGAAGACGTGGATAGGATTCATTATTGGAACCGGATGTGGGAAATGAAATTCAATGCAATAAATAAATAAATAAATAAAATATTGGAAATGGGTAAAAGTACCAAGAGGCCATCAGTGAATTATATGATGGATAATGAACCAGTCATAAAAGCGAGAGAAGAGAAAGATCTGGGAATGCTGGCCTAGGATAGAGTGTCACCAGAAAAACACATTAACAAGATAGAGATGTACCGTACAATCTCTTGACTAACATAAGAGTGGCATTTCATTACATGGATGAGGATATGAAAAAACTGATAGTGGCCATGATCCGCCCCAGGTTGGAATATGCGGCAGTAGTGTGATCCCCACACAAAAAGAAAGATATAAACAAGCTCGAGAGAATACAAAGAACAGCAACCAAGATGGTCCCCAGCCTGGCGGACCTGTCATACGGAGAGAGGCTGGAAGAGGCGGATCTGCCTTGCTTAGAAGAAAGGAGAGAGAGGGACAACACGATTGCCTTGTTCAGGGCCATGGTGGGAATAGATTAAATTGATAGAAAACATCGATTTTAATGGGATGGGAGAGTAACAAGAAGACACAGAATGAAACTGAAGAAACCGAGTTGCTTGAAGAATATCAAGAAATTTAGTATTCCATGTAGATGCATAGACCTGTGGAATAGCCTGGACAAAGAGATCGTCCCAGTCTAGAAACTTAAGGGGAGTGGACGCCAGCAGGGACCGACTTTCGACTGACAAAGGCATTTTGCGAAAGTTACTCCATAAAATAGCTCCGAGTATCACTTGTTTGAGGTCACTACCACTGTGGTCACTTCCCTGGAGAAATCTCCGTTTTCCATGCAATATATAATATGACCACTTTTTTCCCTTTTTTATTTCCTAAAAAATTATGTCATATGTCTGGCAATGCGAGTGTGAGTGTGTGGAGGGTGGCAGTCAAGGTGTGTACATGTGGGGCTCAAGGAAATTAACTACAAATAGTTGGCAACTTTTACTCTGGGCCGCCCTGGCCACGCACCCTTACCACAGCCTATTCGTACACACACAAAGATATAAAATGCCGGTAGCTTCCTGGGGAAAAAACCTGGCATAAAACTGATACTGTAGTTATGTTAGCAAAGCCAATACCCAGTTTAGGAACCTGTAGTAACCTGGTAAGGTTAACAAAAAAAAAAAACAAACAAAAAAAAATCGAAACAGGGGGGGAAAAAAAACCCTAACTAATCCACACTCCGTCATGCCTTACTGTAAGAAATACGAAGCGTAGTCTGAAAAACTTTATCTTGCCAAACTTCACGATAAGGAAGGCATAAGCTAAGGCATTATTGATTAAAGCCTTGATTATATAAGAATTTAAATGATAGAACCAAATGCAAATCCGTGTTACTACACAGGGTGTCCAGCGAGTTTGTCATTAGCAACTGGTGATGATTATTCAAGACATTGGAAGCCAAAAAAAAAAAAAAAAAAAAAAAAAAAAAAATCCATTAACATACGTTTTTTGTAGTAGTTAGACACAATTGTTCGGTATTTTTATTAATAGAAAATTGTCTATCGCGTGAACAAAGAAAACTTAAATATATTGGGAAACTAATGCAATATTCCATATATATATATATATATATATATATATATAACGTTAATGACAAAACTCGCCAGACAACCTGTACATTCAGTTGCCCATTCTATGCACTGAAAATACTAGTCTAGTCTGATGAAAATACTGCTCATCCAGAACTATGACAACAAAATCTAGAGAACTATCAAGTAATGCCGAAACTGACAGGAGTATTATCACAGTGTCACTTAATGGATAACTGAAAAGATAATGAAAGCTTAAACCTATTGTTCCCAATAAAATTCTGATGTTCTGAAAGCAAAAAATCGGCATTGGTAAAATACTCTGTGGTCTTCATACGAAACAGGACTGCGAATATTGTTTCCCTGTCTTGGTAGATTTAAAGCAGGGCACGAACTTTGCTTTAAAGAGAACTTGACACTGTCATGCGACAGGTGAAATTTAAAACACTTTTGTGAAAAATGCATAGAGCAAATGAAATGCCATGGTTTTTGTTATGCTAGGTGTTTAAGGGGCGGCTTCCCGTCCCTAGAACACCTGGAGTGTAGCTGGGTTCCCATTCCAGACCGGAGCTTAGACACAATAAGAGAGGAACAGGACATAAAAACACAGGGCGACAACCTTACACGTGTACTGACAGATTCTCTACTGTGGAACAGGCAGACTTGTACACAATATACTGATCAAAATTAATACATAGGCTGGTAGGTGGGTTTGGAGTATTATGCAGGATACTAGATAGACAGGAGTCTTAATTCGGGTCTGGGCAATACACAGCTTTTAGTGTCTCTGCACAAGAGGCTCTTTTCCACAAAGGAGGCAAAACACAGGTTTTATGAATTCAGGGGAATTTGTTCTGGCACTGACTCTGGTTCTGGTTTGTACGATAGTAATGAGCGTTATGTCACTGTTTTCTGTTTCTGGACTTACACAGGATGGCTGGACACTGACACTGAGTTGTAGCAGTAATACTGAGTGTTCGCCTCTCGTCTTATACAAAGTAGTTATGCACGGTTTCTGTTTCCCTTATATCACTGATTCACACTTTTCGCTTATATCACAGTATTGGCCTCTCGTTGTCAGTCTGTAAGATCCATATATCATTGTCACTATTGAGGAATGTCACTGATCGGGCGAGGGGGAAGGGGGCGGCCTGGGGACTCACAGTCGTCTGCCTGGGGTAGGAGGAGTCCTGTCAGGAGTCCCTTCGTCCCGCAGTCACGGGACCACTCTCAGGGGCCTCATCTCTCGTCGAGGGTTTGGGCTGGGCGTGGTGAAGGGCCCCTCACTGTCGGGGCTGGGGACTGGGATCTGGCCCTTGGGACTTGGGCCATGTAAGTCTTGGAAGCGCTTCCTCAGGTGCCTGGTGGAGGAGGGGCGTTGCCCTTCGTCGAGGAGGGGTGAAGTCTCGCCCCGGGGTCCTGGAGGCGCCCTCAGAGGCCCATAGACTACGGTCTCCTTCTCATGGCAGTGCCGTCAGGTTGGGGCTGCAGTGACACTCCCGGCCGAAGTCCGTCAGGTGGAGGTCCTCCTCGGGGGCCAACTGGATGGAGAAGAGTCCGGGGATAACACTGGGCCTCTCCACCAGTCCTCGGGGCAGAAGTCCTCCTCCTGTAGGTTGCCTCGGTCTGGGAGAACAGAGGGGAGGCCTGCGCTCCTGCTGGTAGGCAGGGCTGACCACAGGTCACCCTCGCATTGCGGAGTCACAGGGGGCGAGGGGCTTTGGTGTCCCTCCCCAGCATGGCTATGGGCCATTGTTGGGTTCCCTTGGGCAACAGACGGAGGGCAGCTATGGGCCGTCCCTTCGCCGTCGGTGCAGCTTTGGGCCTTCACCGGGGCCTGACTCCCTGACGGGAATGCAGATGAATCACGGCTATGGGCCATCACTTGCCTGTTGGCGCAGCAGTGGGCCGTCGCCGAAGTCCCGTATGGAGGGTGACATGCAGGCGAGGAGCGACTATGGGCCGTCTCCTGCCTACGGGCACGGCTATGGGCCATCGCCTCTGTCGTGCCCTCTGAGGCAACTGCAGAAGGAGAGGGGGCATACCTGTCTCTTCCTGGCGTGGGTATGGACCGTCTCTGGTTCTGCAGGGGGCGTGGTTAGCACCTGGCGGAGCGGCTATGGGCCATCTCCTTGTTGGCAGCCTGGCTATAGGCCGTGGCCTTTTTTCTGTGTGCAGCTTTTGGCCATCACTGGGGCACTGCTATAGGCCGTGGCCCTTTCGTCAGAGCAGCTATGGGCTGTCTCCTTGTTTGCAGAGTGGCTATGGGCCGTCTATTTGCATGGCTTTGGGCTGTTGCTGGGGTGCTGCCTGAAGCTGTAGGGTCAGCTCCACCCCTATCCTGGCGAAGGCTAGCACACCCGTGAGATAGTGCACTTGGACTGGGGTGGTCTTGTCGAGCACCTTCTGGGAAATAGGGGCGGGCGGCCCGGGTGCACTTTTGTCTGTATAGACTGGACAAGCGGCGCGCTCTGTCTACCCCTCCATAGTCTCCTCCTGGGGGCGTGGTGGCAACCTGGGTTGCCACGGCTGGTTGCCGTTTTACTTGCTTGACATGCAATAGATCTTTTCTTTTGCAAGCAACTGTAACCTCTTCGTAAAACCTTGTGTTGGTTTCACAGACATACATGAAAAGATACAAACTTCCTTCTCTTTCTTAACTTTGCATGTAGCGACAGCAAAACACAAAATTGGTACAAATATAGACTGTAAACACAAACAAACTGCCTTCCTGCCAAGTGACGTGTGGTAAGGGGGCGGAGCTAGTGACGTCATAATAGCTAGCCAATCAGGACACAGATGGGCTGCTACATACTGCAATATAGAGAATTATTGTTATTTATTCGGTGTTAATAAAGTATCAAGGATAAAACAAAAATTCCCCTTCTTTATTTGTGTTAACGAAGTGTTTAGTCTACTAATAAACCTTAAAAATTCCCTAGGAAAAAGTCATTTTCAAAATGTGTTACTACAGAGCTCAGTGGGGATGAATACACCGGCGAAACGCCAGAGATGATATGACACTGGGAGAGGTGAGACGTGCCAGCCTTGGTTTCAACCTGTTCTCAGTCTGCGCTAATCTTGGCCATTTCTCATCGTTTTTGCACACTTTTTGAAGATGAGGCAACTGTCTAAGAAGCTACTGCAACGTTGGAAAGCGGTAGAGAAGAATTTGACGCCATTTCGAGGGAAGAAAAACGTGTTGGAAGTAGCAGTTCTTTCTCCATCATTGCCACCTCCTCTCTCACCTGCCCCTTCCCACCGCCACCTCATCTGACGACCCCCAACCTTCTACATCTTTTTCTCCAATTTTGTCTTCTCCAATGCCCTCTACCTCTTCATATCCATCCCTAATCCTAACCATCCATCCATCTTGTAATGCTAGGTGTTTTAGGGTCTAACGCCTAGTGTGTAGCAGGGCTCTCTTTCTGGACCGGAGCTTAGACAAATAGGAGAGAGGTAGGACACAAAAACTCAAGGCAACAACCTTACACGTATATTACTAAGTTGGACAGGGGAACAAGTAGATGTCACTGCCACAGATACGCTGGACAGTTGTAACTGTTACGTCTAGATATGGGTTATCAGTATCACGCAGGATACTGCTCGAATCAAAGTGAATAGCACTTGAGGCAGAGTATTATTTGTTTTAGGAAGTCTGGGTTTTCTATATTCGTGGAGTCACTAAGATTGTCCCTTGTTAGTAAGTGTTTCTTTGTCACTGGGGTCTGGATATGGTCTTTGTGGTAGGAGGTATTTTCTGGTGGTAGCGTATTCACTCTGATGGACCCGACTCTCACTGGGTGGTCGTATTTGCGGTTACACTGTCACTGTTACTCACTCCACCACTTTGGTATTATCACTGACTTCCATTAGAGGGTTAATTCACTGTTCTGCCTCTATGTTACTAGGTCACAGACACTGTACTAACACTGTCACTCCTTTCTGATCCGGGTGTTGTGGCAGTCAGGTAAAAGGGTGGCGGAGGTGTCACAGCCTTACTACTGATGGGGCTGGGTCCTGCCGGGGGCCTCTACATCCAGAGGCCACGGGATCACGCGCAGGGGCGTCCTCTCTCGTCCGGGGCTGTGGGTGGTGAAGGGCCCTTTGCTCTTGGGGCTGGGGGTGGGAGTACGGCCCTCAGGGCTAGGGCCGAATACTGCCTGGACCTTTCACTCAGGCTCCTTATGGAGGACGAAGATCTCCAGCGTCGGGGTGCAGGGAGTTCCCGCCCGGGAGTCCTGGGGGTGGTCTGGGGTTCCTGAGGGATGCGGTCCCCGGTGCTTGGCGGCGCCGTCAGGAAGGGGCTGCAGCACCAGTCTGTGTCGGGGTCCGTCAGGTGGGCCCTCTCCAGAGCCGGTTGCAGGGAGCAGAGGCTGGGGGAGACTATGGGGCCTCTCCTGTACTCCTCTAGACCAGGGACTTCCTCTGGGTCGTGGATCGGGGAACAGACATCAGCTTCTGACAGAGGAGCGACTACAGGCCGTGGCCTGGGGGCGCAGCTACTGGCCGTCACCAAGGCCCGGCTACTGGCCATGGCCTGGGGGAGGGAGCAGCTACCAGCAGACACAAGGGCACGTTTGGAGCGGCTACAGGCCGTCTCCTGATTCCCCTCAGAGCAGCTACAGGCCATCTCCTTCAGGAGGGTTGCACGGCTATAGGTCATCTCGAAAAGAACCCCTTCAGAGCGGCTACAGGCCGTCTCCTGATTCCCCTCAGAGTGGCTACAGGCCGTCTCCTTCAGGAGGGTTGAGCGGCTACAGGCCATCTCGAGAAGGGCACCTTCGGAGCGGCTACAGGCCGTCTCCTGATGAAGGAGGGAGCGGCTACAGGTCATCTCCTTATTGCCCTCAGAGCGGCTGCAGGCCGTCTTCTTATTGAGGATTGAGCAGCTACAGGCCGTCTCAAGGAAGACACCTTCAGAGCGGCTACAGGCCGTCTCCTGACGATGGTGGGAGCGGCTACAGGCCGTCTCCTTCAGGAGGGTTGAGCAGCTACAGGCCGTCTTGAGGAAGACACCTTCGGAGCAGCTACAGGCCATCTCCTTGATGAAGGTGGGAGCGGCTACAGGCCATCTCCTTATTGCCCTCAGAGTGGCTACAGGCCATCTCCTTCAGGAGGGTTGAGTGGCTACAGGCCGTCTCAAGAAAGACACCTTCGGAGCGGCTACAGGCCGTCTCCTGACGAAGGCGGGAGCGGCTACAGGCTGTCTCCTGACAAAGGTGGGAGTGGCTACAGGCTGTCTCCTTATTGAGGGTTGAGCGGCTGCAGGCCGTCTCGGGTGCTGGCAGGAGCTGGAGAAAGAGCTCCACCCCGAAGGTGGTTGGGGAAGGCTCGCCCGGAAGGTAGTCTAGTATTCCTGCTATGGTGGCGGCGGGCAAGTTCCAGATCATAGGGGCGCGCGGCCCTGGCAGACTTATGCTGTTGTCGCTCCGAGTCCTGGCGCGCTGTCATTGCTCCTCTATGTGCTCCTTGTGGGCGTGTCGGGGCGCCTACGAGGGCACTATACTGCATTTTACCACTGTCTACTGGGAAAAAGTCACGTCCCTGTGACTGGAGGTGGTAAATTTGGTGTTGTAGGTGGTGTAGACTGGCTGTAGGTGTTAGAGGAGGGCATGCCAGGCTGTGGTGGCGGAGTTCTCGTCTTGGTGCTCATCACAGGTGAGGAAGAGGGTGGATGAGTCGGTGGAGGAGCGGAGGAGTTGTAGGAGGTGGTGAGGTCCCCAGGCTCATTGTTTCTGTCCAAGGGGTGGTGCCCATACAGCTCATCGAACCTTCATGGCGCTGGTTGTTGTCCTTGGTGCAGGGATGTGTTGAATGCTGGAGTTGGACAGTTGAGTGTGGGGCTTTATGCCGGGGTAATGCGGCGTATCTCTGGGGAGTGTAGGTGGCCGGAACTTGTGCTTGGTGTATCATGAGTGTGAGATGATTTAGGGCAGGGGTAGGGGTGTGATTTTGCTGTGAGGCGGGTGGGGTTGGGAGAGTGGGTGTATTGGGCGGGTGGGCGGGAGAGGTGCTTGGAGCATGTGATGGTTGTTTTGAGGGTGGGTGTGGGTGGTGATGTGGGTGTGCGGGGCTTGCGTGTGTGTGAGGTGCGTGGGGCACATGAGGGCGGCCGTGGGGTGGCAGGGGTGTGGGCGGCAAGGCATGGGGAGCAGGATGTGGGGTGAGTGGGTGTGGTGTCATGGGGACATGAGCGGCACAGGTGGAGTTTGGGGCGCATGCGGGTGGCAGGCTAGGAGTTGCAGGGGCGGTGGTGGGCGGCGGCTGGGGCGGGGGCGTGGTGGGCATACGGGGTGTGAGCGGGACACTCGGTGCTGGGCGTGGGAAAGGGGGTGGTGGGTAGTGAGGAGGTGGGGGAGCGTCGGGTTGTTGGTGGTGTCGGTGGGTTGTCAGGTGAGGTGTGATGCGACATGATGGAAGGTGAGGTGGAAGCAGCGGGGGAAGGGGAGGGAGAGAGAGAGAGGGAGGAGATGTAGCAGTCGTAGGTGGTAGGGGGGGATGGCGTGGGGGTAGAGGGTGGGATGGGGCGTGGGGCCGGGGCGGTGGGGGCAGGAGTGCGAAAGGGACGCATGTGCCGGTTTCGGAGGGTGCGGGGAGTGCCGTGGTACTCGATGGTTACCTGATAGGGGTTAGGGATGCGGATGATGGTGTGGGATCCCGTGAAATACGGCGCGAGCTTGTGAAGGGGGTGGAGCTGGGCTATCATTACCTTGTCACCTGACTTATAGGGGTTGGAGGTGGTGTCGGGGCTGAGGTCCAGGTTGTTTTGGAGGTGGGTCAGGCAGTGTTTGAGGTGATGTAATGGGTCTGTTGTGGGGGTTGAGGTGGGGGTTGCAAATGCTGCCGAAGGGGCAGGAGGAGTGTTTCCCCGAACATTCGCTCATATGGTGAAATTCTGTCCTCTCGGGGCACAGGAGTTGATGCCCCATTGCAGAATTTTTACATGGGCGGGCCAGTCATCGTTTTTGGTGGTTTCTATCCGGGTGCGGAGCTGATTCATCAGTGTGCGATGGCTGCGCTCACATATGGCATTTCCTTGGGGCCAGTAAGGGGATGAGTGAGAGATGTTATAATCGAAGATATGGGCCAGCTCCTCCCAGATCTTACTGGTGAATTCGGGTGCGTTATCTGAGTGGATCGGTTTTGGGATGCCAAAGTAAGGGAACATGTGCTGAAGGAGGGCGTCGGCCACTGCGACAGCGTGGTGTTCCTTTGCTGGGCAGGCCATGACGAATTTGGAGTACATGTCGATGAAAGTGATCATATACCTATAGCCTGATTTTGGAGGTAAGGGTCCCACCATGTCAGTCACCAACAGCTGCCTAGGCTTGTGGGCGGTAATATGGCCCGATGGACCTGCGGTACGGGTGATGTCTTTACTGAGGGCGCATGCGTGGCAGGTTTGGATAATTTCCTTGGCAAGGGTGGGAGGATTTGGTGCCCAGTAGGTGTCATTGAAGACCTGCAGTAGTTTTTTTGTACCAAGGTGAATGCTGTTGTAGGTGTGCAGGTGTCATAGGGCATCGAGGGCGGTGTCAGGGGCTAGGAGGATATGGCCTGACGGGGTAAGTAGGTGGTCGCTCTGGTGATACAGTTTCTTGAAAAGGTGCTGGGGGATCCAAGGGGGTCATTCTTTGCGATGTCACTGCTGGAGGAGGTCTGGCTCCGGCTGGGTGGCGTGGATGGGGAGCCGAGAGAGGGCGGCGTCCGAGTTGGTATGGAGTTTGCTGGGACAGTACGAGATTTCATAGTTGAATTCCTCCAGGGTTTCGCACCATCGGATGAGCTGGGCATTGTGGGTGTCAGAGTGCTGCAACCACTGGAGGGACTGGTGATGATAGTGACTTGGGTCCTGGAGAGGTATGCCCGGAAGTGCTCAAGTACCCAGATGATGCCCAGGCACTCTCTCTTGGTGGTGGCATAATTCTTCCCCGCCTAATTTAGGGTACGGCTGGCACAGGCAATGATGTGCTTGCGGCCCTCTTGGACTTGCGCTAGCACAGCGCCGATGGCAATTAGGGAGATGTCTGTATAGAGCTGGAATGGGAGGGCATAGTCGGGAAAGGCCACGGTGGGAGTGGAAACGAGCTTATCCTTAAGCTGTTGGAAGGTGGCTCGTCTCTCGTCCGTCCAGAGGAACGGTTCCCCCTTATGGGTCAGGTCTTATAGTGGTTTGGCAGTGTGGGCAAACCCCTTCACAAAACGGCGGTAGTAGGATGTCAAGCCGAGGAAGGCCCGGATCCCGTGAATGTCTTGTGGTGGGGGTATATCTGTGATGGCGCGGAGTTTGTTTGGGTCAGGAGATATGCCAGCCTGGGAGATGATGTGCCCCAGGAATGAGACGGTTCTGGCGGCCAGAAAGCACTCAGTGGGCTGGAGTTTGAGGCCTGCCTGTCGGATCCTGGTGAAAACCAGGCAGAGGCGCTGCAGGTGGTCGGCCCAGGTCTGGCTGAAAACAATGACATCAACCAAGTACGCGAGACAGATCTCCCATGTGAGGCCGCTGAGGAAGGATTCCATTAACCTGGGGAAGGTGGCGGGGGCATAACAGAGGCCGAAAGGCAAAATATTAAACTCATAATGTTTCCTGTTGCTGGTCGAGAAGGCTGTTTTGCCTCTGTCCTCCTGGCGCACGGGGACCTGCCAATACCCTGACTGGAGGTCGACGGTAGAGATCCAGGAGGCACCGTATAGGGAATCCAGGGAGTCGTCTATATGCAGGAGTGCAGTGGCATCCTTGGTGGTTATGTCGATAAGCCAGCGGTAGTCAATGCAGAACCTCATCGTTCCATCCTTTTTCTTTATGAGGATGAAGGGGGAGGACCAGGGGCTGGTGGAAGGGGAGACAACTCTGGCTTCGATCATCTCCTGTACATGACAGTCTTCCTCCTCCCAATGTTTGGGGTTCTTCTGCCGGGATGGGTGTCGAATCAGTTGGCCCGTCATATGAATCTCTTGAGCCAGGTAGGTGCTGTGTCCAATGTCGGCTGGTCCTGCCACGAACAGATCCTTGAAATCCAGGAGTAAGCAGCAGAGGGTGTCTGATTGGTGAGCGGAGAGATGGTCGGGGATAGGGGGTGGGGGAGTGGGAGGGGGAGGGGGCGCAGGGCTCGGCTTCCTCCAGCTCTCCGATTATGAGCCCTCTAAGGAGGGTGAGGGGCGAGGTTGGCAATCCGGACTGCCGTGTGATGTGGGGGAAGGAAAGTTGGGGACAGAAGACAGGCCGAGAGGGTTCCGGGCGGCAGGAGTGGGGAGAACAGGACAGAGGTGCCGGAGGGCCGGTTGAGGGGCACCCAGGCTTCATGGTGGGGGGGGAATCGTGATGGTGGAGGAAATGGTGGTAGGAAAAGAAGGGGGGGAGAGGGGGAAGGAGGGGGGGACAGAGTCTTCCGGCTGTGGCTGTGGCGTGCAGGTGCAGACGGCCTGAGGGGAGGGGGGGGTCGGGTGGTTTATGGAACTGGAGCTTTCTGTCGCGGCAATCGATGGTGGCTCCTAACTTATGCGACAGGTCTAACCCCAGGTATCCATCGTAAATGCGGCAGGAAGAGTCGAATATTATGAACTGGTGTTGGGTCGACACCAATTGATGAGTGTTGACTCTCAGGGCCCATGTTTCCCCACAGATAGGCAGGGGGCCATCCCCCGCATCCACAAGGTGAGTAGTCATTGGGCGTAGCGGGCCAAAGGTTGATTTGTGATGGGAGAAGTAGTGGCTATACAAGCAGGATCTGGCCGCTCCCATATAGACCAGAAGTCTGGCTTTCACCCTGTTCAGCTTCATCTTGTGGTAAACTGGGGGGCAGTATTTGGGGAAATGGCCCCTGCCACCGTGGGAAGGTGTGGGGGTGGTCCTAAAAATCCAACTGTCTGAGGCCTCCTTCTTCTTGCTCCGGCTCCTGTTCCCCGGGGTTGGTCTCCTCCACAGGTGCAGGTTCATCCTCTGCTACCTTATCCTCTAGAGAGGAAACTTTGCGTTGGCCTGGGGTGGCAGTTTTCCGTCGTGCATCTTTTAATTGATCTCTGATATCGTGCAGTGGGCACCTAGACCTGCCCACGGAGAATTCCCAGGGGTTCACTAAGATGAGGTTGGGGTTCTCCCTGTGGCTGGGGCGCCGGTGGGTGGGGTGTGACCTTGGCGGACTGGGTGCTGGGGTGAGGCTGGTTCGTGGCATAGGTGGACGTGGCTTGACTGGAGGAGCCAGAATCTTTGTGGGAAACTTCCTTACCACGTTGATTTGTTGGGGTGCGGGGCGGGAGGTCAGGAGGCGAGGTATCAGTTGAACGTCCTTATCCATGTCTCCAGTCGGGTCATGGATCGTAAAGTGCTCTTTGACTATGCTGGGGAGCACTCTCAGAAGAGTATTAAAGGTGTGTTGCTCCCGGGTTTCATCATCTGCCTCCGGGTAGGCAGCAGTGACCAGGCGTCTCGCCTGGATTAAAGTATCGTTTAAGTTGCCATCAAAAGTTAAAACTATCCAGTTGGTATAGCGCCACCACTTTACCTAGTGATGGGGTGATGGCTTGCATCATGAGTTTTATGAAATTCTGCTAGGTGAGCCCGGGGATGATCTTGGGTGCTATATTAGCTGCCGCTTTTCCCAGTAGTGGGAGTGTGACTGCAATTTTCTGCTTGTCATCCTCGAAACCGATATCTAGCAAAGGTTTAATAATTGTCAGGTATGTGTGAACATCATACTGTTCGGGATTGAACTAAGGTAATTGCACATACGGTTTGGTTGCCATTTTTCCAGTATTTCCTGATTACCTCTCTCGTATGCCCGGGTCAAGAACCACCGCTGTCCTCCAGTGTAATGCTAGATGTTTTAGAGTCCGGCTTCCTGTCCCATAAACGCCTAGTGTGTAGGGGGGGTCTCTTTTCAGACCGGAGCTGAGACAAATAGGAGAGAGGTAGGACACAAAAACTCAAGGCAACAACCTTACACGTATATTACTAAGTTAGACAGGGGAACGAGTAGATGTCACTGCTACAGATACACTGGACAATTATAACTCTTATGTCTAGATATGGGTTATCAGTATCGTGCAGGATACTGCTCGGATCAAAGTGAATACCACTTGAGGCAGAGTATTATTAATTTTAGGAAGTTTGGGCTTTCTATATTCGTGGAGTCACTAAGATTGTCCCTTGTTGGTGTCTCTTTGTCACTGGGGTCTGGATATTGTCTTCATGTTAGGAGGTATTTTCTGGTTTTAGCGTATTCTCTTTGATAGACCCGACTCTCACTGGGTGGCCGTATTTGCGGTTACTCTGTCAGTGTTACTCCACCACTTTGGTATTATCACTGACTTCCATTAGAGGGTTAATTCACTGTTCTGCCTCTATGTTACTCGGTCACAGACACTACTAACACTGTCACTCCTTTCTGATCCGGGCGTCGTGGCAGTCAGGTAAAAGGATGGTGAAGGTGTCACAGCCTTACTACTGATGGGGCTGGGTTCCGCCGGAGGCCTTTACATCCAGAGGCCACAGGATCACGCGCAGGGGGCGTCCTCTCTCGTCTGGGGCTGTGGGTGGCAAAGGGCCCCACACTCTCGGTGCTGGGGGCAGGAGTACGGCCCTCAGGGCTGGGGCCGAATAACTGCCTGGACCTTTTGCTCAGGCTCCTGATGGAGGACGAAGATCTCCGGCATTGGGGTGCGGGGAGTTCCCGCCCGGGAGTCCTGGGGGTGATCTGGGGTTCCCAAGGGCTGTGGTCCCCAGTGCTTGGCAGCACCGTCAGGAAGGGGCTGCGGCATCGGTCCGCATCAGGGTCCGTTAGGTGGGCTCTCTCCAGAGCCGGTTGCAGGGAGCAGAGGCCGAGGGTGACTACGGGGCCTCTCCAGTACTCCTCTAGGCCAGGGACTCCCTCTGGGTCGTGGATTGGGGAACAGGTGTCAGCTTCCGATGGAGGAGCAGCTACAGGCCATCTCCCACCGTAGGGCCCGGCTGCTGGCCATGGCCTTCTGGGGGTGCAGCTACCGGCCGTCGCCAAGGTCCGGCTGCTGGCCATGGCCTTCTGGGGGTGCAGCTACCGGCCGTTGCCAAGGTCCGGCTACTGACCGTGGCCTGGGGGAGGGAGCAGCTACCAGTAGATCCAAGGGCACCTTCGGGGCGGCTACAGGCCGTCTCCTGATGAAGGCGGGAGCAGCTACAGGCCATCTCGAGAAGAACACCTTTGGAAAGGCTACAGGCTGTCTCCTGACGAAGGCGGGAGTGGCTACAGGCCGTTTCTTGATTCCCCTCAGAGCAGCTACAGGCCATCTTGAGAAGGGCACCTTCGGAGCGGCTACAGGCCGTCTCGAGAAGGGCACCTTTGGAGCTGCTACAGGCCCTCTCAAGAAGGGCACCTTTGGAGCTGCTACAGGCCGTCTCCTGACTCCCCTCAGAGCAGCTACAGGCCATCTCCTTCAGGAGGGTTGAGCAGCTACAGGCCATCTCGAGAAGGGCACCTTCGGAACGGCTACAGGCTGTCTCCTGACGAAGGCAGGAGTGGCCACAGGCCGTCTCCTGATGATGGCGAAAGTGGCTACATGTCGTCTCCTTATTTTCCTCAGAGCAGCTACAGGCCGTCTCCTTCAGGAGGGTTAAGCGGCTACAGGCTATCTCGAGGAAGACACCTTCGGAGCGGCTACAGGCCGTCTCCTGATGAAGGCTGGAGCGGCTACAGACCGTCTCCTTATTGCCGTCAGAGCGGCTACAGGCCATCTCCTTCAGGAGGGTTGAGCGGCTACAGGCCGTCTCAAGAAAGACACCTTCAGAGCTGCTACAGGCCGTCTCGAGAAAGACACCTTCAGAGCGGCTACAGGCTGTCTCCTTATTGAGGGTTGAGCGGCTACAGGCTGTCTCAGGGTTGCTGGCAGGAGCTGGAGAAACAGCTCCACCCCGAAGCTGGTTGGGGAAGGCTTGCCAGGAAGGTAGTCTAGTATTCCTGCTATGGTGGCGGCAGGTGAGCTCCTGGTCATAGGGGTGCGCAGCCCAGGCAGACTTATGTCATTGTCGCTCCGAGTCCCGGCACGCTGTCGTTGCACCTCTCTGGGCTTCTTGTGGAGGTGTCAGGGTGCCTTTGGAGACACTATGCTGCATTTTACATCCATTATCCAGTCCTACATTGCCCCATGAGGAGCGTAGGAGCCCAGGGCTAGGCAGTTGGTCCTGACATTTAAGATGAGAGTGACCAGCCTCACTCATCCTTGAGTGGCATTACGTGAGCAGTAAAGCCCAACCACCCCTTGAATATGAACGTTCACCGGCTCAATCCGATTGGAACGCAATAATTACCCAGTAAACCACCAGGTGCCAAAATTTGGTTATATGGTTACCACCCAATATAGTAAATGGTTTCTTACTGTATGGGAAACTATTTGGCTTGTCACTCAGTGTAGAGTCACCCACAGGCAGAAGGGGAAGTGTAAAGTCACCCGTAGGCAGAAGGACGAGGAAAGAATGAAAGAAAGAAAGAAGAGGATGGAAGGAAAGAAGGATGGAGGAGAGGAGAGGAAAGGGCAAACACCCGAGAGCAGCACTACATTGAGTGAATGGATGGTGAGCACCCCCACCTACCACATCCTAATCCTAACTCATAAAATAAAAAAAAGTCCCTGAGTTGTTTGTAATTGTACAGACACTGCAGGTCAACAGAAAACGAGTGATATCTCGGAACTAAACTTATTGTCCTTGGAGTGATGTAACTGCATTAGTTTTGAACATAAGACAAAAAGCAAAATACCAACAAAAAGAGGAATGAAAGGGGAACATTTTGTGCATATATATATATATATATATATATATATATATATATATATATATATATATATATATATATATTATTCAGAGACTGACGAACATGACTTTAATAATTTTTTGAATTTTGGGTTAAATACATATGCATTTTTGGATTTTTTTTGTTCAGCAATGGTGAAGAAAATTAAAAAACTTTTAGGACAATTTATTAATGAGGGTTTTACTAGTAAAACTACCAAATATCATAGAGATCAGATGAACACAGTTCCCCTGGTTTCCCATTTCTTGTCTTTTTTTTTTTTTTATATATGTATTACGCATATATTATTTTTTTCTGTAAAAACTAAACGACCAAATTTACTCAAACTTTGGGATATTATTGCTCATATATTGTAACAAAACTTAAAAAAAAAAAATCAGACAAATATAAGAAAAACAAATGTACCTAAAATGCCGAATAGTTTTGCTGAGGGCATCTCAACACCCCCAGAAGAAGCCTACGGAGGGGCAAACAGAGTGCGACCTGACTCCGGGCGATAGGGACATAAATCCGCCTGGGTCGCGCGCCCCTATGACCCGGAACTTGCCAGCCACCACCATAGCAGGAAAAAGAGACTACCATCCGGGCCAGCTGACCACTGACAGGATCAGGGTGGAGCTATTGCTCTAGCTCCAGGCAGCACCCCAGCGACGGCCGATAGCCGCTCAACCCTCCTACAGGAGATGGCCGGTAGCTGCTCTGGAGGTAATCAGGAGACGGCTGGTAGCCACTCCCACCTTCATCAAGAGATGGCCAGAAGCCGCTCTGAAGGTGCCCTACAAAAGACGGCTGGTAGCCACTCGACCCTCCTACAGGAGATGGCCAGTAGCTGCTCTGGAGGTAATCAGGAGACGGCCGGTAGCCGCTCCCACCTTCATCAGGAGACGGCCGGTAGCCGCTCCCACCTTCATCAGGAGACGGCCGGTAGCTGCTCCGAAGGGGCCCTACAAGAAACGGCTGGTTGCCGCTTGACCCTCCTGCAGGAGACGGCCGGTAGCCGCTCTGGAGGTAATCAGGAGATGGCCGGTAGCCGTTCCCGCCTTCGTCAGGAGACAGCTGGTAGCCGCTCTGAAGTGCCCTGGAGATGGCCGGTAGCCACTCGACCCTCCTGCAGGAGACGGCAGGTAGCTGCTCCAGAGGTAATCAAGAGACGGCCGGTAGCCGCTCCCGCCTTCATCAGGGGATGGCCGGCAGCCGCTCCAAAGGTGCCCTCAAGTCGGCCTGCAGCCGCTCCCCCACACAGGCCATGGCCAGTAGCCGTGCCCTTGCGACGGCCGGTAGCCCCGCCCTTAGAAGGCCACGGCCAGTAGCCGAGCCCTACGAGAGGAGACGGCTGGTAGCCGCTCCTCTGTCAGGTGCTGCCTCCCCTCCACGAGACTACTACCCAGAGGGTGGTCCCAGCCTTGAGAACTGCTGGAGAGGCCCTGTGACCCCCCACTAGGCTCTTCTCTCTACGGCCAGTCCCAGAGGGGCCTCGCCTGACGGACCCTGACAGAGGCCAACACTGCAGCCAGCTCCTGACAGCGTCACCAACCACCGGAGACCGCAGCCCGCAGGACCTCGAGACTGCCCCCAGGACCCCTGGGTGGGGGATCCCCACACCTTGACACCGGAGACCCTCGTTCTCTGTCAGGCACCTGAGTGAATGATTCAGGCAGCTGTTCGGCCCCAGTCCAGAGGGCCAGATTCCAGCCCTGAGCCCTGAGAGCGTGGGGCCTTTCGCCACACACAGCCCTGGACGAGAGGGGACGCCCCTACGGGTGATCCCGTGGCCCATGAATACGGAGGCCCTTGGCGGAAATCAGCCCCGTCAGTAGCCGGGCTGAGCTGTTCCCCGCCGCCCTTTTCCTGGCCGCTACCACGCCCAGTCCCGATAGTGAATGACAGTGAAAGTACAGTGATAGTGATCCAGTGAAGCAAGGGCTGAGCAGTGAGTTACTAGAAACATGGTAAGTCAGAAATAAAACCTGTCAGTGTTAATGTAAAAGAAAGGTAACAGTGAGACAGTGAACACGGCCGAGCAGTGAATAAAGTGTCTGTCTGAGTGAACATAATTCCATCATGGTGACGTAGTCTCATGCTTAGACCAATCGGGGCTCGCAGAACCAAAGTAATAATTAACAATATAATAGTGAGCTCAAGTAGACAGCCCAACAGTGATAACAGTGCCTCAGCCTCAGTGAAAGTGAACTCTGCTTAAACAGATTAAAGTCTAGACTTCCCACGAGCGACAGTGATTGATTTCTCGACCCTAGGACTCCTGGTATTAACAAACGTGCTATTCACTTTGTGCCTGCTCTTGTCCCGAATAGTATCCCACGTGATACTACTCCCCACAATCTAAACATAAGGTTTGTAATTGCCCAGAATAATTACTCTTGTGACATCTGCCCATTCCTCTTGTAGAATTTGACAATACACGTGTAAGGTTGCTGTCTTGAGTTTTTGTGTCCTGCCTCTCTCCTATTTGTCTAAGCTCCGGTCTAGAAAGAGAACCCAGCTACACACTAGGCGTTAGAGGGACGGGAAGCCAACCCTAAAGCATCTAGCATTGCATTACCTTCATAAGTATCTACCGTCCACTCCCCTTAAACGAGTTCAAAGCAGAATTTGACTTACTAAGAAAAAGAGATGGGACCTCACAAGCGTAGCTCATTTCCTGTACATCACAGCTAGATAAATAGGCTACAACTATGTAAATACATCATCTGCGTCCATGCATATGTCACTGATATGGCCATTATTGCATCTTGCAATGTGGTTGGAGTCAATTCATTCGATGAGGTAGTCTCACGTTACTAGTTTGGCTGGTTGACGTGTTTTTCTGCTGTTCCTAAAGGTGTTTCTCTTGATGAGAATGACCAGCAGACGTTCTTGAAAGCTGTCAGCCGATACATTTTATGTGGAGAATATATTGGACCGCAGATGATCAAACACAAAATTCACCTTGATACCAAAATTGCTCGTGCATACGAAGCATATTTTGGCGTGCCATTGGGCGATCAAGATAAGGATTGGGCTCTGCACTACACTTGGAGCAGCTGTCGCTCTGCATCAGAAGCTTGGCTATGAGGAGTGAGAAGATGCCTTTTACAGTTCTGAGAGTGTGGTGAGATCCTTCCAGTCACCACGACGATTGTTAGTTTTGCATGGTTGATGTAAGTGGTGCAAAGAGCATTAAGGGCAGAAAAAACATTGTATATCCAAGTTTACCTTCTTCAATCTCTCCGGTGCCTCACAACGATGAGGTGGCGATTCCTGTCCCTCCTGTGGACACGGAAGTTGTCTCTGACCATAAGGACATCATCGATGACGGAGGGGAAAGTGATGATGAATCGTATGTTGGAGAATGTTCCGGAGACACCCCACACTTTCCCAGTCAGCAAGAACTGAATAACTTGGTCCGAGATTTAGGACTCACCAAGTCCAATTCTGAGCTGCTGGCGTCACTTCTAAGAGAATGGAACTTGCTGTATTCCAGTTTCAAGTTGAGTTATAGGAGTTGCCACAGCAAGTTTGCATCCTTCTTCAGATTTTGTGAAGAAACCTCCTTGTGTTATTGTTTTTATGTTAAGAGTTCGTTCCAAGCCATTGGAGTGGATAACAAGGCCGCAGGATGGCGACTCTTCTTAGACAGTTCTGTGAAGAGCCTAAAAGCTGTAATTTTGCCTAACGGTAATGAAGTCCCATTAATTCCAGTTGCACATTCTGTGGAAATGAAAGAAGGCTGTGAGAATGTGAAGATTTGTCTGACAAAGATCAAGTACTCAAATCTCAAGTGGGAGGTGTGTGGGGATTTCAAAATGATTTCATCCCTACTTGGAATATAAGGCGGTTATGCAAAGTACTTATGTTTTATATGCTTGTGGAACAGCCGAAGCGATGCAGAACATTTCGGAAAGACTAGCCTCTCAGAGAGAGTCTCACACAAGGCTCGTGCAGCGTGCTGAGAGCTCTGCTGATCTCCAGAGAGAAAGTATTGCAGCCACTGCTACATATGAAACTTGGTCTTGTGTAACAATTCGTGAAACCCATCAGCAAGGATGGCAATGCATTTCTGCATATCCGATCAATGTTTCCCAAGTCGAGCTTGGCAAAGGTGACGGCTGGCATATTCACCAGGCCGCAAGTTCAAAGAATGCTTGCAAGTCGTGAACTCCAGGGTAACATGACCGATGAGGAAGAGTGGGCTCCAAATGCATTCAGAGGGGTTGTGGAAAGTTTTCTTGGCAACCAGAGGAGACCAGATTATGCACAACTCATCGATGACCTGATCGGCACATTCCACCGGCTTGGATGCAGAGTGTCAATCAGATTGCACTGTCTACATTCCCATCTTAATTTCTTCAAAAGAACTTGGTTGCAGTCAGCGAGGAGCATGTTGAATGGTTCCACCAGGATTTCTGCTGATGGAAACCAAATATCAAGGCAGGTGGAACAAGGCGATGATGGGCGAGTACGTTTGGGGATTGTTGCGTGATTGTCATAAGAGTGACAGAAGAAAGTCAAGATCAGAAGTGCATTTCTAGATTTCCATGTGCCCTGCATTCCTTGTGGTGTTACTGTTTGCTCATTTTCTAGCTTTATTCATAATATACACCCAGAAACATAAATTCTTTGACATTCTTAACATTCTCGAAATGGTAACCAAGTTGCAGATCCTGTCCTTGTATGAGACATATGTTGTTGCATAATTCCTGTAACTCTAGATGTACACAAAAATAGCATAATCAGAATCTATGCATCGAAATTGATCAGAAATAGCGTAAAAATCAACATAAATAAAAAAATTGGTTTTAAGTTTGTTACACAGTGTTATACTTGACTTCCAATCCTCCAGGACCCTACCTTCCTCCTAGCTCAATCTGCGTATCTTCCATATCCTTTCTACTAATGTCTCTTCCCCCATGCTTCATCATTTCACCACACACTCCATCAGTTCTTGGGGCTTTTCTCATTTTGACTTTCTTCATTGCTTCCACTACTTCCATGCTACTGATCTCTTCTTCCCTTCTGACCTTCCTTCTCCCAGCCATTCCCCAGCCACTTATACGTGCATTACTTTCATTGTCTATGTTTAACAGTTCTAAAGTTTTCTCTCCATCTGCTCACTTGTTCTCCCTTCTCCACAGGCAGTCAACCATTTTTATCTTTCACTCCCCGACTAACTGCTTTATCACCCTGTCTAACTCTTTTCACCTCTTTCCAGAACACTTTCTTACATTCCTGTCACGAGTTGGCGCGATTCTCCATCTAAATAAACTCGTGACATTGAACTTTGGTGGGAAACCGCGAATTCTAGTGAATTCCCATAAGTATCACTCAGTCAACCGCCACGTATTCACCCGATCGGGAGTGTTTTCAGAACATTTGTCACTGTTTCATAAGTGATCGTCCTTGTGCGCGACGTTAGCACTTTCGCTGAGTGATTTATTATGGGTGTGTTTTGCTCACTCTCTTACGTTAGCCGTTACCAGATAGCGGCTGGCCTCAGCCCTTGCCTCGCTTGTTTGAATTTAGTCAAGATTAGAGCATCGTGGGAGTAGGTTCGATTGGGCCCAGTGTGGTGCAGCGCCTCCGTTGTCCAGCGAGTTCCTGAATCCCCACCTAGCGTGAATCGGCGAGAGGTTTAGCGTCTGTGGCAGCGTCCTTCCTCAGCAACGACGCCCAGTCCATTCTGCTTAGCCCACTCTCTGACCAGTATTTCTTTTCGTTTTTCCTAGGTTTAAGAGTTTAGCTTTTGAGTGAGCGAGTGAGTGTATTCTCTTTGTTATTTTGAAGTCATTTGAGACGCATGTAATGTAAATTTATTTCATTGTAATCAATAAATTACAGTTCTTTTTCTTGAGCTTAATGTAATGTAAACTCGTGTTTTATTTCTCCATATTAAGCATATTTTAGTTATAGCTCCTAGTTTGCATAAACGCTTTGCATTATTCATAACTGGTACTTGGGCCAGTCCTTTTTATAAACTTAAATCCGTTGTGCAACTTGGAGTTAATGCACCAGCAAGAACCTGCTTATCGTTCATAGCATTAGATATTGATTGTCAGGGGTGGAGTCACTTTCTCAGAGGTTAACAGTACCAATAAACAGCACGTGTGAGTAATTAGTCTCTGCTGTGTACTGTTGAGAAAGTTTATAAATTCTCGTCCTTAGAGAATCGGCGAAGTAGGCCTAAGCTGGTATAAAGTAATCATTGCCTGATTCTCACAAGGCAATTCTTTGTCCCTGTTCTCAACCAACACATTTAAAGTATTATTGAATATTATTCTTTAATATTGCATAATTGCAAAACCCCGTGACATCTGGCGACCTCATTCCAGGATATTCTAGCTCTAAAGTTATTCACGAGACAACACTCACTCACTCATACTTAGGTATTTATCATTAAAGTCTATAGGCACTATCTTACTGGTGATTATTAATTCATTTTATCAATTTTAAATAATAGTTTTCACAGTCAGTGTTTTGTTTAATTTTCTTTATTTACTAGTCTAACTACGTAAAACTGGTCACCACTAACCTGTGCCTATATTCTTTATTCTCGATTATTGGCATCTTTCTCTGCAAAATAGCAGTCAGTGCTTAGTCTCTAGTTCACTTAGATTGACTTAGCATCATGTCTACCAGTGTCTATGTAGAGGAGGCTAAAGATATGGGGATTACAGACCCTAAAGAAGTAAAGGATTACGTCCTCTCTCGGTTTAATTACAAGCAGCAACGCGAGAATGATGCTCGTGAAGAGCGTAGAATCCAACGCGAACACAAGCGAGAACAACGTGATCACGAGCAAAAACAACGCGAACTCGAGTTAGAACAACGAGAGAGAGAACGCAACACGAGCGAGAACAGCGCGAGGAACGTGAGAGAGAACGTCAACACGAGTTACAACAACGTGAGAGAGAACGTGAATATGAGCATGAACAACGAGACAGAGAACAAGAACATGAACGTGCCGAGTGAGAAGCACGTGAAAAACATGAACTTGAAGTGGTGAAGCTCAAGCGAGATTCCTTGACTTCAGACACATCTGGTGCAGCTGGCCCAAGCTCCACAAGTGCTATCCCTGCACGTAATATGGCGATCCCACACATCAAGCTTCCTCCATACAAGGAAGGTGAGCGAATTGAGCCATACATAGCTCGTTTTGAAGACATGGCTCAGCTTTACCAGCTGGATGAGGCAGCTAAGCAGCTTCAGTTTCTTAGCCTTTTGAGGGCGCTGCCCTCGATATTCTCCACAGAATTCGTGGAGACAATCTCACGTATGAGATGATGAAGGCCACACTCGTCAAAGCGTAAGGTCTCACAGTTGACGATGCCAAGAGTCAGTTCATGAGGGCGCGCTTACAGGAGCAAGAGACTGCTGTTCAGTTTCTTGACCGGCTTACTGCTTACTTGGATGAGTGGATGGAGAAAGATGAAACTCCTTCCATGCATGAGGGGATAATCGACCTTATGCTGTGCATGCAGCTAGAAAAGTCGTGGCCTACTGAACTTATGGCTCAGCTTAAGATCTGCCAGGTAAAGGATGCCAGCCAAATGGTGGAGAAGGCTGATGCATTCTTCACTGCATACAGGTATCACACTCGCAAGCAGCATACCTGGAACAGGAAAGCTGATAAATCTGGGAAACCGTCTCAGACTGAACCCCAGCAACAAGGCCATTCTCAGAATAATGGCCAAGGTCCAAAATCGCAGAAGAAGGACCAGGGGCAAAACACTCAGAAACCTGAGTGGAAGAGGTATAACAGGTACCCTAACCAGCAGCAGTATCAGCCACGCAACCGACCGTCGGGACTGTCCTTTTCAGCATCAGCCCCTCAGAGGCACGAGGCAAACACAGCCTTCATTCCCCAGCAGCAGCACAGTGGTGTCATCCCTAGCAGTACGGGTACTTCCCCACAGTTCTCTAGTCCCCCAGCGACAGTAAACACTATGCCACAGGAGGTCAACCCTTCTTCTCTCCAGACGGTGAGTACAACCCCTTAAGCATCTAATTCACAGGGCACCATGTTTGCCGCATCATTTATTCAGCAGCCTAATCAGTGGCTAGCTGCTTCCTCCACAGGCCCTCCCACAGGTGACAGTGCCTTCCTTGTTCAGCCAGGGTTTGTGGGAGACATTCCTGTGAAGGTCCTGAGAGACAATGGTTCCTCAGGTTGCTCTGTCAGGCAGAGTCTAGTTCGGCCTGAGCAGTACACAGGTCGACAGATCCAAGCTAACCTTATTGATTGATCAGTGAGATTGTTCCCTGAGGCATGCATCCAGGTGGTATCTCCATTTTACACTGATACGACAGTTGCAGTTGCCATGCCAGAACCCTTATTTGACCTTATCATAGGCAATATTCCCAGTGCTAAGGATAGTTGCACTGAAGATGACGCTACTCAGACTTCAGCTACAGTAACACGAGCCATGGCTGAGGCTCCAAACTGTGTCACCCCAGTGACCATTGAATTGCCACAAGATCTGATGTGTAGCCAAGTTGTTGTTCAAGAACGTTCTGACCTGACACTTGCTGCCGTGCGAAAGAAACAAAAGGGTAGAGTGATAAAGTATTCACAGGGAGGTCAAGCCAAGTTCCTTTGCAAACAAGGACGGCTGTACCGTGAGTCCCGAACACCCCAGGGCGAGGTTCGACTGCAGTTTGTCATTCCCACCAAGTACCGCCAAGCAGTGTTAGAATGGGGTCATTGTTCAGCCTCAGGAGGTCACATGGGCACAAGGAAAACCCAGGGCCGTATCCGAGCTGACTTTTTGTGGACAGGGATGGGATGAGAAATAGATAGCTTTGTGCGTTCCTGCAGTGTGTGTCGGAGTACCACTAATCAGGGACATGTCCTTCCTGCGCCTTTTGAAACCACACCCATAATCTCTGAGTCAGTTGAGAGACAGGGCAGTGGTGAAGTGGGTGCAGACCTGACGTCTCACCCGTTGGCCCCCACAGGACACAGTATGTCCAGGGCCTGTACATACATATGTACCGTAAGTTAAGGGGGAAGTTCGAGAACCCTGCAGAGACAGTCCAAGGCTGTGTATGAATTACCTTGTGGAACGTCTCAAGCTGTGGGCTTCTCAGAGGATTCCCGGAGAATGTACATTATCCACATGAGTGTTCACACCTACGGTGGGTGTTAAAATGACCTGCCAGAGATTGCATAGGGATTCTCAGCTTCATGTCGTTAATTGTAAGCGTAGAGTTAGTTTAACCAGTAAACTGGGTTCCATTAGCGAATCAAAGCGTTTGATGTCCTGCACAGACGCCCAGTCTTTTCGCTCATGACCACGTTCCCTGGTTAATTTAGCAAATTGCAGCGTTTGATGTCCTGCACAGACGCCCAGCCTTTTCGCTAATTAAGTTTAGGTTTAACCAGTAAACTGGGTCAGTGTTTGATGTCCTGCAGAGACGCCTTGACTACGTTTCCTGGTTAATAATGTAGTGTACCTTTTGTAACATAAATACTGATTGCTAGGCAGAGAGAGAGAGAAATGACAATTTGATGCTCCACCTTGATTGCTTTCGCAGGTGCAGCTGGCGGGTGCAGTATTGCCATGCAGAACAGCTGATCGTCCCTGACGCATGCTGCCGCCTCTTCTTTTCTGCCTCGTCGTCATCATTTACTATTGACTTGCATTATGTAATTTTACACGTAGGTACAGTTACTCTGCAACTGTCACACCTACACCATGTAATACTTACATCACACTACATAACAATTAGTTGTTAATGTAAATGTAGTGAACTTTTCACTCAGTTTGACCTGAGTACAGGATTTTTCACCTTTGTCACGGAGTTTTTTCCTCAAGCTTGCTTCTATTAACATAAATGCGAGTTTTTTTTTTTTCGCTCACTGGCGACTGTGATTTTCTCCTGTAGCAGGATAGCACACACACCATAGTGTGAATCTTGTGTGACTGAGTTAGGATTTATATGTATGTAAATTGAATTTTTTTTTTTCCTGAGGGAAAAAAAACTGATTTTGATGGGGCATAATGTCACGAGTTGGCACGATTCTCCATCTAAATAAACTCGTGAATTGAACTTTGGTGGGAAACCGCGAATTCTAGTGAATTCCTGTTAGTATCACTCAGTCAACCGCCACGTATTCACCCGATCGGGAGTGTTTTCAGAACATTTTTCACTGTTTCATAAGTGATCGTCCTTGTGCGTGACATGAGCACTTTCGCTGAGTGATTTATTATGAGCGTGTTTCGCTCACTCTCTTCCGTTACCCGTTACCAGATAGTGGCTGGCCTCAGCCCTTGCCTCGCTTGTTTGAATTTAGTCAAGATTAGAGCGTCGTGGGAGTAGGTTCGATTGGGCCCAGTGTGGTGCAGCGCCGCCGTTGTCCAGCGAATTCCTGAATCCCCACCTAGCGTGAGTCGGCGAGAGGTTCAGCGTCTGTGGCAGCGTCCTTCCTCAGCAACGATGCCCAGTTCATTCTGCTTAGCCCACTCTCTGACCAGTATTTCTTTTCGTTTTTCCTAGGTTTAAGAGTTTAGCTTTTGAGTGAGCGAGTGAGTGTATTCTCTTTGTTATTTTGAAGTCATTTGAGATGCATGTAACGTAAATTTATTTCATTGTAATTAATACATTACAGTTCTTTTTCTTGAGCTTAATGTAATGTAAACTCGTGTTTTATTTCTCCATATTAAGCATATTTTAGTTATAGCTCCTAGTTTGCATAAACGCTTTGCATTATTCATAACTGGTACTTAGGCCAGTCCTTTTTATTAACTTAAATCCGTTGTGCAACTTGGAGTTAATGCACCAGCAAGAACCTGCTTATCGTTCATAGCATTAGATATTGATTGTCAGGGGTGGAGTCACTTTCTCAGAGGCTAACAGTACCAATAAACAGCACGTGTGAGTAATTAGTCTCTGCTGTGTACTGTTGAGAAAGTTTATAAATTCTCGTCCTTAGAGAATCGGCGAAGTAGGCCTAAGCTGGCATAAAATAATCATTGCTTGATTCTCACAAGTCAGTTCTTTGTCCCTGTTCTCAACCAACACATTTAAAGTATTACTGTATATTATTCTTTAATATTGCATATTCACAAAAACCCCGTGACAATTCCCTCCACGTTACACTCAAATTCCTTCCAAAGTCCTCATCCACTTTCATCATACTCCTACTAATCTTTTCACCTCTCTCTTCCTGTCTGCATGTAACACACTCTTCCATCTCTCCACTATCTCCATGCCTCTACGTCCCATCCACTCACTATATGCTTTCTTCTTTTTTGTCACACTTTGTCTCATCTCTTCATTCCGCTATGCTGTTCCCTGCATCCTCTTTCGTCTTCTCTTCACCCAACACACCACCTCACATACTGCGCCGATTTCTTCTGCCAATATCTTGCACACACCTTCCACCTCCCACATCTTCCCCAAATCATATTTACCTAGTTGCTCCTCCTTTTCTCTCTCTTACATTCTGCCTTTTTTCTATCTTGCACCCTTTCTTCCCTCCTTGTATGGACTACTTCCTCCTGTCCTTTCCTCCTCCTGTTCCTCCATCGCACCTGAACCTTGACTTTCACCACCCCCATGTGGTGATTTGAAAGTCCACTCCCCCATCCTTTGTATGCACGTTATATATTACATACTTTCTCATTCTGTCATCTACACACACATAATCAGTCATTGCTTTCCATTCGTTCACTTCACCACCCACCCTTCTCATCGCTCATCGCTCGCCACATATACCTGTGGTCTGTGGATCATTTTGTGCTGAAAGAGTGTATTGGCTATCACCAACCCTCTCCGTGCACAAATGTCCACTAGAGCACTGCCATTCTCCTGCTTCATCCACCTTCACCTTCCCTACATTTCCATTCATATCTCCAGTAAGAAAAACTCATTCTTTTCAAACTTTTCCATGCACACTTCCACATTTGTCCAGAACTCTTCTTTCACTCTGCGTGCACTCTGCTTGCATGATCTTGTGTTGGTGCTTACACACATGCCAGGGCCGTGTGCAAGATTTTTGGAAATGGGGTGTTCAGAAAAAAAAAGAACTTTTTGCATTACTTACTTTATTCACATTATTTCATTCATTCATTCATTCATCATCTAATCCTGCGTTTCCCCATGCGGAGCGTAGGAGTCCGAGGCTAGGCAAGTTGGTCCTGACATTTAAGATGAGAGTGACCAGCTTCACTCATCCCTGAATGGCATTACTATCTGTCTATTGCCAGATGCCTCAATCCTGTAAGGGATGGCCAGAAACAAATCACCTTCATGTTGCCCTGTCCAATGCCATTTCATTGTGTTGCTCCCACCTGACACCTCCCTCTCTCATACATCTTTCCACTCCATCCACCTATCTCATCCTCGGCCTCCGTCCCTCTCCCCCCCTCCACTTCAATCGCACACACTCTCCTTGTTAGTCTCTAGCTCTGCATCCTCTCCATAAGGCCAAACCACCTCAGTGTATTTCTCCTAACGCTTTCTATCACACCCACATCCTCACCACAACACTCCTTCACATCCTCATTTGTCAGTCTGTCTCTCCACGCAGCTCCACATGCTCCACTCAAATAACTCATTTCCACTGCTCTTGCTCTTAATTTTTGTCCTTCCAACAAGATCCAGGCTTCACTTCCATACGTTAGAGTTGGTATCACAATACTTTCATACAGCGGTTTTTTTTTACTTCCATGCTCACTTCCTTGTCCTATATCACTTCTTTCAAAGAACCAGCAACCTTTCTTCCCTGCTGTACCCTAAAAGCACTTCACTCTCAAAACTTCCATCCTTACTCATCACACCACCCAGGTACTGAAATGCACTCACAGTTTCCATTTCCTCCTCATCCAGCCTCACTGTACATTCAATGGCTTCATTTCTCTTAAAGACCATAGCTTTACTCTTCCTAATATTCACCATTAGATTCGTTTTCTTACGCACTTTCCCAGACTCATTCACCAAGCCTTGCAGTTCCTCTTCATTTTCACTTAACAATACAGTATCATCTGCAAACAACAGTACTAGGAGTTTCCAAACACTGCCCTTTCCCATTAGGGTTGCTCCAGCATTCACTGCCCTACCTTGTAACTCTTTTATAACCCCATCCATATACAGATTGAACAATCATGGGGACATGACTCATCCCTGTTTCAATCCAACATTCAAATACAAATATTCACTCAGTTCACTGTCCACAGGCACTGCAGCCATTACACCCTCATACATACTCTTCACGACGTTTAACAACTTTCCATTTACTCCATATATTCTTAATACTTTCCACATTCCTTGTCTATCCACCCTGTCATATGCTCTCTCCAAGTCCATGAAGGCTGCATAAAACTTTATCTCTTCTCTAAAAACTTTTCCACTAAAAACTTAAGAATGAATATCTGATCTACAGAACCTCTTCCCTTCCTGAAACCTCCCTATTCTTCTCCAACTAATTCCTCTGTTATTCCCCTAACTCTCTCAATAAGCATCCTACCGTATACTTTCCTATTACACTAGGGAGACAAATGCCCCTCTGATTACCACACATTTCTTTTTCCCCTTTTCCTTTGTTCATGGGATAATTATGCAGTACCTGACTTCCAGTCCTCCGGAACTCTACCTTCCTCCCAGACCAATCTACACATCTTCCATATCCATTCTACTACTATCTCTCCCTCATGCTTCAGCATTTCACCACACACTCCATCAATTCCTGGAGCTTTCCACATTTGGAATTACTTTATTGCTTCCACTACTTGCATCCTAGTGATTTCTTCCTGTCTTCTCACCGCCCTCCTTCTCCCAGCCATTCCCCAGCCATTTATACTCGCATTACTCTCATTCTCCATGTTCAACAGTTTCTTGAAGTGTTCTCTCCATCTACTCACTTTTTCTCCCTTCTCAACCAGCAATCTATAATTTTTATCTTTCATTCCCCGACTTACCTCTTTATCGCCCTTTCTAACTCTAATTACCTCTTTCCAGAACGTTTTCTTACATTTCCTCCACTTTACACACAAATTCCTTCCAAATTCCTCATCCACTCTTGTCTTACTCTCTATTACTAATCTTTTCACCTCCCTATTCCTCTGTACATATAACTTCTTCCTCGGTCTCTCAACTTCCTCCACGTCCCTGTTTCTCATCCATTCATTATATGCTTTCTTCTTTTGCGCCACAGCCTGTCATCTCTTCATTCCACCATGCTGTTCCTTGCACCCCTTTCGTCTTCTCTTCACCCCGCACACCACCTCACATGCTGCACAGATTTCTTCTGTGAATATCTTGCACACACTTTCTACATCCCCCATCAGCTCCAAATTATATTTACCCAGTCGTTCCACCACTTCTCACTTATATTCCGCCTTTTTTCCATCTTCTCGCAACCTTTCTACCCTCCTTGTATAGACTACTTCCTGCCCTTCCTTTCTCCTACTCCTCCATTTCATTTGAACCTTGACTATCACGACCACCAAGTAGTGGTCAGAAAGTCCACTCCCTCAACTTCTGTAAGCTCTTGCATCCATTACACACACTTTCTCATTGTATCATCTACACACACATAATCAGTCATTGCCTTCTGTTCGTTCAGTTCACCACCCACCCGTCTCATCACTTGCCATGTATTCCTTTGGATCATTTTGTACCTGAAGAGGGTATTGGCTATCACCAACCCCCTCCCAGCACAAATGTCCACTAGACCACTGCCAATCTCATCCACTTCTGTAGGCACACTCCACTCACCAACTACTCCATCCACCTTCACATTCCCAACTTTTCCATTCACATATCCAATCAAAAACACCATCTCGTTCCTTCCACACTTTTCCATACACGCATCCACATTTGTCCAGAATTTCTCATTCGTTGTACTTGCACGATCTTGCGTTGGCGCATGCACACTGACAATCGCCCACATTTGTAGTCCAACTTTCAATCATACCCACACAATCTTTGAGCTGATGGATCTGTACTCTCTTATATACTCCTTCCATCTCTTGCACACAACAATACAAACTCCTTCTTTTGCCCTATCATTCTCACCTGCTCCCGTGCACATATCCTTTCCATACTCCCATTCTCTCACTGTCTCACTGATGGATCTTGTCTCATTTATTCCACGTACATCCACTTATGCATCCTCAAGCACCTGGACAATCTCTCTCTCTTTCACCTCATTCGCATCCGTTACATTCCATGTCGCAATGCATATCATGTCCTTTGTTCTGTCATTAGTCATCATCTGTTGGTCAGTCCTGGTCCGAGGCTTCTTATTTTTATTTTTAGTTAGTTGTTTTCCGGGAAGGGACACTAACCCTTCGCCACCCACTTGTCACGTAAAGAACACATGTTGGTTGGTTATAAGGTTGCCACCCAACATTTTAAATGATTTCGTTGTTAACAGGAAATCATTTGGTTTGCCACACCATGTAGAGCTACCCTAGAATAGAGTACCGCTACACCAAGTGAGTTGATGATGGGCAATACATGAGCAATAAACCCCAACCACCCTCTCGAATGTGTAGAACTTTTTAATTTTTTTTTTTTTTTGTTATTTTTCTATTGTAACATTCTTTACAGGATTTGATTAATTTAATTAGTTGCATTTTTAGTACTGTTTTCATCAGGTTTTTTATTCTTTCTAGATGGGGGGTAAAACCCCCAAGCTCCAACCCCCAGCGTGTGCACGGCCTTGACACGCATAATCACCCATATTTGTAATCCTTCTTTCAATCTTTGCTGCCTACTTTTTCCTTAGCCTTTATCATTCTTTTTCTGTGCCTGCCCTCCTCTCTTCCTATTTCTCCCATCTTTCCTGTCACTTCTTACTGCTTTTCTTCCTTTACAGGTGGCTTTACATTGAATGACAAGCCAAATGGATTCCTGTAAGCCAAGAAACCATTTACAACGCTGGGTGGTAGCCATATAACCAAACCATACGTGCTCCCTACGTGTCAACAAGTGGGTTGGTGGAGGGTTAGTGCCCCTCCCCGTAAAACAAATGACTCAAAGTCAAATGGCCACCCCTTGCGGGATTATGGCGTCTGGCGATAGATAGATAGATAGATAGACTTTCAATCTTACCCACACAGTCCTTGAACCAACTGATCCATACTCGTTTATATTCTTCTTCCATCTCTTGTGCACAATGCATACTCCCTCTTTTGCCCTCTCATGCTCACCTACTTCTGCTCATATACCCCATCCATACTCCCACTCTCTCTCACTCTCACCTCTCCATTTAGTTTCACTTAATACACGTATGTCCACTTTTGCACCCGCAAGCACCTGGACAGTCTCTGTCTCTTTCACCTTATTATTCGCACCCCTTACATTCCATGTGTTACTCCGTACCGTGTTGTTTGTTCGGTCCTTGGTCGTCTCCTGTTGGTCAGTCCTTCTCCGAGGCTTCTTGTATGTATTTCCAGTTAGTTGTGTTCCGGGGAGGGACACTAACCCTCTGCAAACCCATTTGTTGACACGTAGGGAACATGTGTTGGTTGATTATAAGGTTACCACCCAGCATATTATAGTAAATCGTTTCCTGGTTTACAGAAAATCATTTGGCTAACCATTCAGTGTCGAGCTACCTTGAAATTGAGTACGGCTACCTTGAGTGGGTGGATGATGGGCGTCCCCACCGACTTCTTCTGTCTTATGTTTTGCCTTGCTTTGTATAGAGGAACAATTGTACCTTACTTCTAATCCTCCGGGACCCTACCTTCCTCCCAGGCCAATCTGCACATCTTCCATATCCATTCTACCACTGTCTCTCCTCCATACTTCAGGATTTCACCACTCTCCATCAACTCTTGAGGGTTTCCCCATTTTGACTTTCTTCAATGCTTCCACTACTTCCATCCTACTTATCTCTTCCTCTCCTTTCACATCCCTCCTTCTCCCAGCCGTTTCCCAGCCTCTTGTACTCGCATTACTTTTATTCTCTATGTTTAACAGTTCCTTAAAGTGGTATCACCATCTGCTCACTTTTTCTCCCCTCGCCACTGGCAGTCTACCATTTTTCCCTTTCACTCCCCTACTAACTCCATTATCATCCTGTCCAGTGCTGTTTACCTCCTTCCAGAACATTTCTTACATTCCATTCACTTTACACTCAAATTCTATCAAATTCTTCATCCACTCTCTTCCTGTTCTCTCTTATTAATCTTTTTGCCTCTCTCTTCCTCACTACATATAACTCTCACTTCCAGCTCACAACTTCCTCCATTCCTCTGCTTCCCATCCACTCACTATATGCTTTCTGCTTTTGCGCCACAACTTATCTCACCTCATCATTCCACCATGCAGTTCCTTGCACCTCCTTTTGTCTTCTCATCTCTCCACACACCACCTCACATGTTGCACAGATTTCTTTTATGAATATATTGCACACACCTTCCACCTTCCCCATATGCTCCAAATCTTATTTACCCAATTGCGTGTCCACATCTCTTTTATATTCTACCTCTTTTCCATTCTCTTGCAACCTTTCTACCTTCCTTGTAGAAGAATGTGACAAAATGTACTTTTCCTCTAGTGGGGGAACACCATTATATAGTTTATAGGAAATGTGACATCAATTTGATTATGTTTTATGGCCTTCATTGTGAATTCATCATTTCAGACAAGTTGCGATGTAGTGAGAGCAATGGTGGCTGCCACCATCAGTGTGATGATTCCTCAGGGCAGGTTGTGTGCTCCTGCTACCCTGGGTAAGTTAATCATCACTGTCTTATTGTCTCCCCATGGGGACTGTCTGATGAAATGGCTGTAATAGAACCATCTTCAGCTTACAATCTTCAATGCTTCTTACGTTCTTTCGTTTACCCTTCTTCCTCATACTAGTTTCTCCTCAGTAGACAGTATTGTTCCACTCTTTTCTTCCACAGAACATACAGCCTCCATGCACCAGTAATACCAGTAACTTCAGTTTTACTTTCCAAGATTTTTCTGGCACTCTGCATTGTCCCAATCCAAAGTACTTTATGCACAGTCATGGCCATAAATAGTCGCCTGTCCTCCAGCACCCCATGCCTTAAGCTGAGTCCTTTATGCGCGGTAAGTCACATTGGAGCAAGAGGGGTTGAGAGGGAGGGGCCAGAGAGAAAAATCAAGGTGGGTGGGGGGACGAGCGATTGTGCAAGGGTGGAGTGGTGCAGGGGGAGGGAAGCAGGTAGGGGAGGGAGAATGAAATACGAAGTGGTGGTCACATTATTTGTCTGCTTTCTTTCATTCAGGGCATGACGTGAAGGAGGTAATATTTGGCAGATAATGCTGCATTACACCTTGTATGGAGGCATCAAATAAACTTTAAAGTGGTGATATTAAGGGCTGGCTCGTGAGAGAAAAATACTGATGTTACAGATAAAACATTAGTGAAGAGCCAGAAGTTTCCAGTTTAACAACCTGTTGCCTTTTCTACAAATTTGTAACTAGCTGTTTTTTGTTGGTGGAAAATATCATTTGGAGGTGATAAGAGGTGTTTGGCTTGTTGGATGGCCATTCAGACCCACACCGGCATGCAGTCCAAGCAACAGATTATAGGAGATATCGTTATAATATCCACCCACATGCACAGACATCAAATTTATTTACCTTTTATGCACAGTTATTTTCAATAACCTTTTCATATAGAGATGCCATAAAATAGTTGACATCATGGTGACTGTATAGAGGGAGTGCATACAATGAGGATTATTTACTGTGGACACAGCCATGTCGTAGGTTGCTTATGATATGTAGTCCCCGAAATTATTTACATGTTAGGGTAGAGGACATCTCTTACACAAATATTTTGGAAGTCAAAGTCATCCAGATTCCATTCGACATCCGAAGTCAAAACGTGCGGGTAATCACAAATACAGTAATATCTCGATATACGATACTCCTAGATGCAATACCGCGGCTTAATGATGGGGGTAGAAATACCACCGTACCTCGCCTAAAGATGGCCAGACCCCGGTTTAACGATGGGTTTTGATTTTTTACCGATTTTGATTATATTTTAGGCTAAAATTGTGTGTTTAGATTGATTTATAAACTGTTTTTAGACTTAGTTCAATGTGTTTTAGCCATAGGTGGGGTGAACAAAGTCATTTTGAGGTACAGTTTACTAAGCTTGATTTTTTTTCAGTCTTATATTTGATGATTTTCAGATTTTATTTGTTGGTTTTAGTGAGTTATTTACAGGTGTTAGGCTTAGGTTAGCTTCCTTGACAGTTGTAAGGCCATTTAGATTGGCTTTAAACTTGTTTTGTACTCATTTGGGTGGGTTTTGGGCTTGGTTTGGGGGGAAACCCAAGGCTGGAAAACTCTCCATATTACATGTTAAAAGTGTCTTCATTACAATACCCCGGCTAACGATGAGGTTTTACCTAACAATTATATCGTTAAACGGGGGTATGCCTGTATCTGGCTCTGCACTAATGTTTGATCTGCCACATCAATATATTTCTCTCACGAGCCAGCCTTGATATCACCACTCTAATGCTTGTTATCTGATGCTGCTATACAAGGTGTAATGCAGCATTATTTACCGAATATTACCTCCTTTATGTCATGCTCTGAATGAAGGAAAATAGACAAATAATGCGACCACCGCTTCGCATTTCATTCACTCTCTCGTACCTGCCCTCCCTCCCCTCCTTCACTCCACCCCCGCACCATCGCTCGTCCTCCCACGCACCTTCCCTTCTCTCTTAGGCCTCTCCCTCTCAGCCCCTCTTACTCCACTGTGACTTTGCCGCTCATAAAGAAACTAGTCTGAGGTGCGGGGTTCAGACAGATAGGTGATTATTTTTGACCACGACTGTGAGATCCTCCATTCTAGAACAGAGCAATTACATCTATATGGATCTTACAAGATGCTGCGATTTCGACAGATTCTGGGTTACACAGTGTCATCACTGTCAGGGCTTTGGTAATACATCTGAGAGTTGTTCTAGGAAAAATGATGAATCTAAAAGTGTCTTTTGTGCTGGAGCCCATAAATCTAAGGATTGTAGTAACAGAAATTCTCCCAAATGCATCAACTGCTCTTCTTTAAGACATCAAGATGCTAATTCAAATTCACAGTCGGTTGCCCATTTTGCATCAAGTAGAGAATGTCCAATTATGATTTCTCATAGGAATAGATTGATTGAAAACACCAATTTTGACCATTCAAAAAACTGACTAGGTCCCTCTTGAACCAGTTAAGGATGGGTCTTTTAAATATTCGTTCTATCCATAATAAGACAGACTATATTAATGAAACTCTAAATCAGCACGAGCTTGACATTTTGTGCTTGACTGAAACCTGGTTGTATGAGTCTGATATCGATATTATTCGTAATGCTTTGCCTAAGACACATTCAATTACTAGTATTCCCAGGCCTGCTGCTGACTATCCGGGAGGAGGCGTAGCACTCATCTGCTTGGCAGCACTTGCAAACGTTTCTCTCATTGACTCAGACCTGACCCCATTCTTCACTTGAATTTATGGAAGTATTAATAAATTTCCATCAGAATACCATTAGAATTACAAATGTCTATCGACCAGGTCATCCGGGCACAGATCGAGGATTTATGGAGGAGTTTGGGCAGTTTCTTGAAGGGTTTTCTCTTAAATCTGGAGGACTTCTTGTTTGTGGTGATTTCAATTATTGGGTGGACAGTCCAGAGTCAAAACCATTTTCTTCAGAATTCCTTGAGCTGATCACCCAGAACAATTTTTTCAATCATGTGAGTAATCCAACTCATGTCTCAGGACATGTCCTTGACTTGATCTTGTCCCCTGCTGGTTGCAGGCGTGTATCAGATGTGGAGGTTGACTCATTTGACCTCCACATCTCTGATCATGCTCTGGTCACTCTTAGTTTTGATATCCCGAAATCCCCTTCATATAAAAAGGTCATCAGATTCAGAAATTACAGGAATGTTGGCCGCCAGTTGATGTGTCTTGAAATTGATCAGCTTTTAAACTACACTGATTCTTCAAATCTTTCTTCTGATGAATTGGTTGATATTTACAACAACGAGCTTGATCAGTTTTTGACCATTATTGTACTGAGGAAGTAAAAACAATCACTGTACGTGATAATTCTCCGTGGTATGGTCCATCCATTAATTCTTTTGCGTGGACAACGTAGAAAAGCAGTACGTGAGTGGCACTTGTAGCGGACCGAAGTAACTCGTTTGCATTAAGTTTTCGCGAGAAGAGCAGTCGTTCACACTGTAAAAGCCCAGAAGGCTAGCTATTGTCAAAATAAAGTTGATTCATGTGGTGGTGATAAAGAAAAACTGTCTGCAGTTGTGAACAATTTGGTTGGTTACAGGTATGTAATTGTTAAACCAGCTTCTGTTTCTGATGCCCAATTGGCTTCTGATTTTGCTTCATTTTACAACTAAGATATCTCACATAAGCAGTGATTTAGATAGCAGTTCTTCTAGTGAAGTGTACTCAGTTGACTTCCAGCCACGTTGCACCGGGGATCATTTGCTTTCAACATTTCATCCACTGGATGTAAACAAAGTCAAATGTTACGTCAGAGAACTGAATAAAACATTTTGCTCATTTGATCCGTGTAACATGTCACAACTGCCTGATGTGTATGAGCACGCTGCAGAATTTATCTGCAACATAATAAATAGATGCTTCTTAGAAAGTAATTTTGTGCAGTCTGAGAAACGTGCTTTGCTTAGCCCCTTAATTAAGAAACCTGGCCTTGATGTCGAGTGCATGACAAATTATCGTCCCGTCTCTAACCTGTCTTTTTTATCCAAGATTATTGAGCGGGCCATACTCGATCAACTCGTACCATTACTGGAACACAACAGAGTTGTTCCTGTTGTTCAGTCAGCATACAGAAAATACCATTCAACTGAAGCTGCACTAACAGGGATTCATAGTGACTTGGTGGCAAACACTTGTAGTGGGATGTCCTCTCTCCTAGTTCTATTGGATCTGTTTGCAGCTTTTGATACAGTAGATCGTAAACTATTGTTGGATGATCTGTATTTTTATGGTGTTCGTGATAGGGCCCTTTTGCTCCTAAAATCGTATCTCTCAGACAGATCTTAGTGAGTGGTTGTTGATTACGCTAGCTCTGATTCTGCTCCTCTTCTATTTGGAGTCCCTCAAGGATCAGTTTTAGGTCCAATTCTATTTACTATCTACACAAGTGGTTTATTGTTTCTACTTGATGCTCACGATGTGTCCTATCATTTTAATGCTGATGACACCCAGCTCTGTGTTAAGATGTCAGATATCAACGATCTAAGACAAAGCTTGAATCTCTAATGTCTGCTATTAAGGTTTGGATGGCTAAGAGGAAACTTAAGCTGAATGATGGTAAAACTGAGATCATCATCATCAAGGGAAACAGAAGGGGCGATGACACTGATAATGCCCTGGCTTTGACCGTTGGCGTGTCACAGCTTCATCCAGTCAGTTTTGTTTGAAAAATGGGTGTTTATTTTAATTCAAAGTTAAATTACAAAGAACATAGTAATCAGGTTGTCAGAGGGTGTAACTTGCATATCAGAAATCTGTACTCTGTGAGAAAATTCCTGAATAGACGGTGCCTCTTAACATTGGTCCATGCAGTGGTCTTGTCTCGTGTTGATTATTATAATTCACTGTGGGTTGGTCTTCCAAATAATATACTAACAAAAGTTCAGTCTGTGTTGAACAGGGCAGCACGGCTTATCTTTGTTCTCCCCCCGAGAACCTCAACTACCCCGTTTCTGATTGAGTTGCATTGGTTACCAGTAAAGGCTAGAACTGAGTTTAAACTGTGTCTTATTACATTCAAGGTTCTTAAGTTTGATGAACCGAAGTATCTTGCTGAATTGTTAAAACTCCCATCAGCAAGCAAGGGTGTTATGTTACGCAGTGAAGATGATTCCTTGCGTCTTGACGAGCTAGGAGCCATTCACCAGTCATTTTTGTCTGAGCGTTCCCCTAGATTATATAACAGTTTGCCATTGTCCATAAGACAACTCTCTTCTGTTGATTCCTTTAAGAGACAGCTGAAAGCCTTTCTTTATTCCAAATACTATGACCTGGAGAGAGGTAGTATGATGGATGATTATAGGGTTTAACTATTGCCACTTTCATATATATATGATGTAGCTTGTATTACAATTCTTGTAATTGTAAAAATAATGTATGTGTGTCTAGCACCAGTGAATTCCCAAAGGAAGCACTGGTGCTATTGTGTAACAAAAGGCCAGATTATTATTATTAAAATGCAGTATAGTATCACCGAGGGCAACCCAACACCCCCAGAAGGAGGCCACAGAGGAGCACATACAGCGCGACTGGACTCCGGGCGACAGGGACATAGGTCCGCCCAGGCTGCGCGCCCCTATGACCTGGAGCTCGCCCACCGCCACCATAGCAGGAAAGTGAGTCTATCTTCCAGGCGAGCCGACCACTGACAACCACGGAATGGAGCTATTACTCTACTCCAGTCAGCACCCCTGAGACGGTCAGTAGCTACTCAACCCTCCTACAGGAGACAACCTGCAGCCGCTCTGGAGGTAATGAGGAGACGGCTGGTAGTCGCTCCGGCCTTCATCAGGAGATAGCCAGAAGCTGCTCTGAAGGTGCCCTAGAAGAGATGGCCGGTAGCCGCTCAACCATCCTACAGATGACCTGCAGCCACTCGGAGGTAACAAGGAGATGGCCGGTAGCCACTCCCGCCTTCGACAGGAGACGGCCGGTAGCCACATGACCCTCCTACAGGAGACGGCCTGCAGCCGCTCTGGAGGTAACGAGGAGATGGCCGATAGCCGCTCTGAAGGTACCCCTCAAGAGACGGCTGGTAGCCGTTCGACCCTCCTACAGGAGATGGCCTGCATCTGCTCTGGAGGTACTGAGGAGACGGCCGGTAGCCGCTCCGAAGGTGCCCCTCGAGGGACGGCGTGTAGCTGCTTGACCCTTCTATGGGAGATGGCCTGCAGCTGCTGCGGAGGTAACGAGATGGCCAGTAGCCACTCCCACCTTCATCAGGAGGTGGCCGGTAGCCACCCCAAAGGTGCCCTTGAGTAGGCCCGTAGCCGCCTCCTTCCCCAGACCATGGCCAGTAGCCGGGCCTCAGTGACGGCTGGTAGCCACGCCCCTAGAAGACCACGGCCAGTACCTGGACCTTACGGCAGGAGATGGCCGGTAGCTGCTCCTCCGTCAGGTGCTGACTCCTGCCCACCAACCTACCACCCAGAGGAAGACCCCAGCCCAGAGGAGTATTCGAGAGGCCTCGTAACTACCACCAGGCTCTTCTCACTATAGCCGGTTCCTGAGAGGACCCGCCTGATGGACCCCGACGGAAGCCAACGCCACAGCCCATTCCTGATAGCGTCCTCAACCTCCGGAGGCCACAGCCCCCGGGACCTCCAGACCGCCCCCAGGATCCCCAGGTGGAACATCCCTTCACCCTGATGCCGGAGATCTTCGTCCTCCGTCAGACGCCTGAAGTTCAGGTAGCTGTTCGGCCCCAGCCTTGAGGGCCAGACTCCTGCCCCAAGCCCTGAAAGTGCAGGACCCTTCGCCTCTAGCAGCCCCGGACAAGAGAGGATGCCCCTATGCGTGATCCCGTGGCCCCTGAATACGGAGGCCCCTGGCGGAGCTCAGCCCCGTCAGTAGTGAGACTGAGTCATTCTCGCCGCCCTTGTACCTAACCAACAGTACGACCAGTCCCGAAAGTGAGTGAAAGTGAAAGCACAATGTTTGTGACATGGTGAAACAAGGGCAGAACAGTGAGTTATCAGAATATGGAAAGTCAGTGAGAAAGCATCAGTAATAATATAAAAGAGAAGTGGAATAAGTAAGATAACAGTGAAACAGTGAACATGGCAAGACAGTGAAATAAGGGGGTGTCTCAAGTGAACACACTACCATGTATAGTGACTCCGCCTTGCATTAAGATCATACAGAGGCCCCAGCGCATCAGCAATAATTAACGACATGACAGACAAACCAGTTAGCCTGCCAGCAGTGAAAATAGTGCCACAAACTCCACCAGCATACAGAACATAGACTTTCCCAAATAGTAGTGTTAAGCTTCACTACCCTAAGTGCTATTCACCTTACCTGACCTTGTCCTAAACTCCTAAACAGTATCCTGAGCGATACAAACACTCGATATCTAAGCCATAGAATTATAATTGTTCAGCATAACTGTATTTGTGACACCTGTCCGTTCGACTGTAGAATTTAGCAATACACATATAAGGTTGTTGCCTCAAGTTTTTGTGTCCTGCCTCTCTCGTATTTGTCTAGAAAGAGAACCCAGCTACACACTAGGCGTTAGAGGGATGGGAAGCTGACCCAAAAACACTTCGCATTACCATCATTATAATTATTATTACTACATTGGTGAATGTGTCTACCATGTCTCATAATATTGCTCTTCACTCATTCAGAGTCCCACATCACACAATTGTTGATCAACTTTTCACTGCAGCATTCTTGTACATTTCTCTGCCGGTAATATTTATGTCATCCATTCTACTTCAGTCATCTATAGTTGTTAAAACTTTGGAAGTAGCACACTTCCCTGCAAGGTTATCTTCACCTTCTGGTTTATCATCCTACCCTTCAGAATATTGCCAAATTTCTCCAGCTTCTTTATTTTGCTTGACATGATCTCCCTTTCATCTTGCACCCCATTTTGCCATACTACAGCATAAAAAACTGTTAACCTCCTGTTACCCCCTATCTCCAAAATATAAACAGTAATCCCTGTACTATCCGGACGCCCACTTTCCGGACATCCCCACTTACCGGACATTATCGTCCCAGGATCCAATATTCCCAAAATGGTCCGGAAACCGCAAAAAATTCGAAAAAATCCGACTTTTTCCCGCCCGTAATTTGAACTTGGCGCGCACGGCGCGGGACAGCTTTGTTTCGGTGCATCATTCCTCCGACGTCCACTAGAGCGCCCCTGCATCCTCTCCACTTACCGCCCGTCTCTTGTCGTGAGTGCACGCTCGTCGTCATGGCTGCCCACGTGCTCGCTTTTGTGGTGGTGCCTTACCTGCTACAGGCTCTCCTGCTGCTCTCGTGTCTCTTCTTTGTGTGTGTGATGATGGCCCTGCCACCTGAGGAGAGGAAGAGAGTGGTTTTGACTCTGGAGAAGAAGAGGGAGATATTGGAGATAGTGGATGCGGGATGGTCTTCGTCAAGCAACCTTTGTGAGTTCAACCTGGCCTGATCTACTTTGTTTGATATCAAGAGATCCCGAGACAAACTCATGCAGTACATGGCTGACTTCTCGTCGAAAAGCAAACGCAACATGGAGAGGAAGATGATGTTTACTCCCAATTATGCGGAAGTCGACCGCTCCACGTTGATTTGGTATCAACAGCAACGTGCTGCTGGTGTGATGGTGCGTGGCACGGAGCTGAAGGCTGCTGCTGAGAAGTTCACAAGGCTTCACGATGCCCTAGACTTCAAGGCATTCGAGGGTTGGCTCTTCGCGTTCAAGTTACGACATGGCCTTACCAACCGTAAGTCTCATGGCGAAGCTTTGGACGCTAATGAGGATGGAGTAGAGGAGTCTCGGCACAAGTTGAAGGGCTTGATCGACAGGGAGGGCCTCACTCTCAGTCAGGTCTACAACGATGATGAAACTGGTTTATTCTATCGCTCTTTGCCTGCGAACACTCTAGCCGAGGAGACGGAGAAGCATGTACCTGGCTGCAAGCTCTCCAAGCAAAGGATATCTGCTTTGTGTTGTGCTAATGCTAACAGCATGCACCAGCTTAAGCCCGTTATTGTTGGCCGTGCAAAGCAGCCTCAGTGTCTTCATGGGGTGATGGATGTCCTTCCTGTCGTTTGGTACCATTCCTTGAAGGCATGGTTCACAGCCCACATCTTCAAAGACTGGTTCCACTGCCATTTCATCAAGGAGGTCATACATTACCAGACGGAGAAACTGGGAATCCCATGCGACCAGGTAAAGGCCCTCCTTCTCCTCGACAATGCACCTGCCCACCCGTGTGACAAGGACTTGTTGGCTGAGAATGGCCACATTAGGTGCATGTTTCTGCCACCTAATACTACTGCTCTCATCCAACCAATGGACCAAGGAGTGATCGTGGCAACGAAGCAGCTATACCAACGGAAGTTCCTGGACGAAGTGATGGTTGTTCTTGAGGACGAGGACGAGTGCAGGGAGAGACGGGACACGTGAGGCCAGCGGACTTTGGAAAACCTTCGCCGTTACAACATCAAGTCTGCCATTTACAACTGGGCCAGTGCATGGAAGGAAGTCCGTGTCAAGACTCTAGAAAATGGTTGGTCTCATTTGCTTCTCGGAACGGATGTGGAGCACGATTTCCTAGGTTTCGATGTGGATGACTTCCATGCACGTCTACATGCGCATGGAGACGATGTTGATGTGAACGAAGTGCGTGAGTGGTTGGATGATGACGAGGGCAATCCTGGGTATCAGACCCTGTCTGATATCGAGATCGCATCTTCAGTTGCAGGTGTCAGTACCCAGCTTGAAGATTCCGGCGAGGACGGCGACGATGATGCGGACTCCTCTCAGCATGACACCACTCCAGCCATCCCCAAGCTGAGCACACTCCGGGAACACCTAGAGTTCGTTCTGGACTACCTGGAACACCCAGACTGCGACAGGGAGATGGGGCCCTTGGGACTTGTGGAGGAAGTGCGTGCTTTCAGGCAGCGCATCATTAATCATCAGAATCGTCGTTCCTTGCGTCAATCAACGATTGACTGCTTTTTCAGGCCCGTGACCCCCGCTATGCCCAGCCCTGACTCCACTCCGTTGCCTCCCCAAGACAGGCCCTCATGCTCTGAGCCACAGCCCAGCACATCAGCCACAGTGGAGTCACCGCTTGACGTGAGTTTGCTCCTATCTTCAGAGTCGTCTGCAGTGGGTACGCCATCACCACGACCGAGCGACGCACCCCTAGGTCACCTCCATGTGCTACTCTCAGATGCTGACAGTGATTAAACAGCAAGAACTTCTCCACTAGACCACACGGGAATTTAGTGTTGTGCAGTGAAAGAAAAACAGTGTATTTTGTTAAGAAATTAGAATTCTGAGTGAAAAGAGACTGATTTAATAGACTTTCAATGTAGCTAAAATTAACTAGAGTGTGTTATGTTTAGAAAATGTTTTTATGAGTGCAAAGACTTTAAGTGCAGAGTGCAACACTTATTTCATAAGTTACAATGGAGCATAAGTAAGACAAGAGTGTGCAGTGTTAAGAGAATGGATTTCTGAGTGCAAATGACTAAGTTCAGTGCAAGACTTCATGAACAGTGTACTGCAAGTGCTTCAGGAAATCCTTCTTACTGTCAGAGTGTGAGAGGAGGTGGTTATTCATTGAGATGGCCAGGGGCTTGCTGTAAGTACTCAGAATGTTTCATATTGTACTGGACTGTATTTTCCATACTGTACTTACCTCTAACACCTCATTTCACTCTTTCATGTCCTTTATTGGTGTGAATAGGGTATTAGGTGCTATGCATGTGCACGAGGGAGGTATTTTTCTGAGTTAGGGTCCATAAGTACCAGTCCAGGAGCCAGGGACTTGTTGTAAGTACCCAGAATGTTTAATATTGTATAAACTCACCCTTAAAACCTAATTTTATGGTTCTTTTGCATTTATTTCGGTCTTTTATGTCCCTTATTGGTGTGATTTGGGTCTTAAATTGGTGCTATGCATGTCCAGAGGGAGTTTTATAGGTGTTTTTCTGAGTTAGGGTCCATAAGTACAAGTCCAGGAGGGTGGTGCCCACTATCCGGACAGGACCACATTCCGGACATGTCTTTGGCTCTATTACGTCGGATAGTGGAGGGATTACTATATATATATATATATATATATATATATATATATATATATATATATATTAGTTCACTTTGCTTTCGTTCTCTATTAGATTTTGAATATTATACTGAAGTGCACCAAAATTTCCAGTCACACTCTTTTTATCAGAGTTCCATTATTTTGTTTTATTTGTATTAATATCAGGTTTCTAATGGGGTACTTTCAAAGCTAGTATTCCGGTAGATGTCACCACCATTGGGACAGACACATCCCTGCACTGTTTAAAAAGCATATTTTTCTTTGTTAAATATCTACAGTGTTGTGTGAAACTGTGAATCATGGTAATGTCATATAACGTAAAAATATACACCTCCGCCGCTGCCGGACGAACCACCCCACCACCCCCCACCCCACAGCCGAGCCGCAGCCCTACCACCACCCCAGGAGGACACCACGGCAGGCCGGGTCACGGTGAGACTGACCCAGAGCGAGAAGGGCGCCGGGGCTCCCCTACCTTATGTCCCTCTTCCTCCCAACCAGACCAACAGCAACCACGTAGGAGGAAGAGACGACCCTGCAAGCGGAGCAGCCCTCACCAGGTTCAGGGTGGGACTGCTCCAGATTCAGTCCCAAACAACACCGCAGTAACGGCCACTGTACGTGCTGGGGAGAGAGCGACCACTGTACGCCCCTCAGTTGTTTCCCCCTGTAGCGCCGCCACAACGGCCACTGTATGTGTGGGGGAAGGAGCAGCCACTGTACGCCCTTCAGCTACAGCCACATCTGGAGACAGCCTCGGAGCATTAGCTATTGAGCGCGCTCCGACTGGCAAAGGAAGGCCGCGATAACGGCCACTGTACGTGTCGGGGAGGGAGCGACCACTGTACGCCCCTCATCCACTTCCTCCTCCTCCTACGGGAGTAACACCACGGTAACAGCCACTGCACGTGCCAGGGAGGGAGCGGCCACTGTACGCCTTTCAGTTACTTCTCACTGGGCAGGCAGAGCTGTGGTAATGACCACTGTACGTGCCGGGGAGGGAGCGGCCACTGTACACCCCTCATCTGCCTCTTTCTCCTTCGGGAGCAGTGCCACCACAACTGCCACTGTATGTGTGGGGGAAGGAGCGGCCACTGTACACCCTTCAGCTGCTGCCCTTAGGAATTGCAGAACCACCACAACGGCCACTGTATGTGTGGGGGAAGGAGTTGCCACTGTACGCCCTTCATCCATGATTTCTGGGGTTCTCCCGAAGGAGAAGGTCCCTTGCACGGCCGGCCCTCCACCTCTCAGCTACATGGGATGCCCTGTTCTCTCTCCCTCCAGGTGTGGTTCCCCGGAGGTGCTGCTGTTCCAAGAGTGGTGGCGTGGCCCTGTCCCGGTCCTGCAGCCTACCCCTGGACGGTCAAGGCCCCTGATGGACGCCCGGCAGAGGAGGTGCCGCAGTCTGCTCCTGACGTCGCCCTGCCCTGTAGGCGACTGCAGCACCTGGGCTCCCTGGTCCAGCCAGCAGGCCCCAGAGCAGGGCCGCTCGGGTCCCACTCCCCCACAGCCCTCCGCCCAGAGTAAGAGGCGGCAGGCCCGTCTCCTGGAGTTGTTTGGCCCCAGCCCTGAGGGCCACCTATCAGGTCGAGACCCCCAGACCAGAGGACCTCCCTGCACCCCACCGATGAGGCCCTAGCACGAGGGCCACCTATCAGATTGAGGCCCCCAGACGGGAGAGCCTCCCTGCACCCCCCCTGATGAAGAAGACCCGGGCGACTACGCCCCTGCGGGTGGTTCATTGCCTCCTGCAGGAGGGCTCCCCAGTAGGGCCCCCTCCCACCCCTGAGTGCCACCTCTGTTAGCCCAGGAACCAAGATCATAGTGGTGACCTCAGTGCCTCTCTTATGTCTTAACCACAGAGACGGAAGGGAACAGTGACAGTGAAACAGTGAAGACAATAATAATATGACACACAATTACATGAATGTCCAGGCAGAAAATAAGGATTAATAAGTATGGGTATAAAGACGATCAGAAACATTGGGTCTATACTAGTGGCGTGCCGAGAATAGACAGAAACCAGTGAAATTGTGTCGCCGCGGCAAAGTGACAATCCCGAGTGTCGCGACTCACACCCTGACAAGTTTATAGTAACATTCACCAACCTGACCCTTTGTCCTTTCCACCCCTAGTGCATCTGGTCCAGAATATTAAATGACGATTATGCCCAAACTGTAACACTGGTGTTATGTATTAGAGACTTACAGTCTGTGTATGTCTGAATATCACCATGCTTTGCCCTTGAGGTATGTGTGTACATTTGTTCTGGGAAGTCAACTCTGTTATCCTGTCTAAACCATATCCAGTGTCTCTCTGTTCCTATATTGTAAGGAGTATTGAACTAAGACAATAGATGTGTTAAGGTGTACTGCCGAGTTTTTATATTGTGTTCCTTTGTTGGTGCTTTACTTCCGGTCCGGAAAGAGGACCCCGCTCAGTCGCGGGCATTTTTAGGATGAGAGGTCGAACTAAAAACACCCCGCATAACACTGGTGGCAAGCGGTGGTTCTGGAACCAATAAAGCATGGAGGAACACAAATAGGGAAACTTGCACAATGGCAGCCAAACATCACATCCAATTGCCAAGGTTCAATCCTGAGCAATATGACATTGACGTCTACGTGGATATGGTTAAACCTCTCTTAGATATTGAGTTTGACACTGACAGAGAGAAGATTGCAGTCACACTACCCAACTTGGGCAAAATAATCGCCACTGTCGCCACAAAAATCGTCCCTGAATTACCAATTTTCACACATCGTGAAACAGGCTGTCACGCCTTCACTGGGCAGAGTAGTCGCCCTCTCACAACTCGACACCCTCACCTATGACAGTAGCCTAGACGACACTTTCGTCCAGGCATGGCGCCTCGACACCGCCTCCTATCCTGAAGCAACCACAGCCACTCGGGGTCAACATACCTTGAACACCCTGCTGAGAATCCTCCCAAGCACAGTCAGGGAGCACTTCACTATCTATGATCCCTCAGGCGACATGGATCGTGACTTACAACTCGTCCGATGCCTCCTCGCCGCCTGCCCCATGCCACAGCCTATCCATGCTGTGAGCAAGTTCCCTACAACTAAGGGCCCAACACCCAAGAGAAGGACGCCGTCCACCCAACCTACTACGGAGCCATCGACCACCGTTCCCAGGGCCCACCCCCAGAAAAAACGCCTTAACCCCAGGGATAATTTCAATCTGATTTCCATCAACCCCTGGGAACTTACAGCCTGTAGTCGCACCTGCCCCCTGCACGACATCAGAGAGCAGCTCAAGGCTAATCGACGTAGGTCCCTCACACAAGGGCACCGAAAGGTATCCTCCCTGGAGGACGATGCCCCACAAAATGACGCTCCACCCATAATATACCCAGAGCCAGGCGACGAGGAGCCCGACGAAGAAGACAACACTCAGCAGATGGATTTTTAGGTCCACCCCCCCACCTCCCCACGGTGGCGGGGGCCACTTCACACAAGTACAGACCCCCAGTCTACGACAAAATACGCCTGAACGGGGTCAAGGCAGGGTTACTGGTGGACATGGGAGCTACCAGGTCATGCCTGTACTCACGCTTTTACTCTCGCCACAGTTCCACCTTTGACCCCCTTCTCCCCACCTCAGCCAACCTTGTAGACGCGGGGGATGGCCCCCTGCCTATCCGTGGAGAAACATGGGCCCTGCAGACTGAAACCCACCAACAAGCTTCCACTAGACATCCCTTCATTATCTTCGACTCCACCTGCCGTGCATACAACGGATACCTGGGGCTGGACCTCCTACAAAAGCTGCACACCACCATCGATTGTTACCAGCGCTGCCTCTACTTCTGTCCAGCCCCCAACATCCCCCAAGACAAAAAAAAAACTAACCATTCACGCAATACACACCACCACCACCCAACAGTCATCCACCCCAACCCATCTGCACATGCAACCCAACCTTCCCATCACCCAACACCTCATCTCCTCACCCACACCCCTCATACTCCCCCTCACCTATATCCAACTTTTCCCACCACTATCACTTCCGCTATCACCATTCCACTCCACCTCGAGGCTTGGTTACAACTAAACAGACCCTGTGATACCTCCATCCTCTTCTCCCCAGCCCTACCAACCAGACCCCTGTCGTCATGTTTAGTGTCCCCAACTTTCCTTCCTCCCCATGTCCGAGCGATCTGTATCGCGAACCTCGCTGCCACACCACTTACCCTACCATGAGGGTTGATCGTAGGCGACATGGAAGAGGCCGAGCCCTGTGAAACACCACCCTCCAACCATCCCACTCTACCTACTCTACCTTCCCACCTATCCACCTCCCAAACTAACAGCCTCCAACAGTTACTCCTGGACTTTCAAGACCTTTTCTTATCTGGCCCAGCAGATATCGGCCACACTACCTTCCTCAACCTCGAAATCCACACAACCGGACCACCCATCTGCCAACCATCATGCCGCAAAAACCCCAAACAACGCGCAGAGGAAGACCGGCAGGTCCAGGACATGCTCAATGCTGGTGTTATTTCTAACTCCACCAGCCTGTGGTCCTCCCCTGTCGTGCTGGTTAGAAAAAAAGACAGCACCATGCGGTTCTGTGTGGATTACCGCAAATTCAATGATGTTACCACCAAGGACTCCACGCCCCTACCAAGAATTGACGATTCCCTCGACTCTCTACACAGCTCATCATGGTTTTCCACCCTAGACCTGCAATCAGGTTACTGGTAAGCCCCCGTTCATCCAGAAGACAAACAAAAGACGGCTTTCTCAACCTCAAATGGCAAACACTGTGAATTCAACGTCCTCCCCTTTGGACTCTGCAATGCCCCAGCTACATTCTCCCGTTTCATGGAATCCGTCCTGAGCGGTCTGACCTGGGAGATCTGCTTGGCATATCTCGATGATGTCATAGTATTCAGCCGTACCTGGGCCGACCACCTCCACCGCCTCAAACAAGTCTTCATGCGCATACGCCAAGCCGGACTTAAACCCTCCAAATGTGTCCTACCCGAGCAATCCATCTCCTTCTTAGGAAACGTGATCGGAGCCGAGGGCATCTCACTTGATCCCGACAAACTCCGTGCCATAGCCGACCTCCTTCTACCCAAGGATGTCCATGAAACAGGAGCCTTCCTAGGCCTAACCTCATACTACCGGCGTTTCGTCAAAGGCTTCGCCAATATCGCCAAACCACTACACGACCTAACAAAGAAGGGCAAACCGTTCGTGTGGACAGAAGCAAGAAAAGCAGCATTCAACAACCTCAAATCTAAGCTCATCTCGGCCCTCATTGTAGCCTTCCCAGACTTCAACCTCTCTTTCGATCTTTACACCGACGTCTCCTTTATTGCCATAGGGGCTGTTCTTGCTCAGGTGCAGGAAGGGCGCAAACAAATCATCACCTGCACCAGCTGCACCCTCAATCAAGCTGAATGAAATTACGCTGCCACCAAGGGCGAGTGCCTCGGAATCAACTGGGCACTGGAGTATTTCCATTCATACATCTCCCGCACCCATGTAGTCATCATCACAGATCACCAGTCACTCCAGTGGCTACGCCAATCCAACACCAACAACGCCCAACTCATTCGATGGCGAGAGGCTTTAGAGGAATTCGATTTCGAGATATCTTACCGGCCCGGAAAATTACACACCAATGCTGATGCCCTTTCCCACCTCCCCATCAACACTATCCACCCAAAACCTGACCTAATTCAAATGTGGCGGGATAAACAGTGCCCCACCTGGATCCCGCCCCGCACCTTCGCCAAACTACACCAACACTGCGATCACCTATTCAACCCAGACGGCCACATCGTCCTCGACCCTGCCACCGCACACGATGCCATGTTACACCTTCACACTGACAACGGCATCCACCTCGGCACAAAGAAGCTTTTACAAGTCTTCAGTGATATATATTGGACACCAAACCCCTCCACCATTGCCAAAAGCATCATTCAAGCGTGCCGCGCCTGTGCCTTAGGCAAGGACATCACACGCACACCTGGTCCATCAGGGAAACTGGCTGCACAAAAACCATGGCAGCTACTCTCGGTTGATGTTGTCGGCCCTCTCACACCTAAAGCGGGATACACATACATCATCACCTTCGTTGATGTTTATTCAAAATTCATCATCGCCTGCCCCGCCAAAGACCACAACGCCGTCACAGTCGCTGACGCTTTAGTCTACCATGTCTCCCCCTACTTTGGAATCTCCCAAGCCCTACATTCAGATAATGCCCCAGAATTTACGGGCAAGATCTGGGAGGAACTTGCAACAATATTTGGTATCATATTTCCCACTCATCTCCATACTGGCCACAGGGAAATAGTGTCTGTGAGAGGAGTCATAGATCCCTCTTAAACCAGGTGAGAACCAGGATTGTGCAAATGGGCAACGACAATTGGCCGGCCCACGTCAAAATTGTGCAGTGGGGTTTAAACACATGCCCCAGAGATGACGGCATAACCCCCCACGAGCGAGTTTTCGGGAAAGCCCCACTCCTCCTACCCCTCCGTCAACACCTCCAACCCCCCACCCTACCCTCCACCACCAACCCCCCACCCTACCCTCCACCACCACCCCCCACACCACCTCTAAAGGCGTCTCCACCACCTCCAAGCACAACAAGACCTACAACCCGACACAATTCCCTCCAATCCCTACAAGCCAGGAGATTCCATCGTCGTGGCACGTCTGCCAACTCCCACCAAAACCTCCCCTCGATTCGACGGTCCCTTCACCATCATCAAAATCCCTAACCCCTATCAGGTCACTATTGATCACCAGGGACAAACACGCACATACTGCAATAGGCGTCCCTTCCAACCATCCAACAATAACCCCACACTCCCCCGCGCGCCGCAAACCTCCCGCCGCACACCTCCCACCTCAGCGTCTTCCGAGAATTACCCCCCGGATCCCTATGCTTACTCCTTCTCACCCCCCCCTCCACCTCACCCACCATCACACCACCACCCCCCACACCCACCCTCGACCCACCACCGCCTGTCTCTGATCCCGACCCCTCACCACCTCCGACCATCCATAACTCTCCCACCCCCACCCCACCGTCTCCTCCACACCACTCTCAGTCACCACCCGTGGCACCCACCACCCAACCCAAACCCCATCAACAGACGCAAACCACACCCAACACCGCCACACCACCACAACCAACTGCCAACCCCTCCCACACCCCTCCACGCATCACCCTGCCCACCGCATCAACCAACAACCCACCACGTGCACCTACTCCACCTGTCGCACGCACCACCCACACACCCACTCCTACCCCCCCTTACCCACCGACCATTCTTACTACACACGACACACCACATCGCCACCCACGACCGCCCCCAACCATAATAGAACTCCAACACCACCACGTGGCCACCCACCTTCACCACCAATGCCCACCCTCACCACCACTACCACCAGATCAGGACGCCTCTCCCGCCCACCATCTAGATACACCCGCACACCAACCTCTACCCCCCATACTGCCCCACATTCCCCAACACATACCACCTATACCCCCAACACCACCCCCATCACCCTCCCCCTCTATCAAGCAAGGTGGAAAATTCCCAATTCCCAATTCCCCAAAGGACAATGCTCCTCCCACCAAATCTTCCCCCATAAAAAGCCCAAGATCTCCTCCCTCGCCAGCATACAGCCACTACCCCTGCACCAGGCACCACCGCCAGAGATGAGGATTGAGTGAGTACTATGGTGCCCCCACAACCACCCTGCCGTCAGAATACAGGCAACCCACCAGCTCCTCCGTCTCCTACGCCATGCCACACAACCTTTGTCGCTCCGACTCACCCTCAACCCTCACCAGGAACCAAACCCCACAACCTATCACTGGACCACCACCCTCCAGCATATCAATCCGGCCCACCAGACGTCCACCACCAGCACATACCACCTCCAGTCACTGGGCTGTGACTTCTCGACCATGGAAGGTGGTAAAATACACACCTCCGCCGCCGCCGGACCGACCACCCCACCACCGAACCGCAGCCCCACCACCACCCCAGGAGGACACCACGGCAGGCCGGGTCACAGTGAAACTGACCCAGAGCGAGAAGGGCGCTGGGGCTTCCCTACCTTAAATCCCTCTTCCGCCCAACCGGCCCGACAGCAACCACGCGGGAGGAAGAGACAACCCTGTGGGCGGAGCAGCCTTCACAAGGTTCGGGATGGGACTGCTCCAGATTAAGTCCCAAACAACACAGCAGTAATGGTCACTGTACGTGACAGGGAGGGAGCGGCCACTGTACGCCCCTCAGTTGTTTCCACCAGTAGCGCTGCCACAATGGCCACAATACGTGTGGGGGAAGGAGCGGCCACTGTACGCCTTTCAGTTACAGCCACATCTGGAGACGGCCTCGGAACGTTAGCTATTGAGTGCGCTCCGACTGGCAAAGGAAGAAGTGGAGCCACGATAATGGCCACTGTACGTGTTGGGGAGGGAGCGGCCACTGTATGCCCCTCATCCACTTCCTTCTTCTACGGGAGTAACACCATGGTAACGGCCACTGTACATGCCGGGGAGGGAGCAGCCACTCTACACCCCTCATCTGCCTCTTCCTCCTTCGGGAGCAGCACCGCCACAGTGGCCACTGTACGTATGGGGGAAGGAGCGGCCACTGTACGCCCTTCAGCTGCTGCCCTTAGGAATTGCGGAACCACCACAACGGCCACTGTACATGTGGGGGAAGGAGCAGCCACTGTATGCCCTTCATCCATGATTCCTGTGGTTCTCCCGGAGGAGAAGGTCTCTTGCACGGCTGGCCCTCCACCTCAGCTGTGTGGAACGTCTTTTTCTCTCTCCCTCCAGGTGTGGTTCCCCGGAGATGCTGCCGTTCCAGGAGTGGTGGCATGGTCCTGTCCCGGTCCTGCAACCTACCCCTGGACGGTCCTGGCCCCTGACAGACGCCCAGCAGAGGAGGTGCCGCAGTCTACTCCTGACGGCACCCCGCCCTGTAGATGACCACAGCACCTGGGCTCCCTGGTCCGGCCAGCAGGGCCGCTCGAGCCCCACTCCCCCACAGCCCTCCGCCCGGAGTAAGAGGCGGCAGGCCTGTCTCCTGGAGTTGTTTGGCCCCAGCCCCGAGGGCCACCTATCAGGTCGAGGCCCCCAGACCGGAGGACCTCCCTGCACCCCACCAACGAGGCCCCAGCACAAGGGCCACCTATCAGGTCAAGGCCCCCAGACGGGAGAGCCTCCCTGCACCCCCCCTGATGAAGAAGACCCGGGCAATGACGCCCCTGCGGGTGGTTCATTGCCTCCTGCAGGAGGGCTCCCCAGTAGGGCCCCCTCCCACGCCTGGGCGCCACCTCTGTTAGCCCAGGAACCAAGAGCATATTGGTGACCTCAACGCCTCTCTTATGTCTTAACCACAGAGACGGGAGTGAACAGTGACAGTGAAACAGTGAAGACAATAATAATATAAGTGACACACAGTTACATGAATGTCCAGGCAGAAAATAAGGATTAATAAGTACAGGCATAAAGACAATCAGAAACATTGGGTCTATACGAGTGGCATGCCGAGAATAGATAGAAACCAGCGAAATAGTGTCACTGCGGCTAAGTGACAATCCCGAGTGTTGCGACTCGCACCCTGACAAGTTTATAGTAACATTCACCAACCTGACCCTTTGTCCTTTCCACCCCTAGTGCATCCGGTCCAGAATAGTAAATGACAATTATGCCCAAACTGTAATACTGATGTTATGTATTAGTGACTCACAATCTGTGTATGTCTGAATATCACCATACTCTGCCCTTGATATATGTGTACATTTGTTCTGGGAAGTCAACTCTGTTATCCTGTCTAAACCATATCCAGTGTCTCTCTGTTCCTATATTGTAAGGTGTATTGAACTAAGACAATAGATGTGTTAAGGTGTACTGCTGAGTTTTTATGTCGTGTTCCTTTGTTGGTGCTTTACTTCCGGTCCGGAAAGAGGACCCCGCTCAGTCGCGGGCGTTTTTAGCTAAGTCTACTAATACCAAGTCAGATCTCTTCTAAAGCGGCTCCAAGCTCACGCAGGGAGTGGAGCATCGGAGTGACGTCGACTGGCTCTGGGATGAAACCCCAGTGTTCAGTTGACTCCTGACCATGATGGTGAGCGTATGCTTGCTCCACTCATCAGACCATGACACATTTTCAGTCCAGAGAAGTAAGGGAAGGGACTGAAATGTGTGAGGGAAGGTTTAGGGGTGTGAGGGAACCTACTGTTATATCACAGGGTTAAAAGAGTCCCCACTTCTTCCCCTTCTTCATTTTCCCTTATTATAAATGTTTAATTTGAGTCTGCCGTTTTATACATTTTCTGTTACTTAAGCCAGCTGACGTCACACAAGCCACGCCTCCCTGCGCGCTGACGGAAAGTGAACTGATTTGGTATTAGTAGACTTAGGTTTTTAGGACGAGAGGTCGGACTAAAAACACCACGCATAACAACCGTAATATAAATAATGCAAATAGAACACGTATGCATAGCATAGAGTGAGTTGTTTACATTTATCATAAACGGAAATTAAAATATCATTGATGGCATGTGATGGCAACCCACCATTGCAGTGGTCCTATATTATTTAATTTCTGCTACATTTAGTGCAAGTTAGGTTCTTAATACATAGTTTGTTCAGACTGTAAATTACGCCTTGTAGGTATCTTGACTCATTCAGTCTCTATGAGGGCAGAAATTTAATGTTGAGTAAATACTGGGTCTCAACATTTTGCTCACTCCACCCACGCACACCACAAGACCCGTGTTGCCACGGTTTGAGAAGGCCGTGTTGTTGCCCCCTCAGACCCTCCAAAGCAATTACAATACCTTACTTTATCTAACATAACCAGACCACAAGTAGTCTAAATTGTATTATTTTAAGCATTAGTCCTCGTGCGTTTGCTTTAAAAACAAATCTCTTGTTAAAGAACATAACCACTGGACTGTCTTGTTCGCATGCCTGAGGGGAGTGAGCAAAATGTTGAGTCCCAGTATTTACTCAGCATTAAATTTCTGCCCACATAGAGGATGAATGAGTGAAGATACCTACTAGGCATAATTTACAGTCTGAACAAATAATGTATTGTTACATCCCAGTCCCTACACTGCCACAGGCTCCAACAGCAGTAGTTCAGTATTGGAAGGACGTTGCCCAGTGAGTTGTTCTGCCTTTAGGTGCGCAGTACAGAAGATCAGGCGAAAATAAACACTGGCTCCTTAAGCCGTCACGTCCCGAGGTTTTCCACACCTCTGACATCCCCCAATCCCAAGCTATTTTGGAAAAAAATTTTTTGGCTAAAACTTCCGCATTGGTTGAGAAACAAAGGAAAATCACCAAGAAAGTGCCTACCGTGGTCCATAAGTGGTCGGAACAGGTGAGGTCCCCCGCGCCAGGTATCGTATTCTATCATTGACGTGTGAGGCGCTCATGTTTTGTGTGGTAGGAAATATTGGGAGAAACAACAAACAACACCTCTACATTTATTGAATTTGAACTAATAAACAAAAAGAGTAACAATATAATGAATTTCAAACACATATAAATGAAAAATAAGCATTGTACCTTCGCGCGAGCATAGCGAGTTAGGTCCGAGTGGTAACATGCTATGTGCTAAGTTTCTTGTATCAGTCAACATATCATTTTTTCTACTTGTATACTTCTGTTTCATTGACATTTTACTTATTTTTAATGTTTGTAAATGGTTTCAGATGTTTTCATTCATTACGATGACATGCAGCATCGCACATCGGCTTACTAAACGCACTCGCTATGACTCGTATTTCAACATACCCAATTGTTTTATCACTTTCCTATTATTTTTTCCTTTACATAGAACCTTTCCTCCACCACTGTAAATGTTTTCAATTATTTACATTCATTATGAGGGCATTTAGCGAAATGCTAGCGCATATTCATGTAGCCAGCACAATCTCAAACACTCGTGTTTCATCTTCTTTATTTTTTCACTCCAGTTATACTTTCCCACTTACATTACACACGTTTACACCCTTATACTGCACTATACATAGTTACTGGAATTATTTATTCAAGTGAGCGTCAGAATATCGCGTGAAAATACCCTCGCAATGAATGTTTCGACCAACACAATACTCAAACACATACAAATTCTTCACATATATTACACACTTTCCCACTTGTTGACTTCTATTTTCATAATTACGGGCCTTATTCATTCCACTGAGCGTCAGGATATCGCATCTCTATACACACGCTAGGAATATTTTGACTTAGAATATATTTCAGCACTTACAATAATTTGAACTTATACCCGTTTGCATTTCCAATTATAATATTTACATATTTACCGGCCTTATTTATTGCACTGAGCGACAGAATATCGCATCAAAAAACCCTCGCTAGGTATGTTTCCACTTACAGCATATTCATACACTTACATACAATATTTGCCCTTATGTTATACCCGTATGCACTTTATACTAATATCTTCAGATCAACAGGACTGATAATTTCACTGAGTGTCTGTCGCATTTACTTCATAGTTTCAGCGTCCTATCGCATTCACACCATATTAGAATTGCATCAAGGTGTGATATTCGCTGAAGCATGGGTGAATACAGAGACCCACGTCACACTGCACGCACTCATAGCGGGTGTCCTTCCTCTGTGTGGTGAGTCTCACCCGGGAATTGCTACACACATGACACCTGCGTTGGGGCCTAGGTCTGTTTGGCTGGGGAGGGATAGGAGTGGGGAAATGGCGGCCGGATGTTCTCAGGGGAATTTGGGCAATAGGAGCAGTGCGGGTTCGATGTTGGGGCCTTTCAACAGCATACCGTGCAAACATCTCTCTTGTGAGCTCCCTCACAAATCCTTGAAAGGTTTCCTGAACTCCTGTTGTCATGGCTTGAAGGTGGTGGCAATTCAGAGCAGTGATGTCTAGCAAGTGAAAGAACAGTTTCTTATACCACTTCATCGTGGTCCTGGCACACTCTACCGTCGATATCATGGAGTCTGACTGGTCCACCAGGCACATGTTTATGTTATAGTCCATGACACACTCAGGTTTCCGAATGTGACGCCTGTTCTCGCTCCGGTAATCAACGGAATCATTACGGTGCATCAAGGGGCGGTGAACCGTTGACAAGAGGCTTCTCTGTTATGGTTCCACACAGTTGCAAGGATGTTGTTGGCTTTGAAGAAGACAACCTCATTCCTGTCAAGTTTCCGCCCTACCTTGACCATGTGACGCCGGTTCACCTTCACGGTTCCACAGATTCCCGTTTCATGCATGTGTAGATAACGAGCGAGAAGAGGGCTAGTGTACCAATTGTCCAGGTAGAGGACGTGACCACGATGAAGGTAGTCTTCTGTCATTGTCTTTACCACTGCTCCCGACAGTCCAATACTCTGATCTTCTATTATGTCTGTGCACCGGTGTACAAGACTATGTCTTACACATATCCAGTCCTACAGTCGCACATAACAAAGATCTTGAACCCAAAACGTTGCCTTTTGCTGGGTATATACTGCGTAAATGAAATACTACCTCTCCACAACACGAGACTCTCGTCTGTGATGAGGTCTTTACAGTATAGGGATAAAATGACGAACGAAGGGTTTGCCTCAGGTGATCAAAGACCAACCTAATTCGCCTCATCTTATCTGTGTCGTTCGCATTTGCAGGATCATCAGCATCATAGAAATGGAGGTGACTTAGAATTTGTTGGAAGCGATTACGGCTCATGACTTGCCCAAATATTGGTGTAAGCATAACAAGGTCCCTTGTCCAATAAGCTGGAATTCTGTTTTCGTATAATACCCATCAAAAGGACCAGGGCAAAAAATAGAAACATTTCTGAAAGGGAGACAGGGTAATCATATACGATAGAATGCCTGCTCCTTGTTCCCAATCTTTCACTCTCACGGCGCTGGGTGCTTGCAAAACGGTTGGTTTGGTCAACAATCTCCTCCACGAATGCCTCACTAAAAAACAGGTGGAAAAAATCCATCCTGGTGGAATTACGGTGAATTCCGGGAGCAGTGCAGCCAGTGCACCCCTGCTCAGTGAAGGGATGAATGAGGGGAGAAAAATCACTCCCATCCTCCCAATTCCATCCCACAAATCCCTCGTCCCCATCATCCCCATCACCGCCTTCGTCTGGGTGGGGAGGAGATGCTGGTGGGGGAGGTTGGGGAGAAGGAGTGCAGAGGGCTTCCCCACTCTCAATCCTCTTCCCTCTGCCTTTACCCTTTCCCTTTCCCTTACCCTTACGGCCTTGAGGAACATTAGGGGGCTGTGGGGATGAAGTTCGGGAATATTGGGGAGCATAAGACGTGCTGGGGAGTGGTTCCTCCCCACCTTCCCCCTCCATTACAACACCACGTGATTTTTCACGCACTCTCACTCGCCCACGTGTTTGGGGATAGTGAGGAGCATAAGACGTGCTTGGGAGTGGTTCCTCCCCACCTTCCCCTTCCATCACAACCCCACGTGATACAGAACGCACCAGCACTCGCCCACGTGATACACCCCGCCGCCTCACACTACCTAGGGAGAGCGATGACTCACTCACGCCACTCTCACTTTCCATACTCCTCCCTGCACTTTCCCTTTCACTCCCCATTCCCTCCATGGCACTTGCTACCTCCCCAAACAAAATACTAGGCCCATACCTGCTCGTCTGACGTGGTGTGCGCTCAGGGCCACGATGAGTAATCACCTCATGTCCATACCACGTGGCAGCACGTCCCACGGCTCCATCCTTGTCATCAAATTCGGGTTCCACATCACGTTGGGGCTGGGCATAGGATGTTGCATGTGGTTTTTTGGCCGGCTGCCCCTCTCTAGCAGCACGGTAAGTCACGTACTGCTGCTTCCTGGGGGACGGGACTTCTTCATCACTGCTGGTGGTTTTCTCCTCCTCTGGCTGCACATAATCTTTGTCAACAACCTTGTCGTCCAGTGGGGAATCACATATCGCCTGTAAAGGCGTTCAGGGCGGCTTGAGTTTCGACCTCTGAGAGACCTCTCGTCACCATGTCTGAGCAGGACCGTTGCTGACAGGTGAGTGAATGAGCCACGGGTGAGTGCGGGTCGCGCGGGGTCGCCGAGTATCCCCGCCTGGTGGCAGGTAGGGGAAGGTCAAGCGACGATACGTACCGAAAATCAAGTACGAAACTTGAAAATTGTAGAAATTATGCACTTTGCAATTGCACGATGTACCGGTACGTCACTGGGACTGTCATATGCAAAATGTTGCAACGTACCCTTACGTCAACGGGATGGGGCGGGTTAAAGTTCATTGTATTTTCCAAGTAATTCCACTTAATGCTTTCCACAAGCACTGGAGCTATACACCCTTTACTAATTGCAGTTACACTTAATGCTTAACAACACATCACTGTTATTACACTTAATGCTTGACACTTCACTGTTTTCTCAAGTACCAATGATATACAATCATCAATAACCCACCACTGTATGCCACTGTTTACACAAGTACCAAAATATGCAATCGTCACTGACACTCGACTAAACTCGTAATAATCTCTACCCCATCATATATAAGCTTCCTTTGTTCTAGAAACGTCTACATTTTACGAGTATACTCTCGACGGGCAACAGTTGCCAACTCAGACACATCAAAACATGCAGAGTTGTTTCACATTACATAACACTCTAAATCATTAACCATACGAACTTAAATTAGATAATTTTTAACAAGCAGTCACTTAAATAAAACATTATGGAGAAAAGGAGCACAAACAGTAATGCATGACTTAAGAGACAACTACGCTTAGAAAAGGAGCACAAACAGTAATGCATGACTTAAGAGACAACTACGCTTACAAACACAGACAAACTGGCAACTCTAACTCATACTGGAACTTACGGTTCGAGAAACATCTCGAAGGTACGAGACTACCTAACTGGCAAATTCCCCTTCATAACAGTATGAAGAACCTAACTTGCACTAAATGTAGCAGAAATCAAATAATATGGGACCACTGAAATGGCGGGTTGCCATTACATGCAATCAATGATATTTTAATTTCTATCTATCTATCTATTGCCAGATGCCTCAACCCCATTTGGGGTGGCCACAAACAAATCGCCTCCACGTCACCCTGTCCCCCACCATTTCACTGCCCTGCTCCCGATCACATCCCCCTCTCTCATATACCTCTCCACCCCATCCCTCCATCTCATCCTCAGCCTCCCCCTCCCTCTCCCCCCCTCCACCTCACTCACATACACTCTCTTCGTCAGTCTTTCACCCTCCATCCTCTCCACATGGCCAAACCACCTCAGTGTGTTCCTCCTAACGCTTCCTATCACATCCACATCCACACCACAACGCTCCTTTATATCCTCATTTGTCAGCCTGTCTCTTCATGTGACTCCACTGGCTCCTCTTAAATAACTCATTTCCACTGCTCTCACTCTTCACAAGTACCCTTCCAACAACGTCCAAGTTTCACTTCCATACGTTTGAATTGGTATCACAATACTGTCATGTAGTAACTTTTTCACTTCCATGCTCACTTCCCTGTTTCTTATCACTGCTTTCAAGGAACCAGCAACCTTTCTTCCCTTCTGTACCCTTTCAAGCACTTCACCTTCCAAACCTCCATCATTACTCATCACACTACCCAAGTACTTAAATGTACTCACATTTTCCAGTTCCTCCCCATCCAACCTTGCTGTACATTCACTGACTTCATCTCGCTCAAAGACCATCACTTTACTCTTCCCTACATTCACCTTTAGATTCCGTTTCTTACACACTCTCCCAAACTCATCCACCAAGCCTTGCAGCTCCCCTTCGTCTTCACTCAACAATACAGTATCATCTGCAAACAACAGTACAGGGAGTTTCCAAACACTACCCTCTCTCACCAGGGCCACTCCAACATCCACTACCCTACCTTGTACCTCTTTTATTACCCCATCCATGTACATATTGAACAACCATGGAGACATGACACATCCCTGTTTCAACCCAACCTTCAAAGAGAAAAATTCTTTCAGTTCACCATCCACACGCACAGCAGCCTTAGCACCATCATACATACTCTTCACAGCATTCAACAACTTCCCATGTACTCCATATATTCTTAACACTTTCCACAATCCTTGCCTATCCACTCTGTCATATGCTTTCTCCAAATCCATGAAAGCCGCATACAACTTCTTTCCCTTCTCTAGAAACTTTTCCACTAAAGATCTAAGAATGAATATCTGATCTACACAACCTCTTCCCTTCCTAAAGCCTCCCTATTCTTCTCCAACTAATTTCTCTGTTCTTTCCCTAACTCTGTCAATAAGTATCCTACCATACACTTTTCCTATTATACTAAGAAGACAAATCCCCCTATGATTACCACACACTTCTTTTTCCCTTTTTCCTTTGTACAAGGGAATAATTATACCTGACTTCCAATCCTCCGGAACTCTACCTTCCTCCTAGGACAGTCTGCACATCTTCCACATCCATTCTACTACTATCTCTCCCCCATGCTTCAACATTTCACCACACACTCCATCAATTCCTGGGGCTTTCCCCAATTTAACTTTCTTCATTGCTTCCACAACTTCTATCCTACTGATTTCTTCTTGTCTTCTCACCTCCCTCCTTCTCCCAGCCATTCCCAGCCACTTATACTCACATCACTTCCATCCTTTATGTTCAACAATTGCTTAAAGTGTTCTCTCCATCTGCTCACTTTTTCTCTCATCTCCACTAGTAATCTACCATTTTTATCTTTCACTCCCCTGCTAACTTCACATCCACCCTGTCTTACTCTCTTCACCTCTTTCCAGAACATTTTCTTACAGTCCCTCCACTTTACACTCAAATTCCTTCCAAATTCCTCATCCACTTTCTTCTTACTCTCTCTTACCAATCTTTTCACCTCTCTCTTTCTACATACAACTCTCTCTTCCGTCTCTCAACTTCTTCCACGCCCCTATTTCTCATCCATTCATTGTATGCTTTCTTCTTTTGTGCCACAGCCTGTCTCACCTCTTCATTCCACCACGCTGTTCCTTGCACCCCCCCTCCGTTTTCTCTTCATCCCACACACCACATCACATGCTGCACATATTTCTTCTGTGAATATTCTGCACACACCTTCCACGTCCCCCATCTGCTCCAATTCATATTTGCCCAATCGTTCCTCCACTTCTCTCTTATATTCTGCCTTTTTCTCATCCTCTTGTAACCTTTCCACTCTCCTTGCAAATACTCCTTCTTCCCGTCCTTCCCTTTTTCTATTTCTCCATCTTTTTTGGATCTTGATTCTGGCCACTACCAAGTATTGGTCAGAAAGTCCACTCGCCCAACCTCTATAAGGTCTTGCATCCATTACACATCTTCACGTCCTTTCATCCACACACACATAATCAATCATTGCCTTCCTTTCATTCAGTTCACCACCCACCCTTCTCATCACTCGCCATGTATACCTGTGGATCATTTTATGCCTGAAGAGGGTATTGGCTATCACCAACCCCCTCCCAGGACAAATATCCACTAACCCACTGCCATTCTCATCTATCTCAGCATGCACACCCCACTCACCAACTACTCCATCCACCTTCACATTCCCTACTTTACCATTCATATCACCAATCAAAAACACTCTCTCATTCCTTCCAAACTTTTCCATGCATACTTCCACATTTGTCCCGAACTCTTCTCTCACTCTGCTTGCACGATCTTGCATTGGCGCATACACACAGAGGGAATCATCGGAGGTAGACGTCCGTCACCGGCGCTCCATACCAGACCAACACGGCCAGTGGCATTACCTAAATTAGTATCTTTGAATGAGTCAAGCTCTGTACCAGGTTAGAGTAAATGATTTTTCAATATTAAAAGGAAAAGAAATAATAAGTTTAAGTAAGACTGGTTCAAACAGAACAAAGAACCACGATGCGTTGAGTCAGCTGGGTTTGTTTATACTACAGCAACACGGGAAGTGTACATACTCTGTAAGTACATACTTTGTTCATTTAGTATTACAAAATGGATACATACAAAACAAATTTGGAAAAGAAAAGGGATAAAAGTAAAAAGCAAAGTGATGATTTCTACCAAGAACTGGTTGAAGTGGAGACTCATAATAGACTGGTTGAACGTGTACACAAACTAGAAATGGCTTTCAAAAATGAAATTGATGAAATAAAGAAGCAAATGCACTTGCAAAAGGAAGAGATAGAAAAACTAGGAAGGGAGGCCAATAAGAAAGACACAACCATCAGTGAACTAACAGTGGAATTGAGTATGCTTAGGAAGAAAGTGAGTGAAATGGCAAGTACAGTAGTCAATCACGAGAGTGTTATGGAAGAGTTAAAAAATGACACAGAGGCAATTAGACAAGCAAGCAGTCTTATGGACCAGAGCAGTGATATTGAGGAGAAGATAACACAGGTGAATGAAGCTGTGCAAAGCTACAAAAATGATGTAGAAACCACGTATGCTGAAATGGTGAAAGTAAAGAAAGACTTAGAAACAAGGGTGGAGGAAAAAAGCATTAAAAAGGAAGTGAAAAGAATAATCCAAAACAATCCAGAATTAGTCAGAGATTCAGTAGAAATAAATAAATCAATAGTAATCACTGGTATAGAAGAGGAAGAAGTTAAAAACAAGATCACTAGAGACAAAAAGGAGATGGCAAATGTAATGAGCTTACTGAAAGAAGTATCAGAGGAAATCTGTAGTAAAGACATAGAGGAACACAAAAGGTTAGGGAAATACGAGAAAAGCAAGACAAGACCTCTAAAGGTGACTTTCCAGAGTGTAAACACTGTGGAAGAGGTACTAAAAAATGCAAAGAATCTTATGGAAAAAGAGGAGTTCAAAAATGTATGGATAAAAAGATGCCTAACACAAGAGGAACTGGAATTACTGAAAGAGAAAAGGGAGGAAGCAAAAACAAAAAATGAGGGAAAATCAGAAGAGAAGAAGAAATTTTTTTACGAAGTAATAGGATTGCAGGTACGAAAGTGGTACACAAACAGGATGGAAGAAAAAGGAGGAAGGTAGTAGAACCATGTCATGACAAGTATATAAACAAGATGAGAAAGTTGATGTACTCAAATGTGGATGGAATGGTATCTAAATTACTAGAGATGAATGATTATGTCAGGGAAAATGAACCACAAATAATATGCCTAACTGAGACAAAATTAACACCAAGGATATCCAATGACATACTAAACTTAGAGGAATACAATATATGGAGAAGAGACAGATATTTAAAAAAAGGAGGAGGAATTATAATATTAACTAAGAAAAATCTAAAAGTCATGGAAATAAACCTAGATATACCATCACAACTAGAACTGATTGCAGTAGAGATCGACACATCTGAAGGTAAAGTAATTGTAGCCAATTTGTACATGCCATCCAGATCAAACACATGGGAAAGAGTCGAATATGAGGACCTGGCAGAGAGTACAATTCAGAGTATAAGATCATTGCTGCATAAAATGGAAGAGAAATCGGAAAGAATTATACTAACTGGGTACTTCAATACAAATATAAATTGGAATACTCTAGATATAAATAGCCAAGAAAGGTGTTGGGACCAAAAGCTCCTGGATCTTGTACAAGAGTTTTTCTTAACGCAACATGTGAGGGAAACCACCAGAAAAAGAGGACTTGATGTACCTTCAGTGCTAGATCTAATATTTACTAGGCAAGAAAATGACATTGACTGTTTAATATATCACCCTCCACTCGGCAAAAGCGATCATGCAGTACTAAATTATAACTTTAGGATAGCATATGACATAGTAAACAGCAATGACAGTTACAAAAAGAGCCTAATCTATAAAAAGGGAAATTATCAAGACCTAAAGAAGTATTTCTTAGAAGTTGATTGGGAAAATGAGCTTAGAGGACAAGATTTAAATGCTGTATATAATTTTTTTTTTTAATTTTATGAAATAGGAGTCCAGAAGTACATCCCACAGCACAAAGAAGCAGATAAGAAAATACAGAAATGGTTCAATACAGAATGTAAAAAATCAAAAGAAACAAGAGATTTGTTGTGGAATAGATACAGAAGACACAATAGTGAAAGGGCGTATAATAATTACAAACAGGCAAGAAACGACTATACAAGAATAAGGAGAGAAGCCCAAAAACAGTTTGAGGAGGATATAATAAATAAAAGTAGTGATCAACCAAAGCTGTTTTACAGCTATATCAGAAGCAAAACCAAAGTAAAAGATATAATACAATCCATTACGGACAAGGGAATCACTTATACACAAGAGAAAGATATTTGTGAAGCACTAAATAAGAATTTCCAATTAGTTTTTACAGAAGAAAAAAATTTTGAGAGGGACTATGTGGAACACGCATGTCCACACATACTACCAGATATACAATTAGCAGAAAAAGTAATACAGGAGGAGTTAAGTAGATTAGACAGAGGAAAAGCAAGTGGTCCTGATGAAATTTCATGTTGGTTATTACGAGAATTTTTAATTTTCAAGAAATCCTTGAGTCAAGGGAAACTACCTGATATCTGGAAAAAAGCAAATATAGTCCCCTTATTCAAGAAAGGAAATAGACAAAATCCTCTCAACTACCGACCAGTATCACTGACCAGTGTTGTAAGCAAGGTATTAGAAAAACTTATAAGAAAAGCTTGGGTAAATCATCTAGAAGAACACAGTATGATAACAGAAAGACAGTTTGGTTTCAGAAAAGGAAAATCATGTGTTACTAATCTGTTGAGCTACTATGACAGAGTAACAAACACAATACAGGAAAGGGAAGGATGGGTGAAGAGTATCTATTTAGATTTCAAGAAAGCTTTTGACACAGTACCACACCAAAGACTTTTATGGAAACTGTACCATCAAGGAGGAATTCGAGGCAAACTGTTTTGTTGGTTGCAAGACTCTCATAAAAAGAGAAATGAGGACAGTACTAAGAAGAAACTACTCATAATGGAAAGAAGTGACTAGTGGAGTACCACAGGGTTCGGTGCTGGCACCAATCATGTTTTTGGTGTACATAAATGATATAAACAGTAACACTGGAAATGAGAGCTATCTGAATATGTTTGCAGATGATGCAAAAATACAAAGGAGAATTACTAGCACAGACTCTTGTAAAGAGCTACAAGAAGAATTAAATAAACTTCATGAATGGAGTAGTACATGGCAAATGGAATTCAATGTGGACAAGTGTCATGTAATCAAGTTTGGTAAAAGTGGAAAAAGACCTGATTGGGATTTTTAAGTTAGGAAATAAAACCCTATACACATCAGAAAGAGAGAAAGACCTAGGTGTGATTATCAATAACAGACTCTCTCCGGCTGACCACATCAGCGAGAAGGTACGGAACATGTATACACTGCTTGCAAATATGAGAACAGCATTCACATACATAAATGAAGACATGCTAAGAAGGATAATAACATCATTCATTAGACCAACCCTGGAATATGCATCAGTAGTCTGGAGTCCTCATCTCAAAAAGGATATAGACAAGATTGAAAAAGTTCAAAGGGCCGCTACAAGATGGATACCTACCAAGCTTAAGGGACCTAAGCTACGAAGAAAGACTAAATAAACTGAATCTACCAACACTACAGGAGAGAAGGAAAAGAGGTGACATGATAATGCTATATAAGTGCATATCAGGAAAGGAGAAAATAGACATAAAAAATGATTACTTAACATATGGAGAAGCATCAGCAAGAGGACACTGCAAAAAACTGCATAAGAAGAGAGGTGATAAAGACGTAAGGAAATTCAGTTTCCCAAACAGAGCAATTGATCAATGGAATGCACTACCGAATGAAATAGTGTGTGCCAAAACAATTCACAAATTTAAGGATATGTACGATAAATATGGTTTAAGACACGGGACAGTACGAGCTTGACTCATTTCTGTAAAGATGCAATTAGGTAAGAACAATTAGGTAAGAACACACAATTGCCCACATTTGTTTTCCAACTTTCCATCTTACCCATACAATCCTTGACCCAACTGATCCATACACTCTTATGTTCTTCTTCCATCTTTTACTCACAACTACACACACTCCTTCTTTTGCCCTCTCATTCTCACCTACTCCTGCACATATACCCCATCCATACTCCCATTCTCTCACCCTCTCACCTCTCCATTTAGTTTCAGTTACTCCACATACATCAACTTTCGCACCGTCAAGCACCTCCATTTAGTTTCAGTTACTCCACATACATCAACTTTCACACCCTCAAGCACCTGGAATATCTCTCTCTCTTTCACCTCATCATTCGCACCTCATACATTCCATGTTCCGATTACCATGTCCTTTGTCCGTTCCTTGGTCGTCATCTTTTTGGTCAGTCCTTGTCCAAAGCTTCTTGTTCGTCTTTTTAGTCAGTTGTTTTCCGGGGAGGGGCACTAACCCTCCGCCAACCCTTTTAGTGTCCTTGTATGACAAGCAGGGATACTGGGGGAGTATTCTTGAAAACCCCCCCTACCCCCAGGAGGTATATAAACAATTCACGCTACGTTATATATACATGTTCTATTTGTATTATTTATATTACGGTATCTAACATTACCATGATTCACAGTTTCACAGAACAGTGTAGATATTTAACAAAGAAAAATATGCTTTTTAAACAGCCCGGGCACGTGTTTGCTGTTTGTCCCACTGGTCGTGACATTTACCGGAATACTAGGCTTTTCAGAAGCACCCCATTGTGCTCACGCTTTCAGTCTTTTACGTTCCACCACTTTCAGATTTTTTATTCAACTTGTTACCAGAGGAAAAGCCTCAGCAGCATGCAAATAAGACTCAGTAGTCTCCTTATTGCTTTCTAACTCTAGTTCAGCTAATATGCTGGGTTTCCTCATTATCAGTTCCTTTGCCATTCATATACACACTGTACAACCAAGGTATTGAAGGTGATATGAGTCATCCTTGTGTCACACCTGCATACCAAAATACACACCTCCGCTGCCGCCGGACCAACCACCCCACCACCCCCCATCCCACTACCAATCCACAGCCTTACCATCACCCCAGGAGGACACCACTGCAGGCCAGGTCAGTTTGACACTGACCCAGGGCGAGAAGGGCGCCGGGGCGCCCCTACCTTGAGTCCTTTTTCCTCTCAACCAACCCGACAACAACCAAGCAGGAATGAGAGATGACTTCACGATCGGAGCAGCCTTCACCAGGTTCAGGGTGGGACTGCTCCAGATACAGTCCCAAACAACACCGCGGTCACAGCCACAGTACGTACCGGGGAGGGAGCAGCCACAGTGTGCCCCTCAGTTGTTCCCCCTTGTAGCACCATGGTCACGGCCACAGTGCATACCGGGGAGGGAGCAGCCACAGTACGCCCCTCAGCTACAGCCACACCTGGAGACAGCCATGGAGCATTAGCTATTGAGTGCGCACTGACTGGCAAAGGAAGGAGGAGTGGAACTGCAACAATGGCCACAGTACGTGTCGGGGAGGGAGCAGCCACAGCACGCCCCTCATCCACCTCCTCCTCCTCCTACGGGAGTAGCACCGCGGTCACGGCCACAGTACATACTGGGGAGGGAGCGGCCACAGCACGCCCCTCAGCTACCTCCCGTTTGGCAGGCAGAGCCGCGACAACGGCCACAGTACATGTCAGGGAGGGAGCGGCCACAGTATGCCCCTCATCTGCCTCTACCTCCTTCGGGAGCAGCACTGCAGTCATGGCCACTGTACATACTGGGGAAAGAGCGGCCACAGTATGCCCTTCAGCTACTACCCGTAGGGACTGTGGAACCACCACAACGGCCACAGTACGTGTGGGGGAAGGAGCGGCCACAGTATGCCCTTCATCTGCAGTCTCTAGGGTTCTCCCGGAGGAGAGGGTCACTTGCGTGGCCGGCTTACTACCTCTCGACTGCGTGGGAAGCCCTTCCCTCTCTCCCTCCAAGTGTGGTTCCCTGGAGGTGCTGCCGTTCCAAGAGTGGTGGCGAGGTCATGTCCCGGTCCTACAGCCGACCCCTGGATGACTCCGGCCCCTGACGGAGGCCTGACAGAAGAGGTGCGGCAGTCCACTCCTGATGGCACCCCACTCTGTAGGCGACCACAGCATCCGGCCTCCCAGGGCCAGTCAGCGGGCCCCTGAGCAGGACTGCTCAGGCCTCACTCTCTGCCGGCCCTCTGCCCGGAGGGAGAGGTGGCAGGCCCGCCTCCTGAAGCTGTTTGGCCCCAGCCCCGAGGGCCACCTATCAGGTCGAGGCCCCCAGACGGGAGGGCCTCCCTGCACCCCACCGACGAGGCCCCAGCCCGAGGGCCACCTATCAGGTCGAGGCCCCCAGACGGGAGGGCCTCCCTGCACCCCACCGATGAGGCCCCAGCCCGAGGGCCACCTATCAGGTCGAGGCCCCCAGACGTGAGGGCCTCCCTGCACCCCACGAACGAAGCAGACCCGGGCAGTGATGCCCCTGAGAGCCGTATGTTGCCTCCTACAGGAGAGCTCTCCAGAAGGGCCCCCTCCCACGTCCGGGCGCCTCCTCTGTTAGCCCAGGAACCAAGGGCCTAGTGGCAACTTCAATTCGTCTCACAAGTCATGCCTAAGTCAGAGAAACTAAGACAGAAATAAGAGTGACAGTAGAACTGTGAGAACATAATATAGTGACGAACAGTGTATACGAATACAAGGGCAGAAGTCAAGGGTCAGTGAGCACGAATCATAAGACAACTGGACATATAGAAATACCGAGTCTATACTAGCAGTGCCCTGAAAAGACTAAGACCAGCCAGCAGAGACAAAACCAGTGAAATAGTGTTGCCACAGCTAAGTGACAATTCCAAGTGCCGCAGCTCGCGCCATATCAAGTGTATAGTAATATCGACCAACCTGACCCTTTATTCCATTCACATATAGTGCATCCAGTTGAGTATATTAAATGACAGTTATGCCTAAACGCTGACACCTGTGCCGTGCTGTAGTGACTAACAATATCTGTATATGTGACTGTCATTATATTCTGCCCTCGACATCACTGTTGTGTTTGTGTACACTTTGTATCTGAAAACCTGACTTCTCGCTCCTAGAACACTTAACGTGAAGCGGGGTCCTCTTTTGAGACCGGGGCTTAGGAAAAATAAGAGAGAGGCAGGACACAAAAACTTCAGGCAATAACCTTTACACGTGTATTACTTAGTCAGACAAGGGACAACAGCAGATGATACAGCACAATATTTGGTCAATTACAGACTCTTACAACTAGATCCTCAGTATCTCGCAGGATACTACAATAGTACAGTAAGTACGTGGGATAACACTCAAAGTGTACTGTACAGGATTAGTGTAGTCCAGGGTCTCGGTGCACGTGGAGAGGTGAGCGACAGGGCTCACTGGGGGAGGGTGTAAGGTCTAATTGTATTTATGGTAGTATGAGGCAGAGGTTAACAATAGCGCGTTCACTTTATATTTTCTACGTGCACAGGGTTATTTGTCAATTATTACCATATGATCCAAGGTTGTTGCGCGTGTGGGGGGGAGTTTAAGGTAAAGCTCACTAGAGGAGGGTGTAAGGCACTGGGTTTACACAGTTCATGGTAAGGTAGGTTGTACCATAGCAAGCAGATTTTCTGTTCTTTTTACACTTGTAAGAGAATTCATGTAGGTTGGATTGTGCCATAGCAGGTAGATTTTCTATTCTTTTTATACTGGTAAAGGAAGATAATATATAAAAAGTAAGTGAATCTCCCTGGAAATTCAATATCTCATATATAGAGTAAATTGACCATTTGTAACAACATCCATTAACCAGTTGTTTAAGCAACGTTGGGTCTGGTTAGTACTTGGATGGGTGACCGCCTGGGAACACCAGATGCTGTTGGCATCCCTACGTGTCAAGTGGGGTTGGTGGAGGATTAGTGCTCCTCCCTGTAAAACAATTAACTCTAAGCCCTTGGCCACCCCGTCTGGGATACATGGCGTCTGGCAATGAATGAAATGAATGAGGCAGAGGTTAACGATAGCGCGTTCACTTTATATTTTCTACGTGCACAGGGTTATTTGTCAATTATTACCATATGATCCAAGGTTGTTGCGCGTGTGGGGGGGAGTTTAAGGTAAAGCTCACTAGAGGAGGGTGTAAGGCACTGGGGTCTAATTATGTTTATAGTAATATGAAGTGGAGGGTATTGATAGCGTGTTCGATTTATTGTTTTCTAGGAGCAAGGGATGTTTGGATAAATTACTGATAGGAGTTCCACGGCTTTGGTGTTACACTGAGGACAACGTGAAAGGAGTCGCACATGAGTCTTATGCACTACCACTTGAGTTTCACAGGGGTTGCTCACTATTCTGCCCTTTTGTATATTAGGCCTTCATTTCCCTGTCACGTAAACACTTGGCCTGGTGCTAAGAGGGTACACTATCACCTTGTCACTGTTCCACTGTACTTAGGGCAAAATCACTGTCTCACAAGTTACTGGGGGCGGGTACGGCGGGAAGACACGGCGGCGACAGCTCGGCCAGGGCAGGGGCACTGCCAGGGGAGGGCATGCCGAGAGGGCACGGTATGGCGCGCAGGGGCATCTTCTCTCGTCCGGGGCTGCAGGTGGCGAAAGGGCCCGATTCCTCCGGGCTGGGAACAGGAGTATGGCCCTCAGGGCTGGGGCCGAACAACTCCCTGAACCTTGCGGTCAGGTCTCGGCCAGATGTGGAGGTCCTCCGTCGTCGGGGCATAGGGAGGTCCTGACCGGGAGTTCTGGGAAGGGCCTGGAGTTTCCGCGGGCTGCGGCCCCCAGAGTCAGGCGGCGCCGCTGCAGCACCGGTCTGCATCAGGGTCCGTCAGGTGGGTTTTCTCTAGGGCCAGGCGTAGGGAGCAGAGGCTGGGGGAGGCGATAGGGCCTCTCCAGAACTCTCCCACGCCCACTGCGTCAGGGGACAGGACACATGTCTCACGCTGGGGCGGCAGGACTGCTCTTGACTGTTTCCGGCCGTGGGGCCCGGCTACTGGCCGTGACTTCCCAGGGGGCGCGACCATAAGGCGCTGAGGCCCGGCTACTGGCCGTGGCCTGAGAGAGGGGATAGGAACCAGCGCACTTCGGGACACCTTTGGAGTGGCTACTGGCCATCTGACGAAGGCGGGAGCGGCTACAGGCCGACTCCTGCAGGAGGGGTGGGGAGCGGCTGCAGGCCGACTCGAGGGCAACATCTTCAGAGCGGCTACAGGCCGTCTCCTTCAGGAGGGGGTGTGGAGCGGCTACCGGCGGTCTCTGGAAGGACACCTTCTGACGAAGGTGGGAGCGGCTACCGGCCGTCTCCTGATTACCCTCAGGTCGGTGCTGGACCGATTCCTTTACGGGGGGCAGGCGGCTACAGGCCATCCCAAGAGGGAAGACACCTTCGGAGAGTCTACTGGCACACTCCTGTAGAAGGCGAGAGTGGCTACAGGCCAACTGCTGAGGGGTGCTGATCGAAACCGGACTGACAGCTCCACCCCGAGATGGTTTGGTGGAACCCCGCCCGGAAGGTAGTGCCGGATTCCTGCTATGGCGACGGTGGGGCGACTCCGGGTCATAGGGGTGTACGGCCCAGGCTGGCTTGTGCCGTTGTCGCGCCGAGTCTCGGTGTGCTGCTGCTGCTCCTCCGTGGGATCCTTGTGGAGGTGTTGGTGAATTTCCCGGGGGCACTACGCTGAAGCACTGGTGTGGGGGATTGAGCACTCCCGGGGACACTATGGTGAAATAGGGGACACTATGCTGTATTTCACCGTGTCCATTCTGTATCCAGTGTCTCTTTGTTTTTGTATTGTAAGGTGTGTTGAATTAAGACAATTGATGTGCTAAGGTATACTGCCGAGTTTTTATGCCCTGTTCCTTTGTTGGTGCTTTACTTCCAGTCCGGAAAGAGGACCCTGCTCAGTCACGGGTGTTTTTAGGACGAGAGGGTCGGACTAAAAACACTCCGCATAACACCTACAGTATTTAGTAAAAGTACAGTAAACCATCAGTGTATCAGATTAATTGGAGTCAAAGACAGACAATATAGCCAGTGTTCGTTAGGTGAGACTACAATGACCTCAAGCTTGATTTATAATAATTCCTGTTCAGTGGATACCTGACAGAATTATACGTGTTCACACTTATTTCTGCTTTTTGTGGGTTTATAGTGGGAACCTTGATGCTGTATAGATATTAAATTCTGTAGTTTTAATCAGTGATAAGGAACTAGTGATGAAAAAGAGGACTTACATACCTAGGAGGAAAATATGGAAGCTGGAAAACCAAAAGTAATAAGGGATTCCTTCTATAACGAGGAGAGAGGTGGCTGAACAGGGAGCTGTAGACAGAGGCATTAATGAACAGTACAGATCCATCAAGAACAATCTCTTGAGAGTTACTTATGTAATATGCGGTTGGACAAAAGGCCTACCAAGACATAAAGTAACTTGGTGGTGGGATGTGGGTGTAGAAGCGCAGTTAGGGAGAAAAGAAGGCATTTCCGAGAATGGAAGAAGGGTGGTTGCAAGGAGGAATACTTGGCTGACAAGCGTAGGGCTAGAAGAGAGGTATACAGGGCGAAGTCTGAGTCACAGAGACTTTTACTTAACCAAAACCATGGGGAAAGGAAAAATATATTTAAGGTGGCAAATCAGATGAAGAGGGATAATCGGGATATTATAGGTGAGCAGTGCAGTGTATGAAGAATGATGAAGGAAGGGTAGTGGTGAACAGAGGATATTTTTATGCACGGAGGGACCATTATAGCCGATTGTTGAATGAGGAGTTTGACTGGGACAGGGAAGGTTTGGAGCCAGCAGATCCAGTGTTTGGACCTTGGCCTTTGATTGATGCTGCTACTGTGAGTGAGGCAATAGGCAGTATGAAGATGGGGAGGGCAGCAGGTGTGTCTTGATTGACTGCCGAAACGTTGAAGGCCTCAGGAGATATAGGGGTGATGTTAGTTACTGACCTGGTAAATATGATTATTTATGAGTGTGTTGTCCCAGATGATTGGCTGAAGCGTGTAATTGTAAATGTGTATAAAGGGAAGGGTGATGCCCTGGAAAGAGGAAATTATAGAGGTATGAAGCTTTTAGATCAGATAATGAAGGTAATGGAGAGAGTTTTAGAGGGTATGATTAGAGAAAGAGTGAATATTGATGAGATGCAGTTTGGGTTTATGCCAGGTAGGGGGACCACTGATGCCATATTCATTGTTCGACAGCTTCAGGAAAAATATATTGGTAAGAAAAGGGATCTGTATTTTGTTTTTGATTTGGAAAAGGCCTTTGACAGAGTCCCTAGAGAGGTGGTGAAGTGGGCAATGAGAAAGCTTGGCTTGGAGGAGTGGCTGGTTAGGGTGGTTATGGGTATGGATGTGGGTGCTCGCACCCAGGTAAGAGTGAATTGAAATTTGAGTAATGAGTTTTCCGTGAACGTTGGTGTGCATCAGGGGTCAGTTTTGAGTCCCATGTTGTTTATCATGGTACTTGAAGCCCTCTCACGTGACTTCAGAAATGGACTTCCATGGGAGATGTTGCATGCAGATGATTTGGTGTTGACTGCAGAGAACGAAATTAAGGCAGAGGAAAGATTTAGGAAGTGGAGAGATGGTATGAGGCACAGGGGCTTAAGGGTAAATGCAGATAAAACAAAAGTGATGATATGTAGGGTTGGTGGCGGTACTGTCAAAGACGAGGGACAGTGGCCATGTGCAGTTTGCCACAAGAGCGTGGGAAGTAATTCCATCTTGAGCAGTGTTTGTGATAATTGGATGCACAAGAGATGCAGTGGTATCATAGGTAGACTACAAGATAATGCTGCTTTTCTGTGTACAGCATGTCAGGGAGAGCAGGTGGAGATTGTCAGGCATGAAAGGATTGAACTTGTTGGTGAATCTTTTGAGTGTGTGGAAGAGTTTTGTTATTTGGGATACATGTTGTGTACTGGAGGTGGGGCTGGAGCTAGCTCTGTGGCTAGGGTGAGAAGTGGTTGGAAGAAGTTCAGGGAGCTCTTGCCTCTCCTGACATTGAGAGGACTCTCCCTATATGCTAAGGGGTCTTTGTATGCAGCATGTGTTAGGAGTGTAATGCTGTAAGGTAGTGAGACCTGGGCAGTAAAGGAGGAGGATATTCGCCGGCTCAGACGTACAGAAATGACAATGATTAGGTGGATGTGTAGTGCGTCCCTGCATGCAAGGTCTGAGGTGGCTGGGTTTACGGTGGAAGAGTTGAGTGGTAGGATGGGACTGGAGTGTATTGGTGTTGTGATGAGAAGAGGTAGATTGAGATGGTTTGGGTATGTGGAGAGGATGGGGGATGATAATTGGGTGAGGAAGGTGAGAAGTGTAATGCTAGGTGTTTTAGGGCTCGACTTCTTGTCCGTAGAACACCTAACGTCAAGCGGGGCCCTCTTTCGAGACCAGGGCTTAGTGCAGGTAAGAGAGGTAGGACACAAAAACTCAGGCAATAACCTTACACGTTTATTCAGTAGTTAGACATCAGACGGACAGTAGATGATACAACACAGCATTTGGGAAATCACAATCCTTAATTAGACAAATGTACCTCGCAGGGTACTGGCACAACAGAGATCAAAAGATAATATTCATGACGTAGTGAACAATATTACTCTGAGCACAGGCTGGCAGTGTACGCGGGAAGCAGGGGTGGGGCTCGCCGAAGGGGAGGGAAAGGGGGGGGGGGAAGAGAGAGAGCGAGAGTGGTGATGGGCTGTGGAGTTGGTAACACTTTATGGTAATATCGAGAGGGAATAGATGTTTTAGGGTTGGCACTGTTATCCTTGGGTAGCAAAGAGGTTTTGGTAATTTACTGCAAGGGGGTTTGGGAGATTCCTGTGCGTGGGGAAATTGAGAGGAGAGTTATCAATGGAGGGCGTACAGCACTGGGAGTCTCTAAATTATAGCAATACAAAGGGGGAAGATATTAACGACACTTTTGCTATATGATTTTCTGTGGCCGAGGGAACTTATATATTTCACTGATGGAGGTCTCTCGTCTCTGGGGTTCTACCGGCACATTACAAGAGCATCACGATATGAGTTTCATTTACCCACTTGTTCCCTTTTCAACTTCCTTGCACATTTTGCCTGCTGTTCGGGCACACTATGTCGCTTTGGCTATGTTGTTCTACACAGGACAGATCACACTATATGGAGGGGGGGGCTGGGGAACACGCTGGCGACTATTCCGCCGGGGCTGGGGCACTGCCAGGGGAGGGCGTGCCGAGAGGGCACGGAACGACTCTCAGGGGCGTCTTCTCTCGTCCAGGGCTGCAGGTGGCTGGGAGGCCCGTGTCTTCTGGGCTGGGTACTGGGGTGTGGCCCTCAGGACGGGCCAAACAGGTCCAGGAATCTCTGGCTCAAGTCTCGGCCGGAGGTGGAGGTCTTCCGCCGTTGGGGCGTAGGGAGATCTCCCCCGGGTGTCCTAGGGAGGGCCTGGAGTACCCGAGGGCTGTGGTCGCCGGAGCCAAGTGGCGCCGTCAAGGAGGGGCTGCGTCACTGACCCGAGTCAGGGTCCGTCAGGTGGGTTTTCTCCAAGGCCAGGCGTAGGGAGCAAAGGCCAGGGGAGGCATTAGGACTTGGCTGGAACTCTCCGGTGTCCTCTGCGTCGGGGGTCGGGATCCTGGTCTCACACCGTGGCGGCAGGACTGCTCTCCCTTGTCTCCGGCCTTGGGGCCTGGCTACCGGCCGTGGCTCTCCGAGGGCGCTACAGGGAGGCGCCGAGGCCCGGCTACTGGCCGTGGCTGGAGAGGGGGAATCAGCGTGCCTCAGGACACCTTCGGAGCGGCTTTCGACTGTCTGACGGAGGCGGGAGCGGCTCCAGGCCGTCTCCTGCAGGAGGGGTGTGGAGCGGCTACAGGCCGACTCAAGGGCAGCACCTTCGGAGTGGCTACCGGCCGTCTGACGAAGGTGGGAGTGACTACAGGTCGTCTCCTTCTGCTGGAGGGAGGAGCGGCTACAGGCCGACTCAGGGGCAACACCTTCGGAGCGGCTACCAGCCGTCTGACGAAGGGGGGAGTGACTACAGGCCATCTCCTTCTGCCAGAGGGAGGAGCAGCTACAGGCCGACTCAGGGGCAGCTCCTTTGGAGCAGCTACCGGCCGTCTGACGAAGGTGGGAGCGACTACTGGCCGTCTCCTTCTGCCAGAGGGAGGAGCAGCTACAGGCCGACTCAGGGGCAGCACCTTTGGAGCGGCTACCGGCTGTCTGACGAAGGCGGGAGCGACTACAGGCCATCTCCTTCTGCCGGAGGGAGGAGCAGCTACAGGCCGACTCAGGGGCAGCACCTTCAGAGTGGCTACCGGCCGTTTGACGAAGGCGGGAGCGACTACAGACCGTCTCCTTCTGCCGGAGGGAGGAGCAGCTACAGGCCGACTCAGGGGCACCACCTTTGGAGTGGCTACCGGCCGTCTGACGAAGGGGGGAGCGGCTACAGGCCGACTCCTGGAGGAGGGGGTGTAGGGCGGCTTCAGGCCGACTCCGGAAGAACACCTTCTGACGAAGGCGGGAGTGGCTTCTGGCTGTCTCCTGATTACCCTCTGGTCGGTACGAGACTGATTCCCTTAAGAGGGGCGAGCGGCTTCTGGCCTTCTCAAGGAGGAAGACACCTTCGGAGAGGCTTCTGGCACACTCCTGTAGAAGGCGGGAGTGGCTACCGGCCGTCTCCTGAGGGGCACTGTGTGGAACCGGACAGACAGTTCCACCCCCACTTGATCCGACGGTTTCTCTCCCCGAAGGTAGTGTTGAATTCCTGCTATGGCGACAGTGAGGCGGCTGCGTGTCATAGGGGCGCGCGGCCCGGGCAGACTTATGCCGTTGTCGCGCGAGGTTGGCTGGTTCGGCTGCGGCTCCTCCGTGGGGTCCTGGTGGGGGTGTCGTAGAGTTCCTGGGGGCACTGTACTGCAGCTGTGTCGTGGCGTTCTCGGGGGCACTACGTTGTAACTCATGCATTTTAAGAAGTGTTGTTATTGGGGGTGGGGTCATGAGGGGTAGACCGAGAAAGACATGGGACAAGGTCGTTAAGTGTGACCTCAGGGTTAAGGGACTGAACAGGGAGGCTGCAATAGATCATGCAGCATGGAAAGCTGCCATTAGGTAACCAAGGCCAATGCATGCAAGCATGTTGGAGTCTTTAAAAACGAAACGAAACGAAAGAACAGTACTGAAAAACAAAAAATGTTACAGTACTTTTTTTTCCCTTTTGTTCAGTCTGGAGGCCATGTCACCTGGATAAATATGCTTTTTTCAGTTATTTTTTAAAGGCTGTTCATTAGCCTCACAGAAGTCAGTATAGCTGAAGTTCAATCTAGGAAGTTCATTATAGTGATGGTTTAATGTACTGTATCATAAAATGTCCAGACAATCATACTTGCTCTATCAACTATGGTACATCCATAAAAATTTTTATTGCACCCAATAAATTCCCTCAATCACCACTTATCATTATCACTTTCGATAGCCCCTCCTGAGCCACCACATCATAAGCTTCCTCTGAATTCATGAATGCAACATATACTGTAGCTTCAATATATTACAGATGCTGTGCTCTATTAATGGCTTCCATGTCAGCATCTGATAACTACATCCCAGTCCTTTCTAAACCAGCCATATTTCTCATCTGTCTGGTATTCCTTCATGCTGTGCACCCTCTTTCTAAGTAGTCTGCCATGACACCTTACCAGTTATGTTGAGCAAAACAATCCCCCAATGATTCTTTCATTGTTCTTCTCAACCCTTTCCTTGATACAGAGGTAGCATCACCAAGGCTGCACCCGTGGCTTAAGAACATACAAGGTAAACACAGCGTTCCTAGAGGGGTGTGGGGGCATGCTGATGATCCATCAGATTTTTTTTTTTTTTTCTTTTTCCCAGCACCAGATCATGCAGTTTAGGAGTACAGTACAGTACAGTACAGGCAAACCCCGATTTATGATACCCCTAGATCAGTGTTTCTTAAAGTGTGGTGCGCGGACCCCCAGAGGTGTGTGGAACGTTCCAAGGGGTCCGCAGGCTAATTTGAGTATAAGATAAAACATGTAATAAATTGTGTAATGAATGATGTTATGACAGTACATTATGAAGTAAAATATGAACAGATATGTTTAAATTAAGCCATTAATAAATAATTCAGTAACAATTTTAGTATATTATAGCCTACAAACACATTTAAACTCAAGAGGTAGTGTAGGAGGGAAATCTATTCATAATTAAGAGTCTGCCACATGATTAGTTTTAAGAAAAGGGGTCTGCTGCACGAGAAAGTTTAAGAACCAATCCCCTAGATGCAATACCCCAGAGTAACGATGGGGATAGAAATATTGTACCATCCTACCCTGCTATCGTAGGCCTACCCCTGGTTTTGCAATGGGTTTTGATTTTTTTTTTTTTTTTTTACCGATTTTGATGATGTTTTAGACTTACATTTTGTGTTTTGGTTGATTTGTAAACTGTTTTAGACTTAGATTAATGCGTTTTAGTAATACAGTAAAACCTCGATATAACGGACCTCAATACAGTCACTGCTCGTTTTACGTTGATTCGGTGTACGATAATTCGCCACAACGATAATGGAAGAGTTCCACCCCAAAATCCGATTTCCAATGAATTTCCCGCTATAACGATATTGCCCTTGGAAAATTTTGTATGTAGCGCCAAGTACATGCAAGGTGACAGTCGCTTGTCTCAGGCAAGATGGCGGCCCCAGTGTGCAGAGCATTGTGTTGTTTCAGTTGCGGTCCCGCCATCCCTTCAAAGCCCTGTCTTTTCCACTCGTTCACGTGTGCCCCCCTCTCCCTGCTATCGTCACCTCTCAGCCAAGCATCGTACTACAGTAGGCCTATACTGTACATCATGTAGCACCAGGCCAGTGTTACACAAGTGTTGTGTTGTTGCAATGATTTACTGTACGTGAGTAATGCCGCCTGTATTGGTGTGATAGTGTTTGTTTTGGTCTTGGAGATGACTTGGACCGATACAGGAAGTGATTAAGGTGGGTTGTCATTTTTATTTCAGTCTTGGGTAGGTGATTTTGGAAAGTTGATTTAACGTAACCCCCCTTTTATAATATGTTTCAGTCTCCTGATTTATGATAAAATCAGGATATGATAAGGTATGACCCTACGTAAAACGAGTAGTGACTGGAGACTGGAATTTGCTTTTATCAATCTCGAGGAGCTAACGGACTAAATTCCTATGTACTGTATCAGAAAAAGTCCAATAAATCCAGAAGCAGTCCAGACTGCCTGACCACTTCGGTTATGTTCACCACAATAAGGTACGGTAAATAAAAGACATGTTTATTAGTGTACAGTACAGTAATATTATATATATTATACCATTTGATTAATATAGTGAAGTTATAACACAGTACAGTACCACAATGGTAGTCAAAACAGTTTAAAAACCATTCATGTGATCCGGACTAATGTCTGATATATCGGAAAGAGTCCGGATTAGCAGGGGGAAGTTCGGATGTCGCTTTTATCAAAATTTCGCATTTTTTGGAATGGTTTGGCCCCAATTAATCTGTTCTAGTGAGGTCTTATTGTAGGTGGAGTGAACACTGTCATATGGGGTATGGATTCTCACCCATCAGATAAGTTACAAAACAATGTGGACAACTAGGTGACTTAACAAAGAATATTTTGTGTTTGACCATTGAACGTCTGACCTATCATGGTAAACATTACAGTAATTTTAAATAAATATTAATAATTATGAAAGCCTTAGAGAGTAAATATTTCATGCATTGATAAAAACTGTGACATTGATAAATCATGTGTTTACATTCGGGCTGTTCAAGGAAAAACACTTTGAAAATACAATACAAAGAATTTCTAAATAAATATTGGAAAATAAGAGGGAAGAAAGTGTAGGAGCTCAGCAACCAGAACAGTTACAAGAATCAACTTGAAGAGGGGCTATGAAAGGGCTATCCAGATCGCATCATCGATCGATAAATCATGTGTTTACATTTGGGTTCTCCAAGGGAAGACGTTTTGAAAATACAAAGGAGTTTCTAAATAAATGTTGGAAAATAAGAGAGAAGAAAATAAAGGAGCTTAACTAAAATGACTTAAAGAGGGGCCTTTGAAAAGGCTATCCTGATCTCATCATCAGTTGATAAATAACTTGTTTACATTCGGGCTGTTCAAGGGAAAACAATTTGAAAATACAAAGGAATTTCTAAATAAATGTTGGAAAATAAGAGAGAAGAATATAAAGAAGCTCAGCAACCAGAACAGGAACAAAAATGACATGAAGAGGGGCTGTTGAAAAGGCTATCCTGATCCCATTCCCCTTCAAGAGAATTCCCTGTCAAAATACCAACAATTCTCCATCGCAACAATTTGCATCTTAGACGATTCCATGTCATTGGGGGAGGCAGTGGCTCAGTCGGTAGAGAGGTGGCCTGCAGTCCTACCGGACCCAGGTTCATATCCCCACTGGGGTAGGGAACAGTTTAAGGATTTGAATTCATTAAATCAGACTTTACTGATCTACCAGAAGACCCGCTGATTTGTCGTAAAAATGCCCCCACTAATACCAATAAACCAGTCCTGTATGAGACAGCCCTAGCATGTATTCAGTATGGACGGTGGGTGTTAAGTGCTGAGGTGGTGACATGCAGAGGTGTATGGTATGTAGGAGGACTACTGGGCCTTGGTAGCAGGCTTTGAAACCTATGCCTAGAGTCGGACACACTAAAAAAAAAAAAACATTATTATGCATAACAGATGTTTATTTAATTGTCCTGGGACCCTCTGATGGTGGGATTGTATGCAGTGCTGCTGCTTCTTCTCTACTGAGTTTGAATATGAGTCAGAGATTGCTTTCTCCAGTGACCTTGGCTCGGTACAAGCGAGCCGGGCACTGGTTTTAGGCTTAGGTTAGCTTCTTTTATAGCTGTTAGACCATTTAGATTGGCTTGAAACCTTTTTTTGGACTCATTTGGGTGGGTTTAGGACTTGGCTGGGGGGGAAACTAAGGCTCAAAAACGCATCCCAATACAGTACATTACATGTTATCTCTACCCCGAGGTATGATACCCCGCCTAGTGATGGGTTTTTACTTAACCAGTTGCATTGTTAAACCTGGGTATGCCTGTATTTAAAGTGAAAGTGAACAGTTTAAATGTACTGGAAAAAAAATAAGTCATATAAATGTTGCTGCTGTATGCTTTTATTCATGCCATTTTAGGATTAGGATGCATCATTCATGGTACAGGGAGGCATCCATCATCCACTCACGTGTAGTGCAGCCTCCAGGTGACTTTACACTGAGCCGCAAGCCAAATGGTCTTCTGTAACTATAATAGTAAATCAACCCTGGTTTGTCTGGCCAAGCAGACCCATCAGTTGCTGGTAAGCAGTCCCACTAGCAGGGCCATCCCTTACAGTGAACAGATATTTCCTTGTGGTGGATAGTGCCTCGCTGCAGTGAGGCACGCAGAAGAGAGTGAAGGTTTGGCCCCTGGATGGATGCCACATTTGTGTCTTCACTCAGTTAACAGGCACACCATAGTAGGCTTTACATCACCCCAATACTGTATTTGATTTTATGTTTACCACCCAGTTTTATAAATAGTTTTCTAGGTTATAGGAAACCATTAAACTTGTCACCCAGAGTAAAGCCAATATAAGAAGAAGTAGGCAGCACTGCAACAAGTAAGTGGATGATGATCACCATTACCTACCACCTAACTGTTTCCTGTAGACCACGAGATTTACCGTGTCAGTTGGTAACCATGTACGGTATCTAGATGGTACTTGGTGATTTAGTAGGTTAAGACACTCCAACCAGATTGATTGGTTGTAGCATTATTCACATAGAGTACTGTAATGCCACTCTGGAAAAAGTGAGGCTGGTCACTCTTGCTTTATATGTTGGAACTGAGTTGTGTACTCCTGGGCTCCTGTGTTTCTGAAGGGACCCCCCCAAAAAAAGATTGGGAGATGTAAAGAAATTAAAATTGCACTGTAACACTGATGGCTAGCACCCGAATTACCATCTTCTCATACCTGCCTTAGTTTCCTTGCTTGTGGTTCTGACACATCTTGCTCACCAGTGGCAGATTCAGGATTTTACAGAGGGAGGAAGAAAATGGAACAAAAAATTCCAAAATATTTATTCGGGGTAACCTGTTAGGTGTAGAAATAGCTCTGACTAGAGAGTTATCCCATGCATTCAGTGCATGGTGTTTTAGTAAATTAATGAATGTACGGACAAGACTGTTTTGTGCACTACAATTTGGAGCTTGTTGAACCATCAGGGACATTCTTTTACAAGGTAACATGCTGAAAGGAGAATATTTGGTGAGAAAACTTAGGTGAGTGGGTAATTGGTGTCGGAGCTAGTGAATTGCCATGTAGTGCACCTGTACAGTATTGTGTAAAAAATTTGTGCATGAATAAATCACCATTTACAAGTACAATATGTTTAGCCCCTGTTGCTTTAATATTGCTGTTTGTGGGAGTTTGTTGGGAAGGTGTTTAGCATATTGCTCTTCACCCTCAGGCTCAGAGTCATGAAGCTCATAAGTTGGAACTTTAGGTTTCCTCCTAAGCCTTGGGGTGTACTTGACACAGAGATATTAATGGTGAGCTATCTCTGTGTGGAGTTTTCTTATTCCATGATGCTTAATAGGCTTAGTTGTACAAAACTCAAGGTGAAAAGTAAAGAAAGGCCATTTTTAGGTGTGTAAGAGAGTTTATGTTTCTGTGGGCAGAAGCAAGGAGTACAGGATGGTAAAGCTTTTAACATCTTTCATGGCAGATCACAATTTGTTATGCAATGCTTATCTAATGGTACACCTTTTCTCTGCTTTCAAGGCAGGTACAGTAGTGTGTTGCACAGTATAGTACATATCACATGTTACAATTACCATGTGGCTGAAGATACCATATACCAGGTAAAGGCATCCACATGTTGAGGGGCTGAACATGCACACGCTCAGGAGGTCCAGTGAGCTAAAAACACTTAGAGCAACCTAGGCAAAAATATGACTTATTTCAAATGTTTAGCAAGGAAAAAATAAAGAAATCTTTACTAGTAGCTGTTCCATTCATCTGAAAGGCAAGCAGATTTGATGCAAGAGAAAGATAGAAGTGGTTTTCTATGGCCAACCCAGGAGGAAACCACTTCCATAAGAGTGCTTGAGCAACAAAAAAGAGCATCATAATTTACATTATGACAAGTTTTGCTCAACCACTCCCATGGTCAACACTCAGCCTGATGCAAGACTGATCCTAGCTGTTGATGAAAAATGTTGCACAAATTTACTTTACTGTTTCCAGTGTAATGTGAGCACATGCACGCGTGCTCAGTTACTATTACCACGTCTGGCAGGTACCAGCTGGATGTGGATGGACGAGGGTGTGAGGTGGTGGACCCTTGCAGTGTGGACAATGGAGGGTGCCATGACGAGTGCCACAATGAGCAGGGTCACCGCCGCTGCTCATGCCACCGAGGGTTCAAGCTGGCAGATGATGCAGTATCCTGTGTGGATGTGGATGAGTGCCAGGACCCAGACACTTGCAGTCACCAGTGCCACAATACCTGGGGTTCATATGAGTGCATTTGTAATGCAGGCTACCAGCTTGGCACTGATAATAAATCTTGTTACAGTAAGTTTTTCTTAAAACACCATACAGTATATTGCTATGATTGTCAAATATTTTTTTAAAAACTGTTTATTAATGTAACAGTGTTATGTTGTATAATGCATTAAAGTATGTACAGTAATCACTCGATTATCCAGATGCTCCATATCCGACATACTCCATATCCAAACACTAGGCCTTGGCTCTGTTATATCCATATCCAGATTTATTTGTTCATATCCAAACATAAAATTTCTGACATTGCCAGTTGGGTGGCCTACAAATTCAAAAAATTGGTTTGGTGGCTGGCCGGCCTCTCTAGCCATGCATGAGTAATAGACCCTAACCCACAAGCTGAGCAAATATGGTTGTCCACTTCCTCTCTGAACGGTCAAAGTCCCATGGCCTCCCGGATCACTCGGAGCTAACAGCCGCGCGCGAGTAATACAGACCTTAACCCACAAGCGAGCAGTAATGGCTGTCCGTCTCACTGCCGAATGATCAAAGTCACCTGGCCCCCCTCTCAAGCCGAGCCGTGCTGGTAAAGAATGTAACCCACCAGCTGAGCAGAAATGGCTGTCTGCCTCCTTACCGAATGATCAAAGCCGCCTGGCCCCACTTTCGAAAGCAGCCGAGTGCTGGTAAAAGAACGTAATCCACCAGCTGAACAAAAATAACAGTCTGCCCCCTTACCAAATGGTCAAAGTCACCTGGCCAGCCAGTAGAGACATGACATCACTGTGTTCAGTGACAGTTACCACATGTCCTTACTCTTTGCACAGCTCCAATGATGGAGGAGGAGTTTTCCGACATTTGTTGAGTGATTACTTGTGATAGGCGATACCAGTGATTAAATTTAGATACAGTACTGATAACTTTGTTGGCCAGTATCGGTGGCATTGATTACTGATACCGATAGCTTGGTAGTTTTGTAATTAATACCTTTTCAGTCCGATGAAATACCTGAAAATTTAATAAAATTACTCAGTGGGCTCAGTCTGGGTTAAAATAATTGTATGGTCACTATTTTAGGAGAACATGAGCACCAAAACTGCCATTCAGTGCTGTAATAAATCTTATAATCATCACTTCCCAATGAAACAGTATTTCTGAATCATGTTTTCAGTTAACGAAAGATGCCTTAGCATAGTATTCGATACCTAGCCATCAGTATCCATACTTACAGGTAAACAGTTTTTTTTTTTTTTTTATGATAGGAAGAAGGAACCAAAGGCCACAAGCCCACAATAACTGTTCCTTCCAAGAGAAAAACGAAATACACGAGAGAGCCAAATTCAAGATTGATCATATCGAGATGCCTGCACACACTGCATTTGAAAGACTGGAGATCATAGCTAGCAGGAAATACAGACAGAGGGAGACAGTTCCAGAGTTGACCTGTTGCATAAATGAAGGCCTGGGAGTAATGGTTTACTCTTGCATTAGAGAGTTGGACAGAAAAGGGATGAGAGTCTGCTGCTAGACAGGTGCTATGCGCCCGTCGTAGAGGTGGAGAAATGCAAGCAGGCAGTTCAGAGGAGCAGTGACCATTGAAGCAGCGATAGAAAAGAGATAAAGATGCAACAGTGTGGCGAAGAGACAGAGGTTGAAGGGAGCCAGTAAGAGGAGGAGAGTTAATGGGATGAAAAGCCTTTGACTCCACCCTGTTGAGAAGAGCTGCATGTGGGGAGCCTCCCCACACATGAGAGTTGTACTCTGCACAGTTTCAGAAGTACAGTATCAATAATTTGGTATTGATACGGCCACCACTAGTGATTACATTAGCCACTAGATCACACGGGATTACTGTACACCAACTAGAGGCTAGCAGGTTATGACGCCTGTCTGCCGTTCACTGGGTGGTAAGTACAATACTGTGTTTTATTAAAATTCTTTTAGCACCTTTCATATTCTTCATTTGTTTATTTGTGGATTTTTGTTGTGTATGCATTGTTTTCTTAGTGTCTAGCATTATATTGGATATTCTCATGTCTGTTTTGATGTCTAAATAACTGAAAGACTGAAGAACACTGCCACTATTAGGAGGCGTACTGTATATATAAGCAGGGTACTCGTGGATTTTTGTTGTTTATGTATTGTTTTCTTAGTTTCTAGCATTATGTTGGATATTCCCATGTTTGTTTTGATGTCTAAATAATTGAAAGACTGAAGAACATTGCCACTATTAGGAGGGGTACTGTACATATAGGCAGGGAATTTGTGTATTTTTGTTGTTTATGTATTTTCTTAGTGTCTAGCATTATATTGGATATTCCTATATGTGTTTTAATGTTTAAATAACTGAAAGACCAAAGAACACTTGCAGATTTCATCCATATCTGGATAAACCGATGGCTCTAATATGTCAGATAATCGAGGGATTACTGTATTCTTGAAGCACAGAACGCTGCCATAATTGACTTAAAATGTATAGCTAAACTCAAGTTTCAGGAATAGATGCAATAAGCAACACAGGCGAGAAGTGTCTGTACAAATACACTGCTCATAAACATGCCAAATGTTTGCTGTAATATCCATTGTACATCCTCAGTGATCGACATGGAGGTGATCAATTCTTGCCTGGAAAACAATGGTGGGTGTCAGCACATGTGTCACCATGGCCCTGGGGGTGTCATCTGCTCATGCCATCCAGGCTACCTCCTCCAGCCAGACCAGCACTCATGTCAGGTCAGTCAAATGATTAGTGTTTACATGGTATGTTATCTGATCATTGGAACCATCTTAGCAAATTCTGATGTTTCAGGCTACTGAAAGAAGTACAGTAGCTGTTTTATTGATTTCCAGATTTCTCAGTACAGTTGCATTTAAGTCTTAAGTTTTATGTTCAAGTTCACATTCAGTCTTGCAGTACACTGAATCAGATAATTTACAAACAAATGATCATTCAGGATGAGGACGAATGTGAAGGCAGAACACACCGCTGCCAGCAAGAATGTGTGAATATTGCTGGTGGATATGCTTGTGCCTGCCACCAGGGCTTTACTCTCAGCTCAGACACCTTCACCTGTCTTGGTAAGTGATTTTTTGTATGGCTTTCTTAGAGATCTCAGCTAGAAACAATATACAATAGTGCTTACCCTTTAAATCTTCTCACAGATGTGGATGAGTGCTTGATGGAGAATGGAGGGTGTGAACATGACTGCCACAACACACAAGGTTCTTTTTTGTGCTCCTGCCATAAGGGTTATATCCTTGCTGACAACTCACACTGTGACAGTGAGTCATGTGTATCATGCTTCTTTTACATATAGCTGATCTTATTTTTAATGTACTATAGGTAGGTTTGCTGGTTCAGGCAGACCAGGGTTGAGCAGCAACAATAACTGTAGGTACTGCATTAGATGAGTGGCTACTATCTACTGTGGGAGGAACAACAATGAAAGTAAATGCAGCTACAAGCATAGTAATTAGCCACACAGTCATCACTCATAGGCAGGAAGCATTCAACCTCAAGTATAGTAAATGAGGTCAGTTCCACATGAGATCACATGGATAAAGATTGTATAATGTATTGCATATTGTTTTTTTCTACCAGTTGCCAGCAACTGGATTCGGCACATACACTGAACCCTCGGCTATCGCTCCCAATTGGTCCCACTATGGCTGCGCACAAAAGAAGAAAGCATACAATGAATGGATGAGAAATAGGGGCGTGGAAGAAGTTGAGAGGCAGAAGAGAGAGTTATATGTAGAAAGAAAGAGAGAGGTGAAAAGATTAGTAAGAGAGAGTAAGAAGAGAGTGGATGAGGAATTTGGAAGGAATTTGAGTGTAAGTGGAGGGACTGTAAGAAAATGTTCTGGAAAGAGGTGAAAAGAGTAAGACAGGGTGGAAGTGAAGTTAGCAGGGGAGTGAAAGATAAAAATGGTAGATTACTAGTGGAGAAGGGAGAAAAAGTGAGCAGATGGAGAGAATACTTTAAGGAATTGTTGAATGTAGAGGATGGAAGTAATGCGTGTATAAGTGGCTGGGGAATGGCTGGGAGAAGGAGGGAGGTGAGAAGACAGGAAGAAATCAGTAGGATAGAAGTTGTGGAAGCAATGAAGAAAGTTAAACTGGGGAAAGCCCCAGGAATTGATGGAGTGTGTGGTGAAATGCTGAAGCATGGGGGAGAGATAGTAGTAGAATGGATGTGGAAGATGTGCAGATTGGCCTGGGAGGAAGGTAGAGTCCTGGAGGATTGGAAGTCAGGTATAATTATTCCCTTGTACAAAGGAAAAGGGGAAAAAGAAGTGTGTGGTAATCATAGGGGCATTTGTCTTCTTAGTATAATAGGAAAAGTGTATGGTAGGATACTTATTGACAGAGTTAGAGAAACAACAGAGAAATTAATTGGAGAAGAACAGGGAGGCTTTAGGAAGGGAAGAGGTTGTGTAGATCAGATATTCATTCTTAGACCTTTAGTGGAAAAGTTTTTAGAGAAGGGAAAGAAGTTGTATGCAGCTTTCATGGATTTGGAGAAAGCATATGACAGGGTGGATAGGCAAGGATTATGGAAAGTGTTAAGAATATATGGAGTAGATGGGAAGGTGCTGAATGCTGTGAAGTGTATGTACGATGATGCGAAGGCTGCAGTGCGTGTGGATGGTGAACTAAGTGAATTTTTCTCTTTGAAAGTTGGGTTGAAACAGGGATGTGTCATGTCTCCTTGGTTGTTCAATCTGTACATGGATGGGGTAATAAAAGAGGTACAAGGTAGGGTAGTGGATGTTGGAGTGGCCCTGGTGAGAGAGGATAGTGTTTGGAAACTCCCTGTACTGTTGTTTGCAGATGATACTGTATTGTTGAGTGAAGATGAAGGGGAGCTGCAAGGCTTGGTGGATGAGTTTGGGAGAGTGTGTAAGAAATGGAATCTAAAGGTGAATGTAGGGAAGAGTAAAGTGATGGTCTTTGAGCGAGATGAAGTCAGTGAATGTACAGCGAGGTTGGATGGTGAGGAATTGGAAAATGTGAGTACGTTTAAGTACTTGGGTAGTGTGATGAGTAAGGATGGAGGTTTGGAGGGTGAAGTGCTTGAAAGGGTACAGCAGGGAAGAAAGGATGCTGGTTCTTTGAAAGCAGTGATAAGAAACAGGGAAGTGAGCATGGAAGTGAAAAAGTTACTACATGACAGTATTGTGATACCGACTCTAACGTACGGAAGTGAAACTTGGACGTTGTTGGAAGGGCACAAGTCAAGAGTGAGAGCAGTGGAAATGAGTTATTTAAGAGGAGCCTGTGGAGTCACATGGAGAGACAGGCTGACGAATGAGGATATAAAGGAGTGTTGTGGTGTTGATGTGGATGTGATAGGAAGCGTTATGAGGAACACACTGAGGTGGTTTGGCCATGTGGAGAGGATGGAGGGTGAAAGACTGATGAAGAGAGTGTATGTGAGTGAGGTGGAGGGGGGAAGAGGGAGGGGGAGGCCGAGGATGAGATGGAGGGATGGGGTGGAGAGGTATATGAGAGAGGGGGGTGTGAGTTTGGAGCAGGGCAGTGAAATGGCGGGGGACAGGGCAACTTGGAGGCGATTTGTTTGTGGCCACCCCAAACGGGATTGAGACGCCTGGCAGTAGTAGTAGTAGAGTAGATATAGCTGAAACCGTGATACCCGAATTGAAGAACTCATGGTAAAATTTTTTTTTTTTTTTTTTTTTTTTAATACGAGGAAGAAGGAACCAAAGGCCATGAGCCCGCAGTAACATTTCCCTCCAAGAGAAAAACAAAATACAATAGAGAGCCAAATTCAAGATCCGATCATTTTGAGATGCCTGGACACACTGCGTTTGAAAGACTGGAGATCATAGGCAGCAGGAAATACAGACAGAGGGAGACAGTTCCAGAGCTGACCTGTTGCATAAATGAAAGACTGGGAGTAACGGTTAACTCTTGCATTAGAGAGTTGGACAGAAAAGGGATGAGAGTTTGCTGCCAGACGGGTGCTACGCGCCCGTCGTAGAGGTGGAGGAATGCAAGCAGACAGTTCAAAGGAGCAGTGACCATTAAAGTAGCGATAGAAAAGAGATAAAGATGCAACAGTGCGGCGAAGAGACAGAGGTTGAAGGGAGTCAGTAAGAGGAGGAGAGTTAATGAGACGAAAAGCCTTTGACTCCACCCTATTGAGAAGAGCTGTATGTGGGGAGCCTCCCCACACATGAGAGTTGTACTCCACACAGGGGCAGATAAAACCACTGTATAGAGTCAATAATTGTGCAGGGGTAAACAAGGAGCGGAGTTGGCTTAGCACACCCTATCTCTTGGAAGCAGATTTTACTAGAGATGTAATATGATCATCCCAAGATAAGTCCTGAGTAAATGAAACCCCAAGCATGTTCAAGGATGATGCAGGATTAAGCTGAATATTATTAAACATTAGTGGGTATACCTGTGGAAGATTTTGTTGGGTTGATAGGTGTAAGAACTGAGTCTCAGATGCATTAAAAACAACCATATTATTTTTACCCCAGTCAGAGATACGAGCCAAGTCCGACATTAGGTGTGCCATAGCCTCATCCCTTGTTTGTTGAAGTAACTGTTGAGATGGGCGTTGCGGGAACCGAATGGAAAGGTGAAGGGTGGAGTCATCAGCGTATGAGTGGATAGGGTTAGATGTACAGCTTAGAAGATCATTGATGAATAAAAGGAAGAGAGTTGGTGATAGGACAGAGCCCTGAGGAACACCACTGTTGATAGATCTAGGAGAAGAACGATGGCCGTCTACAACAGCGGCTATAGAACGACCAGAAAGGAAGCTAGCGATGAAGGCACAGATAGAAGGATAGAAACCGTAAGAGGGCAGTTTGGAAATTAAAGATTTATGCCAGACTCGATCGAAAGCCTTTGAGATGTCAAGTGCAATGGCAAAGCTTTCGCCAAAGTCCCGAAAGGAGGATGACCAGGAGTCTGAAAGGTTGGTGAGAAGATCGCCAGTGGAGCGTCCCTGACAGAACCTGTACTGACGATCGGAAAGAAGGTTGTGATAGGAAAGATGCCTTAAAATTTTTCTATTGAGAATTGACTCAAAAACTTTTGAAATACAGGACGTTAAAGCAATTGGACGATAGTTGGAGGGTTGGGAGTGGTCACCCTACTTTGGGACTGGCTGAATGAGAGCAAACTTCCAGCAAGAAGGAAAGGTACAAGTTGACAGACAAAGGCGATAGAGTTTGCGTAGGCAGGATGTAAGCACAGAAGCACAGTTCTTGAGAACAACAGGAGGGACCCCATCAGGCCCATATGCCTTGTTAGTATTGAGGCCAGTGATGGCAGAAAATACATCAACTAAAGAAATTTTAATGTCAGCCATGAGGAAGTCAGAGGGGGGAAGTGATGGAGGAACAGCACCGGAATCGTCTAAGGTGGAATTGGAGGAGGAAGTTTGTGCGAAGAGATCTGCTTTATCAGTAGAAGAAATAGCTACAGAACCATCAGAGTAGAAAAGAGGAGGGAAGGATGATGAGGTAAAGTTGTTAGAAAGATTTTTGGGAAGGTGCCAGAAGGAGCGGGAAGAATTCGAGTTGGAGAGTTGAGAGCATTCAGTATGGATGAAATTATTTTTAGTAGAGCGAAGAACAGACTTAGCATGATTCCGGGCAGAAACGTAAAGATGATGTAATTCAGAGGTGGGTTGGCTCCGGTACCTTTTGTAGGCCCTCTCCTTGTTGCGGACAGCATTAGAACAAGCGTGATTAAACCAAGGCTTTCTTGCGTTAGTCAAAGGATATGAGAAAGGAATGTATGCTTCCATGCCCGAGAGAATAACCTCCGTAATGTGCAAGGCACACTCAGATGGCTCCCGGCCATGGAAGCAATAATCATTCCAGGGAAAATCAAAGAAGTACTGCCTGAGGGCCTCCCAGTCTGCGTCTCCAAAATGCCACAGACGACGTTTCCCTGGAGGGTCCACAGGCCGTACCCGAATGATAGGACAGGTTAAGGTAATAAGGTTGTGATCGGAGGAGCCCAACGGAGAGAAAAGATTAACAGGGTAAGCAGAAGGATTAGTTGTGAGGAAGAGGTCAAGTATGTTGGAGCTCTCTCCAAGGCGGTCAGGGATACGGGTAGGGTGCTGTACAAGCTGCTCTAAGTCATTAAGGATAGAAAAGATGAAGGCTTGTTCACCAGGTGGATCCGTGAAAGGAGAGGAGAGCCAAAGGTGGTGGTGAACATTGAAATCTCCTAGAATGGAGATTTCAGAGAAAGGAGAAATGGATAGAATGTGTTCCATCGTAGAAGTAAGATAGTCGAAGAATTTTTGATAGTCAGTAGAATTAGGGGATAAGTAAACAGCACAGATATATTTAGTCAGAGAATGACAGGAAAGCTGAAGCCAGAGTGTAGAGAATTCAGAAGAATCGAGTTCAGGAACACGAGAGCAAGATAAGTCGTTGCGTATATATACACAACAGCCACCTTTGGCTTTGAAATGAGTATAGAGAAAGTAGGAGGATACAGAAAAGGGTTTGCTGTCAGTTGCCTCAGACAGCTGAGTCTCCATTAGAAAAAGAAGGTGAGGTTTAGAGGAGGAGAGGTGGTGCTCAACAGAGCGAAAGTTAGAGGAAAGGCCGCGAATGTTGCAGAAATGAAGAAGAAGAGAGTCAGACAATGGTTCCAGGCACCTCGAGTCGTCACCGGGAGAGGGGCGGATGGTGGGGGTATTTATGGTCCCCCCCCCTGGGAACTCCGAGGCTTGGTGAAGAGACGCCATTTTTTTTTTTTTTTTTTTGAATAGGAAGTGTAGTGTGTACTGTGCATGTAGTTTGGTCTAGATAGTTAGAGAAATTTGTACTGGAGAGCATGCTGGCCTACTCTCTGTGTAACTGAGACACTGAAAAAGTTCAGCAAAGGGGGATGGTCAGGAACTAGTCCTGAGGGCTGATGAAACGGGAGCTCCAGCACTCCCTGTCATCAGCTTTCCATCCACCTCGGGAGTACTGCCCTGCTCGACTGGTGCTACAGTATACTCCTCAGGAGTGCCATGACCTCAATATTTACCCCTAAGATACCTTTTTTGTCTCTATCTATCTATCTATAGCCCGACGCCCTAATCCCGCAAAGGGTGGCCGCAGACAAAACGCCTCCAAGTCACTCTGTCACCCACCATTTGACTCCCCTCCCCCCAACTCACCCCCCCCTCCCTCATATACCTCTCAACTCCATCCCTCCACCTCATCCTCGGTCTACCCCTCCCTCTCCCTCCCTCCACCTCACCCACATACACCCTCTTAGTCAGTCTTTCACTCTCCATCCTCTCCACATGTCCAAACCACCTCAGTGTATTTCTCCTAATCTTTTCAACCACATCCACATCTACCCCACAACGTTCCTTCACTTCTTCATTCGTCAACCTGTCCCTCCATGTCACTCCACATGCTCCTCTCAAGTAACTCATTTCCACTGCTCTCACTCTTGACTTGTTCCCCTCTTGCAAGGTCCACGCCTCGCTTCCATACGTCAGGGTAGGGATCACAATACCATCATGCAGAGACTTCTTAACTTCCATACTCACTTCCCTATTTCTCATCACTGCTTTCAGCATGCCTACAACCTTCCTTCCCTGCTGTACCCTTTCACGCACTTCATCCCCCAAAGTTCCATCCTTACTCATCACACTACCCAAGTACTTGAATGCACTCACATTCTCCATATCCTCACCATCCAACCTCACTGCACACTCTGTGACTTCATTCCTCTCAAACACCATAACTTTACTTTTGTTTACATTAACTTTCAGCTTCCTCCTCCTACACACTGTCCCAAATTCATTCACCAAACCTTGCAACTCCCATTCATCTTCACTCAACAATACTGTATCATCAGCAAACAGCAACACCGGAAGCTTCCAAATCTCACCCTCATTCGTTAGGGCCACCCCCACATCCACTGCCCTACCTTGTACCTCCTTTACGACCCCATCCATATATATATTAAACAGCCATGGAGACATTACACACCCCTGTTTCAGTCCCACATTGAGATCAAAGAACTCACTCAGCTCACCATCCACTCGCACCTTTTTTGTACCACATATTTTGTACCACATATTAATATATAATAGTCTAAAAATCATTCATTCATTCATTGCCAGACGCCATGTATCCCAGACGGGGTGGCCAAGGGCTTAGAGTTAATTGTTTTACAGGGAGGGGCACTAATCCTCCACCAACCCCACTTGACATGTAGGGATGCCAAGTGTGGAGGATTAGTGCCCCTCCCTGTAAAACAATTAACTCTAAAAATGAGCATGTTTTATGATGTGATCACAATTCTTATAAATACCCCTCACAGTTGATTCATTGATGTTATGTTTCTTCCTAACACTTCGCTTGGTCTCACCATTCTCTATAAGTTTTACATTTCCAGTTTATCTGCATAACTTAGGTTCTACGTCTTCTTTATTTCCCTGCCAGGTGCCGCAGCATTATGTTGGGTGATGGTAGGGGGACAGGGAGGGGGTACATTGGCCATGTTCATATCATAAAAAAGGTTAATGTTCTCGCTATCACTGTTCACGGTCAGACGGCGCGCACTTGAATGGTTTGGCGGACAGGAGACTCAGTCGGGCGGCCAATCAGTGCTTGGCTGGCGCTGACGTCACAGGACCAAGCACGGAGTGAAGCTTTTGTTGGCTGGGCGGAGCACTGGAGCCTGGCCTTTTTGAGATTTTCGAACATTTGCGGTGCACAATAGCAGACATTTAGTGCATGATAAAGGTATTTGGGTAGTTTTTTATATAGGCGTGATAGTGAGATACGTTATAGCGGAACTCGTGATAGCCGAGGGTTGAGTGTAGTTTATCTTTGCATCATATAGAAACTATTAGCTGCACCGTGGTGAACCCCAGTATGGTTATTCCTGAAGAGGAAGCATGATATCATATGACTGATTGGTGACTGATTATTTTTTCATGTTATTTATTTACTTAATTATTTTTTTCTAAAGTTGATTCCTTATTCTTGATTTATTTGCAGGATTGGAAAAAATCACTGATTTTTTTTTTTAAATAAAAAAATTTGATTTTTAAAAAAATTTGAATTGGATTTTTTTTTTTTTTTTCAATTCGTCAGATTTTTTGTTTTAAATTGGATTTTTTTTCCCAACTCTGTTCGTGCCTTTGGGAAATATGTCAGAAGAGTACCATACTGGGTCTTTTTTTCCTCTCACATGCTGCAGTGCATCCATTATATAATAAAGTATAATAATAATTTGGTTTTACGCCAAGTATCCCCGAAGGGCTAAGGCGTTGCCCCTGGATAGAGGACTTTGGACTGGAGCGTGTAGCATTTTATGACCGGATGCCCTTCCTGATGTCTGCCAATGACCCTTGGGTGGATTCGATCCTCCGACCCTTCGGTCAGTACGGAGCGCTCTAACCCACTGAGCCACGGCATGATTATATATCACTGTTCAAATAAAGAGACTTACAAAATTGAAAATAATAATGTGAATGGGAAGTGGGAGTAGTAGTAGTAGTAGTTGTTCCCTAGGCAGTCTGGCTGAACAGCCCCGAGTCCCTTAGGAAGGCCATTGCCGAGATTGTGCTTTCCCACAGAGCTCTCAAAGAGTGTATGTTGTCTTGTTGGCGTAGGTGATTATGTGCAATGCAGTCTTCCATAATGTGCTTAATAGTATGGGGTGCTGTGTTGCATCCTGGACAGGCATCAGCGATGGAGTCATCCAGGCTCTTCTGGTAGCTTAACCCCTTAACCGCGGGGCGTCACTTTCGTGACGCTTGGGAGCAAGGGATCATACCGCGGGGCGTCGCTTTTGTGATTCTGTGTTATTTTGAATTCACCCGGGCTTTCAAGTGGGGGCTTGTATCATCTATCAGTACTGACAATGTCCAACACTAGTCAGCACTCCTAATCTCATCTGTACTCCCATCCATTGTTGACAATTTAGCCATTTCTCCCCGTTCTTGACTCCCCTCCCTACCCCCCCTCCATTACCCTATCCTCTCGCCTGCCCGGCCATGCTACGCTAAGTAAATCTTCCCTGGAATTTTTCACTGATTTCATCCATTGAAATAAGCCCTATGTCGTATTCTTATACCAAATAATATATACAAGAAAGAAATCAGGTAAGTGAGAGTGCCATACACCTGGAATTGGCTAATTATCACCTGACAACACCTCACGTGCACTCGTTCGCTAATTTTCGCTGTTTTTTTCCCCTTGAAATATGCCGTATAATCTATTTTCGTAATAAATATACATGTAAGGAGAGAAGGGAGAAGCGTAAGTGATATTTACATTCACCTGGAACTACCTAATTTATAATGTATTGTCTAGATTTCCTGCCAATCATATCAGTGCTACACAAAGCTGTTTCAAGATTTAACATTGGTAGCTCTGATTATATATCTCCTAAGTAGGCCTCTAATCTATTTTCGTAATAAATATACCTGTAAGGAGGGAAGGGAGAACCCTAAATGATATTTACATTCACCTGGAACTACCAAATTTATAATGTATTGTCTAGATTTCCTGCCAATCATATCAGTGCTAGACTTAGCTGTTTCAAGAAGTAATATTGGTAACTCTGAATAACCCCTAAAGCAGGCCTCTAGGCTAGCTGGCCTGGCAACTGCGTTATCAGTGTAGTCTCATCTTCCGAAGTGAGAGGACGTATGTTTCATCTTGCTGACTTCAAGGCCTTTTTTCACCCCCATGCAAATGGCTCTGTGACCTTTACCCCCTACTAAACCTCGTGTGGAAAGAGGTAAAGGGCTGACAATTGATAAAAGAGTGACTACGATCTTTCTATTGAGTAAAACAGTGCAAGTGGAATTGTAAATAATGTGTAAATAATGTGTAAACAGCAAGTGAAAGTAATGAATGTAAATATACGTGAACAATGGAAAATAGTTTTATAAGTTATTTCAAGTGACAGTGCATAACACTGTAAATAAAATAGAAATGTAAATAACGTAAATAAAATAGAGAACGTAAATAGAAATGTAAATGAGTAGTATTATAAGAATACGAGTATATACCCTAGGAGTAATGAAAGTGAAAGTTTCACTCTAGCATGTCTGAATGCTATGAGTTATGAGAGTGAAGATGAAAGTGACATTCACTCTCAATGCCAGTATACAGGACGAGAAAGTGAATGCTACGTATTTTACTGAAAGAAATTGAATCCCTACAGTGACAATAAACTAATACTACTGAAGGAAACTTATGGATAAAGACTGTAGATATATATAAGTGTTATATAGTAATAGAAATATAAAGTGTGAGGGGTTTTATGAATAATAAATGACAGACTACCATGAGCGAACTAGTGCCAGTGCGACGATCAGACGCGCTCGTAATTTCCATTGCTTTCACAGTGTTTTTTTTGAGTATGGATCCCAAACTACTTGAAAATTGTAGAATAGTGTTTATAGTGTTTGTATCTGGCTGTGGTAATCATATTACGGGTTGTTGGGAAGTGTAAAGTGGAGACTTCGTTACCCTACTTCAGAGGTCTCCACAAGTCCTACGGTAACCGACGAAGGCTCAACAATCATTCCAGGAGAAAGCTGAAGGTATGTGCCATAAGCATATGTAATTTTATTATTCTAGGACTAATAACTGATTTTTGGCAAATATTTTTTGAGAGTCTGTCGGAGCCCAAATAACCCCGCGGCACACGCAAGTAATTGGTAAACAAGCCCGCGGTGTAGGGGTTAAGAGGGCTGGATGGTGCCCACATCTCAGCCTGGCCAGGTGGACCTTGTCCTCACGAGGAAGATAGGATTCAGAAGGGTGGATGTCAGGAGGCTGTGCATGCAGCTGTGTGTTGTCTTTAAGTGACTGAATGGAGCAGCGAGTGATCTGAGTGTGGATATGCTTCTGGAAGCTGGTCTGAGGTGGGCGAGGAGGGAGAGATGATAGTATTTGTGTATGGTATCGTGTGCTGGGTGTTGTTTTGATGTTCCTTGGTGTGGGTGGATGTGCTGCCATGTACTGTAGTGGATGTTGTGGGTTTGTGGAGGCTGCAGCAAGAAACTGGGTGCCTCTCATATCTAGGTGATCCTTGACTTTGAGGACTTTGGTTTCTTGATGTAGGTGGTCTGTGGGTGTAGTAGCTGTGCAGCCTGTGATTATTTTTAGAGCCTTGTTCTGTATGGTCTGTAGAGTGTTGTAGTGTGTTTTGGTGAGGTTAGAAGCCCATGCAGGGCTTCTATAATTCATCACTGAATGTATGTATTGTTTGTATACTGTGGTGGTGGTTTCTTTGTTGTGTCCGAATGTTGTATGGGCAAGTGACCTCCAAGCTTTGAGTCTTGGTGTTATTTTATTTTTAATGTTTGTGATGTGTTGTTTAAATGACATTGATGTATTGTATGTTACACCAAGGATTTTGTGTATGTGTGTGTGTGTGTGTGTGTGTGGTAGGGGTGTGTTGTTTATGGTGAGGTGTGGGATGTGACTGTTCTGCTGTCCAGTTTGTGAGAAGAGTCACTGTAGATTTGGCTGGGGCTATTTTGAGCCTGTTTGTGGTGAACCATTCATGTAGTGTGTTGAGGTAAGGTAAGGTTGAATGATGTGTGCAGCTGTGTTTGTGTTTTGGTGTGTACATGTAAGTATTATATCATCTGCATAGGAAGCTATGTGTATGTGGGTACATTGTGCATGTATAAATTAAAGAGTGTAGGGGACAAAACAGATCCTTGGGGGACGCCGTTTGTGAAGTTTCTGATGGTAGAAGGCTGACCGGCAAATGTTACGTGTGCACATCTGCCTGCTAAGTAGTTTGCCAGCCATCTTTTTGTGTTATTGTGCATGTTTGTGTTGAGTATTTTGTTTGTGAGGTTGTGGTGGGGGATGGCATCAAAGCTTTGCTAATGTCTAGTGTGACTAGGAGTGTTCTGTGTGGTGGCCTAGCTGAAAATATGCCATCGAAAACTCTCTGTGTAAGGTCTGTAAGAAGGGTGTTTGTGGAGTGTAGTGGCCTAAAGCCATGTTGTGACTGGGCTAGGGGAATGTGAGGTGTAACTAGTTGTAGTATCAGTCATTCAGTGACTTTAGAGGGGGTGCAGAGGAGTGTGATGGGGCGATGTGAGGAGGGTAACGTAGGATCTTTGTTGGGTTTAGGGATAGTGATGATATTGCCATGCTTCCAGATGTTGGGTATTATGTTGTGTGAGTAGCTGTAGTTTGATATGTTGGTGAGTGCTTGTATGCCTTGTGGTCCTAGGTGTTCAAGGTGAATGTTGCTTATGTTGTCTGGTCCACAGGCAGATGAGTGCTTGAGGTTGTTAATGATGTGCTTCGTCTGGTTGTAAGTGAAAGGTGCGTAGTCTGGGTCTGTGGGGAACTGTCTCTTACGTCTGATGATACATTGGTCTTCCGAATGGGGGGTTAGATGGCTGTCTTGTGAAAAGTGATTGATGAGAGTGTTTGCTTGTTGTTTGTTTGAGGGTATGATGTCTGTTGTTGTGATGGCAGCATGTGATTGTGTGGTGTTGCTGTTGGAAAGTGTGATGCTGTTTAGTGTTTTGTAAAGTTTGCTGATGTTTGTTTTGTGGTCAAGTGTTTGGAGGTAATTTTTCCAGTTTAGTGTTTGCTGTTCTGATATTTTACTGTTTATCTGAGTGTTAAGTTCTTGTATTTGTTGTGTGGTGTCTTGTGTATGGGGTGTTGGGGAGTGTCGCAGTGTGTCCCGTTGTCTGATGAGGCCTTGAATTTCTGGTGTGAAGTTGGGGTTGTGTCTCTTTTTGTTGCCTCTAGGACTGTGTCTTTTGTCTGTGTTTTGTATGATTGTATTGAAAGTGTGCACAGCGGTGATGATGTTTGTGATGGGTGTACTGTTTAGTGTTTCGAAATGTTGTTCTGTTTCAGTTACAAAGGCCTCCCAGTTGGCTCTCTTATAATTAGTGTATGTGTGTTTGTGGCCAGCTGGGGTGATTCTGGTTTTGGTAGTGATGATGATTGGGAGGTGATCAGAACCTAAGGTTTTGACCACTCTCCATGATGTAGTGGGAGCGAGGTTTGGGGAGCAGAAGATGATGTCTGGAGATGATAGGAGGAAGAGGGCTTGGTGTGGGATATGGGTATGTTGGTCTAGACTGTTTAGTATGAAAAGATTATCTGTCTGGGATTGTAGTACCAGCCCTCTGTCTGTGTCAGGGTTGTTGACGTGCCAGGCTGATGACTTAGCATTGAAATCACCACCCAGGATGATGTTGGATATGTTAGTGATGTGGTGTATCTTTGGAGAGTAATTGTGTGGTACTGTGGGGGACGACTGAGGGGGGAATGTATGTGTTAGCGATTGTTATGTGTGATTTGTTACCATTGCGTATTTTAATTGATTGAATTTCTGTTGTGGTGTCATGTGGGGGGATAAGTGACTTTGTGTGTGCACTGGTATCTGGAAAGTTGATGGATTTGTGTACCAGGGTGATGAGTCCACCGCCACTGCCATCGGCCTAGTCCTGTCGATTGGTGGTGAAGTTATGAAATGTCAGTATTTTCTGTGCTCTGTGTAGTTTTGTTTCTTGTAAGATGGCAATGTGTATGTTCTGTTGTTTGATGAATTGTGTGAGTTCATGTATTTTGGTGTTTATGCCATCTATGTTTAACTGAAGGATGTTTATGTTGTGTGTGCGATGTGTGTCAGCTGCTGCAGCACGGGGGGGAGGTGGTGTGGGTGGAGGGGAAGGGGTAGGAGGAGGTTGTGATGGAGGTAAGGGTTGAGGTGGATTAGTATGGATTGGAATGGGAGGAGTTGGGGGACTGGATGGTGTGGGAAGGGTCCGTGGGTTTGGCTGTGGAGGTGTGAAGGAAGTAGGAGTAGCATTGGAAGGGGGGTTGATGGGTGGGGGGAAGGAGCATAAGGAGGAGGTCCAGGTGTTTGTGTAAAGTTTCCTGGATGCAAGTGTTGTGCAGGTGTAATGGGTCCAGTTCTTGCAGGAGTTGCACTGAACTGAACCCTTTGTCTGTCGGCTCGACGTGATAGGTTTTGAGCATGTTGGACATATGTATTTGTTGGTGGGTCCTGGATTGCTCTCAATGTCCCCGGCTAGAAGAAGTCGTCGAGAAATGAAAGCCGGGGACTCATTTCTTGGTGCAGAAAAAATGGTGTTGTTGTGTGTGGGAGTAAGGCAGTGTACCTCATGCTAGAACTTCTTGGTAGGGGGGAGGTTACACACACTGTCAGATACTGGAGAAAGTTGCCAACTTGTCATTTATCTTTTGTCAAATTAGGATCATTAGATTGAATCATGTTACTGTGTATTCAAAGAAGAGTTTAGTTCATATGTTAAAACTGAATATAATCACATTTATTGTTAAGAGCCTTCTTTCCTCTGTTTGCCTTGTAACAAAAGGCAGTCACTGGTGCCTGACTTGATCAAGATCAGTACAGGAAGAGTACAGGCCAAACAGAATTGATGCATCTGTACAGTACACATATCACATTCTCTGTTTTCTTCATTTTTACTGTATTTATTAAAAAAAAAAAATCCATTTTGATTTAAATCATGATTTTTTTAGATTTAAATCAATTAAAATCACATGATTTAAATCATAACAACCCTGTTTATTTGTATGTTTTGTCATTTTGCATTCAGCTTTGAGTGTGACAGTTATATGACAGTCACTGTATCCTTTGCAGAAACTGTGTAACAAGGAAACGTGTACTGTGTTTCACACACACACACACACAGGTCTCCGACAGAGACAGAGCTCTTCCTGGATCGTGGGGAAATAATCGCTCAATCAGCGGCGAAAAGGAGACCAGCCTATTGTGATTATGGGAATGATTGCATGAGTGGTGGTCCCATCAGACATTAGTTAATAAAAACGCAGGTTTTGGTCATAAAGAGTATAAGATACAGCAGAAATAGAAAGTTTCCATATGGTTGCATCATGGCGGATAGGGACGGTGCTTTGTTTACATATGGTGAAGGGGAATTTGTGGGCTTCTCCGAAGATGATGTGGGAAATGGAAGTACTGAGCCGAACCAAACAAGAGTAGCAGGAGTAGAGAAAATGGCAGAGAGGAATGTTCAGGAGTTAAAAAAGGTACGGGCAGTAATTAGAGAGTTGCAGGAACAGACCTTAGAGCAGGAGAAAGAGATCAAAGTCCTACAGAATAAACTGGAAAAAGTATGCACACGCAGTGCTGAACAAGAAAGAGAAGTCACAGAATTAAAAGTGAGTAATGAATCTGCCTCAAATGAAATAAAACAGCTCAAGAGGGAGAATAAGAGGTTAGAAGAAAAAAGGGAGATGATGAAAAGTAAACTAGATGAGTATGAAGCAAAATCAAGGATGCAAGATGAGCACATTAAGGAAAACAAGGAGCAAATAATGGGTGGAAGAAAATTCAGGAGGAAGGAAATGTAATTTTGAAAGAGACTATAGAACAACAAAGCAAGGAAAAGGTGGAGAAGGAAGTGGTTAGGGTACTTTGAAGTAGAGAATTTTTAGTCAGGGATATAGCAGTTAAGAAAAAAATGTGTTATAATTTCAGGAATAAAAGAAAAACGTATAACAGCAAGATCAGAAAGAGAAACAGAAGAACTGAGTACGGTTAAAGAGATAATGTCAGTAGTTATGGAGGAAAACAATGAAGCACAAGAAGAGATTGAAAAAGTGTTTAGGTTAGGAAAGTACTAGGAAGGAGGGATGAGGCCACTGAAGGTAAAGTTTAAGTCCCAGGCAACAGTAAATGAAATCATCAACAGAACATGGAAATTATCAGACAAAGAGGGGTTCAAAAATGTTTGGATAAGGAGAGATGCAAATGAGGAAGAAAGAGTGAAAATAAAGGAGTTAGTAAAGGAAGCAAAGGCAAAAAATGAACAGAGAATGGAGGAAGAGAAGAGTGTTTTATTGGATAGTTATGGAGCAGAAATTGAGGAAGTCGTACCGACGGAGAGAAGGAGAGAAGAGGGTATAAAAAACAACAAAAAAGTTTGAAAGTGGCATATGCTAATGTTGATGGTTTAATCAAATCAACAATTTCTTGAGGATACATGAACCTGATGTTATGTGCTTTGTAGAGACCAAGTTTAGAGAAGGTATTTATATCCATATTGGAGATGGTAAATACAAACTGTGGAAAAGAAACAGAAAAGAAAAAAATGGGAGGAGGAGTGATGATAGCAGTGAAGAGCAACATAAATGTAGATACTGTGGAAATGGGAGAGGGTAGGGCTGAAGTGATAAATATGAAATTAGAAACTGGAGAGAATGGCAAGAGAGATATGGCAGTAGTATATGTTCCCCCTAAGACAAGAGCATGGAATGACAAATATCAGGAGATGTTGTCAGACATGGTTAGTTATCTTCAGTAAGTGATTGAGAAATGCAACAATATAATTCTAATGGGTGATTTTAATTGTAAAGTGGTGAACTGGGAGGAATGGGACTCAGGAGGCAGTGAAGATTCATGGGGCACTATATTGTTAATTATAGCAATGAATAATGTAATGACACACCAACAAGATTAGATTTACTGCTAACCAAAGAACCTGACGTAATTGAATCTTTGAAATATCTGTGTCCTATAGGAAAAAGTGATCATGTAGTCATTGAGTTCCAGATGATAATAGGGAACGTGGTGCCAAGAGACAAGCTTTATAGGCAGGGAAGATGCAACTTTGGGAAAGCAAACTTTACAGGATTGAGAAAATTTTTCGAAAATATGGATTGGAGAGAAACAAAAGAAATACAGAGGAAGTGGGATATCATTGAGTTCCAGGTGATAATAGGGAACATGGTTCCAAGAGACGAGCTTTATAGGCAGGGAAGACAACTTTGGGAAAGCAGACTTTACAGGATTGAGAAAATTTTTCGAAAATGCGGATTGGAGAAAATTCAGAGAAACTAGAGAAATACAGATGAAGTGGGATATCTTTCTAGACCTCTATAATTTGGGAGTGGAAAAATATATGCTAAGAGTAAAAGGGAAAGAAAACAGGAAAAAGCAGTGGTTTAACAGAAGGTGTATGATAGCAAAGAAAGAGAGGGACATGGCATGGAACAACTAGAGAAAGAGAGGTAATAACTGAACAAAGGAAGAATATAAAAGAAATAGAAATGAATATACAAGAATGTGTAGAAAGAAAGAAAGGAACTTTGAAAATGGTATAATTGGCAAATGTAAGGATGAACCCAAATTGTTTTGTAGATTTGTCAATGGCAGACTAAAACAAAAGGAAGGAATCACCAAACTGAAACTAGAAGGAGAGGTCTATAAAGATGTGGTGATGCAAGCTGAAATAAACAAATGTTTCCAATTGGTTTTTAGTAATGAATGGGAGTTTGTGGAGGGGGAGGGAGTGAATTGAAATGTAGTGATAAAAGATATAAAAGTGGAAGTGCAGGAAGTGTATAAATTACTGGAAACTAAAGATGTAAGGAAAGCCCCAGGACCAGATGGAATCTCTAATTCGGTACTGACGGAATGCAGAGAACAACTGGCGGATAAGATTCACAGTTTAATTGTATGCTTACTGGGAGAGGGGAAAGTGCCTTGGGAATGGAAGAGGGCAGATGTGGTACCAATTTATAAGGGAGGAAACAAGGAAGAACCCCTGAATTATAGACCAGTGTCCCTAACCAGCATGGTTGCGAAATTGTGCGAGAGAATCCTGAAAGACAGATGGATAATATATCTGGAAGAGATGAATATTTTGGCTGAAAGTCAGTTTGGATTCAGAAATGGAAGGTCATGCGTTTTCAATTTGCTGAACATTTACTCGAGCGATTGACTTGCTACAGGAGAGAGACGGTTGGGTGGATTGTGTGTATTTAGATTTGGAGAAGGCCTTCGACAAGGTACCCCATAAGAGACTAATGTGGAAATTAGAGCATATAGGAGGACTGAAGAGAAACCTCCTGGAATGGATGAGAGACTTTTCGAGAGACAGACAAATGAGGACAGTAATAAAGGACAGGATGTCTGGATGGAAGGAAGTAACAAGTGGAGTCCCACAGGGCTTTGTGTTGGCACCAGTATTGTTCCAGATTTGTGTAAATGATATGGTAGATGGAGTGAACAGTTATGCAGGTCTGTTTGTTGATGGTGCAAAGATCTTGAGGAGGGTAGAGGTTGAGCAGGACTGTAAAATGGATTCATGATTGGATAGGATTCATGATTGGAGCCAGATGTGGGAAATGAAATTCAATGCAAAAAAATGTAAAATATTGGAAATGGGTAAAAGTACCAAGAGGCCATCACTGAATTATTTGATGGGTAATGAACCAATCACAGATGCGAAAGAAGAGAAAGATTTGGGAGTGCTGGTCCAGGATAGTTTGTCACCTGGAAAATAGATTAACAAGACAGTTAGAGAGACGTATAAACTCTTGTCTAACATAGAGTAGCATTTCATTACATGGATGAGCAGGGGCGTACCTAGAGATTTGGGGGTCCTAGGGGCTAGGTTCTTTGTGGGGGCCCCCCCTCCTGGAGGGGGGGAGAACCCTGTCCCCCTAATTCTCAAAACTTATCTAATATCTCAGCCGGGATTGTCGGGATGATAAATATATATATATATATTTTTAAATATTGATATGGTTTTTTGGGGCCTGGGGGGCAGTTTCAAACAGCCCCCCCCCCCCAGGGACACCACTGTGGATGAGGAGATGATGAAAAAATTGATAGTGGCCATGATCCGCCCAGGTTAGAATATGCAGCAGTAGTGTGGTCCCCATACAAAAAGAAAGATATCAACAAGACTGAGAGAATACAAAAAACAGCAGCCAAGATAGTCCCCAGTCTAGCAGATCTGTCGTACAGAGAGAGGCTGGAAAAGGTGAATTTGCCTTCCTTAGAGGAAAGGAGAGAGAGGGGCGACATGATTGCAGTGTTCAGGACCATGATGGGAGTAGATAAAATTGACAAGGAACGTATGTTTGTATGGGATGGGAGAGTAACAAGAAGACACGGAATGAAACTGAAGAAACCGAGTTGCTTGATGGATATCAAAAAATATAGTTTTCTTTATAGATGCATAGACCTGTGGAATAGCCTGGACAAAGAGATCATCCAGTCTAAAAACTTAAACGAGTTTAAAGCAAAATTTGACTTGTTGAGAAACAGTGACGGGATCCCACGAGCGTGGCTCATTTCCTGTATATTACAATTAGGTAAATGCACACACACACACACACACACACACACACACACACACACACACACACACACACAATGGTGTTGATCCAGCCATTGATTATTAAAATATTAGTTAAGATAGAAATATGGGCTCCACATTGCCATTTTAATAAATACTATCTTACAGTCACCTGTAAACTGTAACAGTATGTAATCTCTGATTTGCAGTGGTGGAGAACGACTATGAGGACTACTACACTTCCCAGAGTTCTCGTGGTGACCAGGACCTTCGTCGGGGAGCTGCAGATGATGCCACTGTCATTGAAACCTCACCTTCAAGGATGCCTGACGTCTGGAATAGCATCACATATGCTGAGTACTCAAAGATCTCGACTCTGCAGACACGTGAGTTATATGTAGTACTGTATATTACTCTAATATGTTTTGGAAAAAATATTTTCATACAGGATTGTAATTCACAGTATCACATGTTATTTGCCTTCCTTCTTTCCTTCCATCTTCTTCTGTCTTTCTTTCCTTCATTCTTTCCTCGTCTTTCTGCCTACAGGTGACTTTACACTCCCTCTTCTGTCTTTCATTCCTTCATTCTTTCCTCTTCCTTCTGCCTATGGGTGACTCTACACTGAGTGACAAGCCAAATGGTTTCCTGTACACCAGGAAACCATTTATTATGCTGGGTGGTAACCATATAACCAAATTTTTGGCACCTGGTGATTTAGTGGGTAATTATTGTGCTCCAATCGGATTGAGCTGGTGAAGGTTTATATCCAAGGGGTGGTTGGGGTTTATTGCTCATGTAATGTCACTCAGGGATGAGTGAGGTTGGTCACTCTCATCTTAAGTGTCAGGACCAACTGCCTAGCCTCGGGCTCCTACGCTCCTCATGGGGCAACGTAGGATTGGATGATGGATGGATGGACTATACATGCAGGATTTACTATCATATACTGCCTCTCACCACTCATGCCTTGCCTTCCATAGAACTTTTCAGTCCTGTCATCTGTCACAGGATCACTGAAATCATTAGCTATGGTTGCTGTAGTGCATAGCCTTTACTTCAGGAAAATTATATTAAAGTGACATTGCAGCAGAAAGCAATTACACTAATCATTAATTCTTCATTCTGTGATATTGCACAAAAAGAAAAGTCCTACTCACATTATATAATATATACTGTACCAGGAGTGGTCAAAGCTTCAGCACCCAAAGCCATGTACAACAGTTTGGGATCTGCCAGACTACTTGCTTAGGATTTTTTTTTTTTTTTTTTTTTTTAAATTATGGTATATACCTTAATGGTTTTGTATAGACCATAATTCATATCATTACTACACCTTTATTTTCTTCTGAGCAAGCACTGAGAAAAGATGTAGGTTTGCATCAATACACAGTTATTTTATTGTAGCCTGTATTTTACATACTGTAAAATGTTTTAGATCTGAATTCATTCTTATTAGATTTGCAACAAATTACAGTATATCATCATAAAAGAAGACCTCATCTTAAATATCAGGACCAACTGCCTAGCCCCGGGCTCCTACGCTCCTCATGGGGCAACATAGGATTAGATGATGGTTGGATGGATGAAAAAGACCTGGGTGATAGTGTCCTGAACATGTTGATTGATCTATCAATCTCTATCTATATACCTAGGCTGCTTCCCCCAAGGAAAGGGAGGTAGCCGAGACAGGACGACTCACTCTCCATTTACTCATCCATTCAAACACATTTATTCGCATCTTAGCCCCAAAGGGGAGAACGGACAGATCCTCACCGCATCACACCGCACAAGGGTCAACTGCGCAATGCAATCGGTGACATCCACAGCAGGGCCCGACAGCAGAACTGGTTTACCCCTGCCTCATCATAACAGACCCATCCCCTTACCCGCACCTGACCTGACTAGCTGATCATACCAAATGCGGGAGAATATCCCCTCAGGGCTGCGTCATCACTTATTCATTCACAATTTCTTTCCATTTATTTCTGTCATGCACAGCCACTCTTCCTTGCTCAACAGACATCCCTCTCGCATCCAGCGCTCTCTTCACACTGTCCATCCATCCTATTCGTGGTCTTCCTCTCAGTCTTACACCTCTCACATCAGATCTAGTTATCTTTTTCACCAATCGCTCATTATCCATTCTCTCCATATGCCCAAACCATTGCAACACCCTCTGCTCAACTCTACCAGCCATCTCCCGAACAACTCCAGTTCTCCTTCGCACTTCATCATTTCGCACTCGATCCATACGCGTCACTCCACACATGCTCCTCAGACATCTCATCTCCATTACATTCAAACTTTTCCTCTCTGCTAAAGTTTTTATGTAAATAGTAGAGCGTGTGTAAGAGTGGGAAATGCTGTGAGTGATTGGTTTCCCGTGAGAGTGGGGCTGCGACAGGGATGTGTGATGTCGCCTTGGTTGTTTAATATTTACATGGATGGTGTTGTAAGGGAGGTGAATGCAAGAGTTTTAGGTGGTCTGAGTCTGGTAAATGTTGATGGAGGAGAGTGGAATCTGAAGCAGCTGCTGTTTGCAGATGATACTGCACTGGTGACTGATTCAGAGGAGAGATTGAGACAGTTGGTAGAGGAGTTTGGAAGGGTGTGTGAAAGGAGGAAATTGAAAGTAAATGAGAATAAGAGTAAAGTGATGAAGTGTACGAAGTTGATAGATGGTAGGGGGATGAATATAGTTTTGAATGGTGAGTTGCTTGAGGAGGTAGATTGTTTTAAATATCTAGGGTCACATGTTGCTGTGGATGGAAGAATAGATGCAGAAGTGAAGTTTAGAATAAATGAAGTAGGAAAGGTGCTGGGAGGAATGAAAAAAGTGTTTAAATGTCGTTCGCTTAGAATGGATGTAAAGAGAAGGCTGTATGAGGGTGTTGTGGTACCGACTGCATTATATGGGGCTGAAACATGGAATATGGGTGTTGATTGATAGGAATGTAAAACTTTGCACACATAGTGAGTCAGTGATAAGACTTCCAGACCAGGTTTTGACCACCCATTTGAATACCTGAGAGAGAGAGAGAGAGAGAGAGAGAGAATGTATATCCCCACATTCACCCAGTATCTGTTAAGATCAGTTGTATATTGTCATTGATAGGCTGTGTTCCCGGCCACTTTGGTCCCAACTGCAGCCTCACGTGCGCAAACTGCCCTGGAGACTGTGATGCATCAGGTTGTGTGTGTGGGAAGGGACGCACAGGGCCGACCTGCTCCCTTCCCTGTCCTGCTGGCTTGTATGGCTTAGGGTGCAACCAGGTACTGTAACATTGGCATGTTTTTATCATATAATCATAATCACATTTTCTTTTCATGTGAATAAATTTCAGTATATGCAGGGTGACAAACTTATTTGTGTCTGTTTATCTTCATTGCAAGATATCAGGATAGGAAGGATGGAAGAAATTTTAGGAAGGGAGGAAGGCAGACATAGAAAAAAATGAAGGTGAAAAAAAGAAATAGCACTACCTGAAGTGAGTGGATGATGGGCACCCCCATCTACCACCTTCAGTATTCTGTGTAGTGTTAGTACAGGGATTATCAGAACGATTTATGGATGCATGTGGAGAATTATACACAGTGATAACATAAGACCTTGAGAGTTGTGAAGAGAAAAGGAAGGAACTTCATTGAACTTCAAATATCACTGGCCTCTGTCATGAAACTAAAAACTTGAGCTTATTTTATAATCTTAACCCGTTAACTGCGCATGGCGGTTTTTTGGAGGTGTCTGTGGTGCGCAGACATAGGGGTAAAAATGAAATTTCCCAAAGGCCAAATTTTGTCTTAGGAATTGAGAGAACACATGCCAAAGTATATAGTAACGAAATATTTGCTCAATATTTACCTTGGTAAAGCCGTGGTTGAATATTGAAGTGTCTGATTCCTTATTGGAATGTATGGTTTTCGGTTTCTTTTTCGGTTTCGGTTTTGAAGGCTCAAACATGCTTGCATGGGTCAGCCCTAGTCACCATGGCACTATATACAAAATTCACCTGCGCAGCCAGGGCTGTATTGAGCAGTCGCACTCGGAACAGCCCAGGCTGTATAGAGCAGTTAACGGGTTAATAGAGCCATAGGCTAAAGTCATTACTGTACCTTCCATTGCATGTGGATGTTGCAGGTGTGTCATTGTGAGAATGGCGGTAAATGTGACCCAGTCTCTGGCAATTGTACTTGTCCCCCGGGTGTGGCTGGTGATCATTGCCAGGATGGATGCCCTGTTGGTGAGTGACATCAGTGGCTAAGTGAACAGTATGACATATTCCTAATGCCTGTTTGACTTTTTCTTATCACAATAGTTTTGAGTTACTTTTTAGCAGAGTAGCCATGGATATTGACAGAGTTGTGCTATGTTGTCCATGTGCAGTACTGTAACATTTTTATTGATAGATAGAGTTCAAGATATCAGCATTTTTTTCAGGGATGTAAAAATATACACATCTTTGTTAAGAGCTTTATTCTAACAAGTGCACATAGATGATGATTATATGTAGCAAGAAAAATTCCTATAATATCTCATTGTTGTTGTCTTCCCTGTGGCGTGGTGGTAGGTTACTACGGGAAGAATTGTGAGCGCCGATGTCCAATGATGTGTCCAAATATGCGCTGCAACAGACTGTTTGGCTTCTGTGAGTGTGATCCAGGGCGGTTTGGCCCAAAGTGTAATATGCCATGCCCAGAGCTGACTTGGGGACCTAACTGCCGCAACCAGTGTCAGTGCCAGGCTCGAACCACTGAACGTTGTCATGCTGAGGTATCCTATGCTCCCTTCCCACAGCTTTCTTTTTTTTTTTTTTTTTCTTCTTCTTTTTTTTTCTGTTGATTATGATTGATCTTTACCACTGAATGATTACCACATGTGCTTTTGATTATTCACTTATAGCCTTATTCACTTATAGCCTTATAGCCTGTCTGTATCTTCTCTTTATCTTCTGTATTTGAATTGAGGAATATGTACCATGTTATCTTTTTATTTTAATATTTTTAAGTTTTCTGCATTTTTGTTACATATATTACATAAATTATTTTCTCATGCTTCTACAGCTGTTATTTATTGATCTGCAGAGTGGAGTGTGTGAGTGCAAGCCTGGCTACATTGGTGAGGACTGCTCTGAGGAATGCCATGTTGGTCATTGGGGTGCTGGGTGCCTTCATGAGTGCCAGTGTGCCAATGGTACCTCCTGCCACCCAGCTACTGGAGTCTGTGGCGAGGATTGTCCACCTGGCTTCACTGGACCCAACTGTGGAAGACGTTAGTTTGCAAGATGTCACTATGTCTATAAGGTTTTAGTTCATTGTCTGCAGTACAGTAATAAAGAAGACTAATGGTATGAAATCCTCATAAGCAGATTGCCAGTTGTTATTCACATTTCAGCACTAGCTCTTATTCTAATTTAAGATTCCTGCCACTGTATATGAATCACCATAACCCTTTTACTCTATCATCCTTTCACTCAAGCCAGATAAGTTACCCAAAAGCCCTGTATTGTACTGTGTAAATTCACTGCTTTGTGCACCTTCCAAAATCATGGAAAGGGTAATCCTAAAGAACCTCTCCCCCCACATCCCTCTCACATGGATCCTGACCCAAGCACTCAACCACCACACACGAATTCAAATGGCTCAACTCATATGATTCCATCAAAATCAAGCCCCATTAAGAACTACATCAGCAACAGGAGACCTGAACAAAACCTTTGGCAAAGTACCGAGACAGATCTTGATAAATGAACTTTTAAAATAGAAGACAAAACAAGAAAAGGCTGGCTGACTGCCACAACCAGAGTTCAGTCCTCTCACCCTCACATTTATAGCCATATATGACTTAACAACCCTCCATCCTTCAGTAACAGCACTTTACTGTCTTTTGGTAATAACATAGCAGTAGTTTCACAAACACTCCAGAAATAAGCAGCAGGTCATGTCTGACTGTACCGTATGTATACTCAGTTGATGACAGACAAAAAAAACAGAATGACTGCATTATCAGCCAAACCAGTCATCATTCTTTTCTGTGACCAGCATGAATCTCAGACACACCCTATTGTCCCTCATTAACTAATCACTACCACAGAAGACACCCGCAAGTTCTAGGACTGACTGGATATACATACTGTATAACCATCTCTCAGTATACAAGACAAGTTATCATCATTACGAAGGTATCTCGGAAAGTCAGTGCCTTTAAAACACTCAGACACTGCTTTCGGATGGCAGTTCATTACATTGTAAATTAATTGTGTGAGCCCAGGCTGGCCCCCGTCCTAGCAGCCACAAACTTGGAAAAGCTTAATAAAAACACAAAATATAGCCATAACCCCTCAGTCCAATGACATTTTTTTTTTTTTATTTTTTTTTTTTTATTGCTGTCTCCAGATTGTATTCAGTTTAGGTGAGATCTTTTGCCATGAAAGGGTCAGTGAAGGCTATATCTAACCCATCCATTTCAACAAGCCTGAGTTTAATCAGATTGTTTGGAGGTAATTAAATAATGAGGTATATGTGGGGGAGTCAATGAGAATGAGAGGGCGAGAGAAGGAGTATGTCTGATGATAAGCAAGAAGTGGAAGGAGAATATAAGAGAGTATGGAACAGTGGGTGCAAGGATTGTATGGGTGAGGATGAAAGTAGGTATACAAGCGTGGGCGATTGTATGTGTGTATGCCCCGACAGAGGATTGAGTGGCAAGAGCGAAAGATGAGTTTTGGGCGAGAGTAGAAGCGTGTATGGACAAGTTTGAGAGGAGCGAGAGAGTGCTGTTGATTGGATACATGAATGGCAAAGTTGGGAAAGTACGAGTGGTTGGTCAGTGAGGTGTGCCAGCTGAAGTAGATGGGAATGGTAGTGCTTGGTGGACATCTGTGCTTGTAAGAGGTTGGCAATAGCCAACACCTACTTTCGTCATAGGATGATCCACCGGTACACATGGAGAGTAATGAGGAGGATGGATGGTGAACTTGTTGAATGAAAGGCAATGATAGACTATGTGTGTGTGGATGAGCGAATGAGAAGACAAGTGTTGGATGCAAGAGTGTGGAGAGGGTGGGGGAATGGAGTCTCGGACCATCACTTAGTGATGGCCAAGGTAGAGCTGCAAAGAAAGTGGTTGAGGAGATGAAGGGGAAGACAGGAGGAAGCAGCTCCTGTGAGAAGAGTGGAGAAATTGCAAGATAGTGAGAAAATGACAGAGTATAAGAGCATAGTGGAAGAAAGATTGGGAAGGTACGAGCTAGAGCAGATGGAAGAGGTGGAAGACGTATGTAAGATATTCACGGAAGAGATAGGTGCAGCATGTGAGGCGGTTTGTGTAGTGAGGAGGAGATGCAAGGGTGTGCAAGGGACAGCATGGTGGAATGATGAGGTGAAATGAGCTGTGGAACAAAAGAAGAAGGCATATATGAATGGTTAGCGAGTAGAGGTAGAGGAGAAGATGAGGGAGAGAAGAGAGAGGTATATGTGAGCAGGAGAAGGGAGGTTTAGAGACTGGTGAAGGAGAGTAAGAAGAAAGTGGATGAAGAGTTTGGGAGGAATCTGAGTGTGAAATGGAGGGAGAGTAAGAAATTGTTTTGGAAGGAGGTAAAGAAAGTAAGGCAGTGTGAAAGGGGAAATAGTAGGGGAGTGAAAGATAGGAATAATAGATTGTTGGTGGAGAAGAGAGAGAAATTGAGGAGATGGAAGGAGCACTTTTAGGATTTGTTGAATGTAGAGAGTGAGAGCAGTGCGAGTATAAGTGGTTGGGGAATGGCTGGGAGAAGAAGAGATGAGAGGAGGGAGGAAGAGATCAGTAGGGCGGAAGTAGTGGAAGCGATGAAGAAGATTAAGTTGGGAAAGGCCCCAGGAATTGATGGAGTGTGTTGTGAAATGCTTAGGTATGGGGGTGAGATTGTTGTGGAGTGGATATGGAAGTTGTGTAGATTGGCTTGGGAAGAGGGAAGGGTTCCAGAGGACTGGAAATCAGGTATAATTGTTCCTTTATACAAAGGAAAAGGGGAGGGAGAAGTATTTGGTAACCATAGGGGTATTTGCCTTCTTAGTGTGACTGGTAAAATATATGGTAGAATACTCATTGATAGGGTTAGGCATATGACAGAGGAGCTAGTTGGAGAAGAACAAGGAGGATTTAGGAAGGGAAAAGGGTGTGTAGATCAGATATTTGTTCTAAGGTGTTTAGTGGAGAAATATCTAGAGAAGGGAAGGAAAGTGTATGCTGCCTTCATGGACTTGGAGAAAGCTTATGACAGAATAGATAGGCAAGGTATGTGGAAGGTATTAAGAATATATGGAGTGGAGGGGAAATTGTTGAGTGCTGTGAAGAGTACGTACAAGGGAGCTAGGGCTACGGTGCGAGTGGATGGTGAGCTGAGTGAGTTCGTTGATCACAATATGGGACTGAAACAGGGTTGTGTGATGTCTCCATGGCTGTTTAATATATACATGGATGGGGTTGTAAAGGAGGTGCAGGGTAGGGCAGTGGATGTGGCTCTAATGAATGAGGGTGAGATTTGGAAGCTTCCGGTGTTGCTGTTTGCTTATGATACAGTATTGTTGAGTGAAGATGAATGGGAGTTGCAAGGTTTGGTGAATGAATTTGGGACAGTGTGTAGGAAGAGGAATCTGAAAGTTAATGTCTATCTATCTATCTATTGCCAGACGCCTCAATCCCGTTTGGGGTGGCCACAAACAAATCGCCTCCAAGTCACCCTGTCCCCCGCCATTTCACTGCCCTGCTCCCAACTCACACCCCCCTCTCTCATATACCTCTCCACCCCATCCCTCCATCTCATCCTCGGCCTCCCCCTCCCTCTTAATGTAAACAAAATAAAGTTATGGTGTTTGAGAGGAATGAAGTCACAGAGTGTGCAGTGAGGTTGGATGGTGAGGATATGGAGAATGTGAGTGCATTCAAGTACAGTAGGCTCGCACAGTGCGCATCATCGCAGTGCGCGATTCGCCTTGTGCACGAGTGACCAAAAATCATAACCAAAAACCCTTCAATGTGCGAGTTTACCGCACAGAACGTGAGGTAGCGGCAAGGAGTGGCTCAAAAATGCCATTTTCTACTAGTGCGCAACCACCCCTCACACAGCGCGTCACGTGTCGTCATGTTGATGCCTGACACCAGGCAGAGTCAAGTTGTGCAGCCTAGTGTGATGGAAGGCAGGACTGAGCTGTGTATGTCAAACATAAGCAAGATCCTTGCTGCCGTGGATAAGCTCAAGGAAGAGGTGAAGGAACAGGAAGTGAGCAACCTAAGAACGGAGGAACTTCTGGTTGGTATCGACAAACTCTTCCGTTTCTACACAGACAGGCACAGGGAAGAAATAAACAGTAGAAGACAGACGCTCATAACAAGCTACACACAGCGGGCTCAAGTTGGTGAAATTGCGGAACCATCGACATCGTCTGCTCCTGTTCCTGTTGAGGATGAAGAGGATGCAATGTCAGAAGTGTCAGCATTGGACTTTGAAGGGTTTATGGCCGAAGTGAGTGACTTTGATGCTCCTGGGGAAGGTGATCAAGAGGAGTCTGTGGAGGTAAGTGTTGGTGCGGTGGGGAGTGCAGCGCTGCAAGTGTTGCTGCACCTCAGAACCCCTGTTATTTAAGGTCATCAGGCCTGTTGCCTACTATTGTTAAGGTGACTGCCCATATTTTTGTTATTGTAGCTATAGCTTTAGTACAATGTCTGAAACATATGACCTTTATTATGTCTCTAAGGGCCAAAAAATGTCCAGGTATGAGGGGGTACCGCTCATATGTAATTATTCCCATAAGATTATGTATTCCTAGTACGTGAATTCCCAGTGCGCGAGCTCGTGCACCGCCCAATCTCTCGTGCACTGTGCGAGCCCACTGTACTTGGACAGTGTGATGAGTAAGGATGGAACTTTGGGGGATGAAGTGCATGAAAGGGTACAGCAGGGAAGGAAGGTTGTTGGTACACTGAAAGCAGTGATGAGAAATAGGGAGGTGAGTATGGAAGTTAAGAAGTCACTGCATGATAGTATTGTGATCCCTACCCTAATGTATGGAAGCGAGGCGTGGACCTTGCAAGAGGGGAACAAGTCAAGAGTGAGAGCAGTGGAAATAAGTTACTTGAGAGGAGCATGTGGAGGGACGTGAAGGGACAGGTTGACGAATGAAGAAGTGAAGGAACGCTGTGGGGTGGATGTGGATACGGTTGAGAAGATTAGGAGAAATACACTGAGGTGGTTTGGACATGTGAAGAGAATGGAGAATGAAAGACTGACTAAGAGGGTGTATGTAGGTGAGGTGGAGGGAGGGAGAGGGAGAGGTAGACCGAGGATGAGGTGGAGGGATGGAGTTGAGAGGTATATGAGGGAGGGGGGGGTGAGTTGGGGGGAGGGTAGTCAAATGGTGGGTGACAGAGCGACTTGGAGGCGTTTTGTCTGCGGCCACCTTTTGCGGGATTAGGGCGTCGGGCTATAGATAGATAGATAGATAGACATCATTATAGCAAAGTGGTTGGGAAGAATAACAAGATGCGCAAAGACCACAGATACAGATCACATGCATCAAGAAACGAAAATCCTCCTAATCAAGGACCGTATAAATATGAGAGGCTCATAATTCATTGCATTAACTCATGACCCATCTTACCATGCAGTTGTTTTTTTATCATCCCTGGTACATCTGACTGAGGAGGCCCATCAACTGCAAGTAAGCAGCTGCCCCTTTGAGGTTATCCCATAGGTTCCCCACACCATTGATGTTGTTTCTGTGTTTTGGTGTGGCATGTGACTTGCAGTATGCCATTATTTGTGTTTGGTTGTATGAGCATATTTTACAAGTAGGGCATGTGTCATCAAAGATCCCATCCAACCCAAATCTAAGCTGGTAGCTGAGGAGGCATGGGTGATGTTCTGATCTTCACCATCTAAATGAACTCAGTCATATCTATTTAAGGACACCTCTGCTGCCACCAAATTAATATGTCAGTCTTGTAATCGATTATATAGTAGTCATAGCCGAGCTGTAGGTAATAGTGAGTAGGTATGTGAGGAAATAACCTCAGTTCACTTGTAGTCGATGCTGGGAGAAGATAAAAGATGAGTCTGGGGTTGGCTGTAGTTTTTATTCTCTTCAAAAGGGAAAGCTCAAGATTAACATGGAGAGTATTACACAAGAACGTTTTGTGCTAGCTAACTTCTCTCAGCCTCTCTCGATAGACCCCCCATCTCGCTCTCACTTCTCCAGCCTCCTGATTCTTTCTGTCTTCTTCTCTCTTCTCTCCCGTATATGAGAGCTTCTGTCACGTGGAATATATGGTTGCCAAATGTTCTAGAAGCCTGTGTGTGTGTATGTTTGTATTCCTATCAGGCATCACAAGGTGCAGACTGCACATTCCTCAGAGGGAATGTGCGGACGATATTTTCCGCCGGCCCTGGCCATGACTGACAATCTTCTAGATTACATCTATGCTACTAGCTGTTATTTATGATATTTTAGTCCTGACATCACTCGGTCTCGCCCTGCTGGCGACCTACAACAGCCTGTAGTAATTAATTCTAGTCAGTTAATACATAGTATTCATTATAATATTGTAGAGACAATATTTATGATAATATTGTACAGTCATAATAATATTATAGAAACATATTGTAGTAATACATTGTATGGAGTAAATACAGAACATTGTAGTAATACATTGTATGTATAACAGAGTAAATACATTGTAGTAAAATAACATATTGTAGTAATAAAGTGGTGCAGATGTGTATGTACAAGAGACATACTCATTAATGGCTGTACCATGCCAAGATTACAGTAGGAGTCATTGATATATTTGTAACGTGATTTATATCTATGATACTTATATATATGAGATGTAATAATATTGTTATATGAATTGGTTAGATGTATATTGGCTAACAATAATTTGTGATTAGATTATTATTATTATTATTATTATTTTTTTTTTTATGATTTACACTATTTACATATACATATTTCACTCAGGGGGTCTCACATGAATGTTTACTCTTCCTCCTGTAAATACTGACTCTAAGTTTGCAAGTCTTTTTTGCATTCTGTGCATCACCAACAGCACTATAGCAAATACAGTAGAGAAGATTATGAAGACAGTTGGTGCTGGGCTATACACATAATATGGGTTGAATATACTCATACTCAGTTCTTCCCAGGGCTTCATTGTTTCATTGATTAGTTGCATAGTTTCAAATTTATGTGAAGTCAACTGAATACTTGTGCTCATGTTTAAATCCATCTTAGGTAGTGGGTAGAAATATTGGTGTGTATGATTGAGGATGGCACAGTGATTGCTGCTGGCGAAAGTGGACAAGGATGGTATAAGTACAGCACAATAGTCCTGTGCCATGTATAATCCTGATGCTGAAGTATGAGATGGAGGTATATCTGGACAAATAATGAAAACTGATGTATTATGAGTGAAGTAGAAGAACTGTGAATGCCTGATGCATTGATGATGTGTAGGTTTATCTGGAGCAAATGTGAATTTGCAGTGCTGATGAATGGCATGATTTGTTATGATAGCCATTTCACAGGGGACTGTTCCAGTAGGCTGAAACGTGAAAATGTACGCAGGACAAAGGTGAACAGCATGTAAGGATGTACAGCACTTTCGTTCAATCGTTGATTCACAAGCAAAAATGACAGTGTCCTGTCTCTTGGAGACCATGATGAGTTCGGTGTCTATGTTGATGTTGATGATGAAGGAAAGGGGTATATTTGATTGACTGTGAACAGATGGTCAGTTATGAATGGTACATGAACTATTACTGATGTTGGTGTTAGAGTTGCTTCTAAATATGGATAATATAACTTGAGATTCCTATATGAGAGAGGGGTGTGTGAATTAGGAGCAGGGCAGTGAAACGGCGGGGGACAGGGTGATGTGGAGGCGATTTGTTTGTGGCCACCCTGTATAAGGGATTAAGGCGTCTGGCAATAGATCAGTAGATTGATAGATAGATTCCTACCCTATAACAAAGGCTTCAAACTATGTTTATGTATGCCTTGACTGATTATCTGACATAGATTGTGAACTGGAAGTAGGGTAATAGTGATCATGCCATTACCAGCATTTGCAATACCTCTCGTGAGTGCCTGGTAACGAACTCTAGTGTTATCTAACTGGAGTATTATTATGTCAGTATGGTCCTTGATGTTGAAAAAGTGTCATGTTTCCTTCCGTGGCATTTATTTTGACCACATTCTGGTGAGTTATATTTTCAGCCTTTCTTAGATTTTTCATGATAGTCTTCAATGCTGTGTTTTGACCGTCAGTTAGCTGAGCTATTTTATTAAATTTGTTGTTTATTTCTTGAAGATCTTCCTCTGTAGCCAGTCTAAAAATGTGCACCACCCTGGTTGAACAAACTGCGCCTTTCACGTGTACGTGTGATGTTGTTCATGACCATAAATGCCTCCGTTCCACAAGATGGGATATCTTGGATAATGATGAGCATGATTGATTTAGCTTGTTCTGTCTTCCATTTCGCTAACTTCACGATTTCAGTAACATCGTTTGTGTTATGAGCTTCTGAAACATAACTTCCTAACTTAAAGTCCAGTGTCCTCATTAGCTTGGCAATATTCTCCAAATAAGCAGGTAATTCATATAAGAAGTCCAAACTAATTTCAGTACTCATGATATCTTTCATAATTGATGTTGAGGCCGTTGGAGCTATGAGGCATCCTTGCCATACTAGATGTTGAGGGTCTAAGTGAGAATATCCTCTTACTGTATAAAGGAGAATCCATGGTATAAGTCCCCTCATTGTTACCTTAAAAAAAAAAAAAAAAAAAAAAAAAAAAAAAAAAAAATCGCTAACAAAGTCATGCTGTGGTCGGTGATAGAGATGTTGTGCATTACAACTGGCTCATGGCGAGCAATAACTTTCCTCGTTGTTTTACTTGTAGAAGGAGTTTAAATTGATACCTAGCTCATGTAAATGCTGTATTGTGACACATGTAGCAACAGTTGCATCTATGTTTGTGTGTTTGTTATGCGATCATAATTTATTTTTGTATGTATTGATTTCCTCTAGTTTACCGTCACTGATACTGTTCGGTGTTTCGGTTGTGTCCGAGGTTGCCTAATTGCTGGCTAAATTCCTTGGGACCTTTTTTAAATGATCATTATGAAGTGGCTTTTGAAAGCCATATCAGATGCTTCCAGTTCAAGGAGTCTGTCCTAATGGCTGAAATAAGTTGTCAGGAGATGGCAAGAATAAGATAAAAAGGACACTTTGAGTTCAGTGCATTTAATTGCTGATAGTGAGTGGTATTTAAAGCAGGGACTTCCAAATCAGACTACCCAGCCAGTGTTAGGCCAGTAAGTGTAACAACAGATGTGGTACAGGTTGCAAAGCTGGCCAGCATGGGCAGGGGTGCATGCAGACATGCATGTGTATGGGACACGGTCATGTGACCCTGCCACAGGAGTCTGTCTTTGTCCTGTTGGCTCTCATGAACCAAACTGCTCCCAACATGAGTACCCTAACTAAATTTTTAGTGATCTCTTCCTCTTGGGGAGGGAGAATATTTCACTGTTCTATTATCATTACCATATTTTAAAAAATACTTTTAGCTACAGGTGTGTCCCGATATACGATACCCCTAGATGTGATACCCCGACTTAGCGATGGGGGTAAAATACCACCATACCCTGCCTAATGATGGCCAAACCCCGGTTTAACGATGGATTTAGATTTTATTAAAAACTGATTTTGATGATATTTTAGGCTTAAATTTTGTGTTTAGGTTGATTTATAAACTGTTTCTAGACTTATGTTAATGTGTTTTAGTAAGGTGGGGTGAACATTGTCATTCTAGGGTACAGTTTGCTAAATCTGATTTTATTTGACTATTTTCAGATTCTGTTTTTAGGTAGGTGAGTTATAAACTGCTCTTAGGCTTAGTTTAGCTTGTTTAAAGCTATTTGGGGGTTTCAGTGAGCTAGAAACTTGTTTTTGGACTCATTTGGGTGGGTTTAGGACTTGGTTGGGGAGGAAACCCAAAACTCAAAAACATATTCCTATGCTTTACATGTTAAATCTACCCCGATATATGGTACCCTGCCTAGCGATGGCTTTTTACTCAACCAATTGTGTCATTAAACTGGGGTATACCTGTACTTCACATTCTATCATTCCGATGTTAGTTGAATATACTTGGTGGAAAAATGTGTGTTTCCTGTCCCAGTATCTCATTTATCTATAACACACACAAAAAGAATTGTAGTCTTCTGGCATTTTATGAGGTCACAGATGCCAGAAAGACATAGTCTGAGTTTGATCTGACAATATCTTTATTTTATGAGCTTTGACACAAATGTACAATGTACAGTACTGTAATTGCTCCTAGTCATTGATGTGAACACCTTTGACATATATTGTCAGAAGACATAGTTAAATCTATCTATCTATCTATCTGTAGCCCGACGCCCTAATCCCGCAAAGGGTGGCCACAGACAAAACGCCTCCAAGTCACTCTGTCACCCACCATTTGACTCCCCTCCCCCCAACTCACCCCCCCCTCTCTCATATACCTCTCAACTCCATCCCTCCACCTCATCCTCGGTCTACCCCTCCCTCTCCCTCCCTCCACCTCACCTACATACACCCTCTTAGTCAGTCTTTCATTCTCCATTCTCTCCACATGTCCAAACCACCTCAGTGTATTTCTCCTAATCTTTTCAACCACATCCACATCTACACCACAACGTTCCTTCACTTCTTCATTCGTCAACCTGTCCCTCCACGTCACTCCACATGCTCCTCTCACGTAACTCATTTCCACTGCTCTCACTCTTGACTTGTTCCCCTCTTGCAAGGTCCACGCCTCGCTTCCATACGTCAGGGTAGGGATCACAATACCATCATGCGGTGACTTCTTAACTTCCATACTCACCTCCACCTTTCTTCCCTGCTGTACCCTTTCACGTACTTCATCCCCCAAAGTTCCATCCTTACTCATCACACTACCCAAGTACTTGAATGCACTCACATTCTCCATATCCTCACCATCCAACCTCACTGCACACTCTGTGACTTCATTCCTCTCAAACACCATAACTTTACTTTTGTTTACATTAACTTTCAGCTTCCTCCTCCTACACACTGTCCCAAATTCATTCACCAAACCTTGCAACTCCCATTCATCTTCACTCAGCAATACTGTATCATCAGCAAACAGCAACACCGGAAGCTTCCAAATCTCACCCTCATTCATTAGGGCCACCCCCACATCCACTGCCCTACCTTGCACCTCCTTAACAACCCCATCCATATATATATTAAACAGCCATGGAGACATCACACACCCCTGTTTCAGTCCCACATTGAGATCAAAGAACTCACTCAGCCCACCATCCACTCGCACCGTAGCCCTAGCTCCCACGTACATACTCTTCACAGCACTCAGCAATTTCCCCTCCACTCCATATATTCTTAATACCTTCCACATACCTTGCCTATCTATTCTGTCATAAGCTTTCTCCAAGTCCATGAAGGCAGCATACACTTTCCTTCCCTTCTCTAGATACTTCTCCACTAAACATCTTAGAACAAATATCTGATCTACACATCCTTTTCCCTTCCTGAATCCCCCTTGTTCTTCTCCAACTAGCTCCTCTGTCATATGCCTAACCCTATCAATGAGTATTCTACCATATATTTTACCAGTCACACTAAGAAGGCAAATACCCCTATGGTTACCACATACTTCTCTCTCCCCTTTTCCTTTGTACAGAGGAACAATTATTCCTGATTTCCAGTCCTCTGGAACCCTTCCCTCTTCCCAAGCCAATCTACACAACTTCCATATCCACTCCACAACAATCTCATCCCCATACCTAAGCATTTCACCACACACTCCATCAATTCCTGGGGCCTTTCCCAGCTTAATTTTCTTCATCGCTTCCACTACTTCCGACCTACTGATCTCTTCCTCCCTCCTCTCATCTCTTCTTCTCCCAGCCATTCCCCAACCACTTATACTCACACTGCTCTCACTCTCTACATTCAACAAATCCTCAAAGTGCTCCTTCCATCTCCTCAATTTCTCTCTCTTCTCCACCAACAATCTATTATTCCTATCTTTCACTCCCCTACTATTTCCCCTTTCACACTGCCTTACTTTCTTTACCTCCTTCCAAAACAATTTCTTACTCTCCCTCCATTTCACACTCAGATTCCTCCCAAACTCTTCATCCACTTCCTTCTTACTCTCCTTCACCAGTCTCTTAACCTCCCTTCTCCTGCTCACATATACCTCTCTCTTCTCTCTCTCATCTTTTCCACTACCTCTACTCGCCAACCATTCACCATATGCCTTCTTCTTTTGTTCCACAGCTTGTTTCACCTCATCATTCCACCATGCTGTCCCTTGCACACCCTTGCATCTCCTCCTCACTCCACAAACCGCCTCACACGCTGCGCTTATCTCTTCTGTGAATATCTTACATACGTCTTCCACCCCTTCCATCTGCTCTAGCTCATACCTTCCCAATCTTTCTTCCACTATGCTCTTATACTCTGTCCTTTTCTCATTATCTTGCAATTTCTCCACTCTTCTCACAGGAGCTGCTTCCTCCTGTCTTCCCCTTCATCTCCTCAACCACTTTCTTTGCAGCTCTACCTTGGCCATCACTAAGTGATACTAACAAGAAATAGTATCATTTAGCCACAGATCAGTGAACTGATATAAAGTTGGATAGAAGCAAGTATATACTTTTTTTTTTTTTTTTTTTTTTACTTCAAAAAGGAAATATAAATTCTATAACTTTAGACAGAATAAAACATATTTACCTCTGCCAACAGAAATAACTCATACTTTATTGGTGGTGGTAAGAACTGGACACCTGTTGGTATAGTTACTAGTAGGTTAAAATGCTTCATCCAGGATACTAGTAGATTAAAATACTTCAGCCAGGTTACTAGTAGTTAAAACACTTCAGTCATTTGTATTCCAGAATGATTGATTCAGTGGCTAAATGGAGTTAATGCGTGAATGGTGTTGCTCAGGGGTGTAGCTCTCTCTTTTTTTTTTCTTTTTTTTTCCCATCGATGGATATAGACTTAGAGTTCACTCCCAAAGTTCAAGAAGTGATTCTATATACCCCACACCATTCACAGTTCACATATCACCAATTTGCCATTGATACCCACCATCCATATTAGGCACATGGCAAAAATATCTCATTCAGGACTAGAGTGATGGTATTAGGAGTGGTGTTTTTATGACACAGAAGTGGGTAGTGTGGAAAATGAATGAATTCTGTTTTAATGAAACTCAGACATCAAACTGTTTCTTGCCTCAGTTTGGGGTCAAACCCATGTACTTACATACAGCAGACACCTCTTCCCTCTTGACCAGTACCTCCCACACCTTCACCTTTTAAATGTCTGATCTGAGTAGCCTAGCCGTAGGCCTGTAAGCTCCTAACGAGTCAGTAAATGATTCAATGATGGATAGATAGATACATGGTTTATTGACAGAAATAAAAGTACTGGAAGCAAGGGACTGTTTTTGAAGTCTAACAATCCTCATGCCATATTGGGTTACTTTAAAATTTCAGTCATTTGTTTATGTGTACTGTACTTGGGTAATGAAATATGTGAGAAAGGAAGTCTAGTGTTTCCACATTCTAAAATGACAAATCTGAATGTCATCACTGTAAAAGGAAAGAAAAATGAACCTATTAGCTATGATTTTAAGAAATTTCATATCTTATACCAATAAATTGTGTAAAGTAACACAGTCCTTGTAGAAAATAATAACCTGTTGGCTATGTTTTCATGAGAATGCTTATCTTTTCCCACAGTATTGGGCTTATACCAATAAATTGTGTAAACACAGTCCTTGTAGAAAATAATAACCTGTTGGCTGTGTTATCATGATAATGCTTACCTTTTCCCACAGTATTGGGTACGTTGACTCAGTCCTTGTTAACTGCTTCAGCATGATTTTACTGACATTTGTGGTCAGAAGTATTCATGTCAAAATAGGGATTTTTTTTTTTTTATAAATCATACTTAGGCATTATTTGGACACAAGGTTCATGCCTCTCAGTTTACACCCAAATTTGTGCTTAGGGCAGACTTCCTATGAGGACAGTCTGTTTAATCTAGTTGTCTTTGGAGGCCTTTGGGTTCAGTACATATGTGTAGCACCATGGGAGAAGAGCCCAAGTGCCACTGCCCGCCAAACCCTGATTTCACGCTGAAACGGCAGACCAAAGCTTCCCTTACCACCTGGTGGGAGTTGGATGTTTCTCCATTTGTGTTGTTAGAGTCGAAAATGCTATACAATGACAACGTGTACCTGGCCCTATGACACATTTTCAAACGATGTGCAACGTCGCCGTAGGAGAGAAGCCCAAGCGATAAGAGTGGTGGCTTGGTGGCAGCCAGCCTATCAGGGCACCGGGCGATTGTAACATCACAGCCAGCCGGCCAGTGGCGCAGAGCCTGATGCCCTGCCATAGGCAGCGCGCAGCCAATCAGCTTGCTGTGGCTGTCTTGGGGACGTTGTACACACAGTCTTTCTCTCCCTCTGCCGCCATTAAGACCTGCACTTGGATTATCTGTGTTTTTCTGGCTTGTATGACGATGGCTGCATGCAATTCTAACAGTGATGTTGATAGCCCGCAAGCTATCGCTATTCCTCATGACGCGAGTGATAGTGAGAGTGAAGTGGAGCAAGGATGAGGGAGAAAAAGGCCCCGAAAGGCGGAGGAGTGGGGAAGTGTGGTGGCTAAGGTGAAGTGTAACTTAGGCCAAGCGTACATGAGTTATAAAACCAAGAAAGAAATTGCTGCACGTGCAATTGGTAGTCCATGCCATGATGGGTGCTTTGACAAAGTTATGAATGAAGTTGTGAAAAAAATATTTAGTGATTTTTGGGCTCTGGGGTCATACGATGCCCAGAATGCTCACATTCAGAAAATGGTGGGCCTGGCACCAGTAAAACGAAAACGTACAAAGAATGAGCAAAGTAAGCATAGCAATACCTGTCATTACAGTGTGGTGTATAATAATGTGCAGATCAGGGTGAGCAAGGAAGGTTTCATGGCAATGCACGCCATTGGTACAGCACGGCTACAACAGCATTGCACAAGGTGAACAGCACGGGTATGCTAATTCCTGACCAGCGAGGACGGCACGAACCTGCTAACAAGGTTATCGGGAACAAGGCTTTTCGTGTGAGGGAGCACATTAAGCTGCTACCTGCTATGTCGTGCCACTATAGCAGGGCTAACGCTCCCCACCAGAAGTACCTGGAATCTCACCTTACGATTGGGAAGCTGTACGTGTTGTACATGAAGTGGCTTCGTGATGTCTACCCTGGTGAAGAGAAGGTTAGCCTGCTTTATTATTCAGATGTGTTCACAGAGGAATTTAACATCTCCTTTGAGCCACCACGCACAGCCACCTGCACCACCACTGACACCTTTGACGTCTCCATTGCAAATTCGACTGGCGATCAGGCTGCTGTTGACAACCTCACCAGGCAAAAAGAGGAACACCAGCGGTTAGCACAGCAGGCACAGGACGTCCTGAAGAAGATGGCATCCGACAATGACCCCAAGACTCGTGCAATCTGTGTTGACCTGCAGCAGACTCTACCCACCCCCAAGATCACCACTAATGCTACTTACTACAAGTGCAAGATGTGGACCTACAACTTGTGCAACCACAACTTGAAAAGCAACACTAGCACTATGTATGTGTGGGATGAGACACAAGCCAAGTGGGGGTTGTGTGAAGTGGCCAGCTGCATCAAACACTGGATCGACCAGGAAAGCAGTATTGACGGCTTCTCACAGCTGGTGGTCATTTCAGATAAGTGCGCTGGCCAGAACAAGAACATCAACTCGGTGATGTGTTACCCCTGGGAACTCCACTCCAGGCGCCTGCTCTCCATCGACCATGTTTACCTGGTGCCGGGCCATAGCTACGTGGCCTGTGATCGAGCGTTTGGCAATACAGTATTGAGAGGCATCTTAGACGTGTGCCAAATCTTTATACGCCAGACGACTATGCGTACCACATTACACAGTCTGTGTCACAGGGGTACAAAGTGGTGCGCATGAAGCAGGCCATGTTTCTGAACTTTGGTGTGCTGAAGGACCATATCACCAAACATCAGGCACCAGGCAGCACATTCAAGGATGCCTGCAAGCTTCTCTTCCACCTCAACTACAAGAAAGGCATCATCATCAAGTCAGACTATGGGACTGACAACAAATACATCGAGGTCCGACTTATGAAGGGTAGAGGAGCCTGGTCCCATGACAGGTTCAACCTGAGTGCCGTCCCCCTCCCACCCCTGTATGACGCCCCCCTCCAGCTTATGGAAGAAAAGCTCAATGATCTTCATAGCTTGTTTCCCTCTCATGCCAGACGACAAGAAGGCCTTTTATGAGGGCCCTCAAACTGGTAGAGTCAAGCACAATGTCGTCCTGGCTGATAAGGACGATGACTTGCTCGATTATTGCAACTAATCCTGCGCTGGGGGGGGTGGGGATGCGTCTACATTAAACATTCAACAATCATGTCACTCCTGTTTGGTAAGTACCCCTAATATTAGTGTTATAATCATGTCTATAATCATTGTTTGCGAGAAATAATGACATTTAACTGAACACCATCTGCACATGGTTGGTATTATTAATTAATAATAATTGCTAAATGAGTATCATGATCAGAATTTTTCATGCCATTATGAAGCTGATGCTTTAAGGTTTATTTTGATATGTGAAACTTAAAAATCGTAGGGTTGGGTCTTGAGATATTTGACATTTCTTAACAGCAAACTTTAAGAGTGATTTCTGGTGTTTTTAAAAAGTGTTGCTTGAGCTGTTTTCCCTCGGAGCAACTCGTATGCAGGCTTTGTTTACAGCCAGTTGCCACATTCCTGTAAGTGGTGGTCATTTGTCTTTGAGTTAGGTGTTTTAAGGAGAGGGGCACTAACCCTCTGCCAACCCTCTTGCCGACACATAGGGAACACATGAATTGGTTATATGATTACCACCCAGTGTTGTAAACAGTTTCTTGATGTACAGGAAACCATTAGCCTTGTAACTCAATGTAAAGCCACCTGAAAAGGTAAGAGTAATGAAAAGTGACAGGAAAGCTGATAGTAATACATTCATTCATTCATTCTTTCATCATCTAATCCTGTATTGCCCCATGAGGAGCGTAGGAGCCCGGGGCTAGGCAATTTGGTCCTGACATATAAGATGAGAATGACCAGCCTCACTCATCCCTGAGTGGCATTACATGAGCAATAAACCCCAGCCATCCCTTGGATATAAACCTGCACTGGCTCAGTCCAATTGGAGTGACTAAATTACCCAATGAACCACCAGGTGCCATAATTTGGTTCTGTGGTTGCCATCCAGCATAGTACAGTAAATGGTTTCCTGGTGTACAGGAAACCATTTCACGTGTCACTCAGTGTTGTAGACCCACCTGTAGACAGAAGGAAGAGGAAAGAATGAAGGAAAGACAGAAGAGGAAGGAAGGAAGGAAGGAAGAGAGGAAAGGGCAGGCACATGAGTGTAGCACTACACCGAGTGAGTGAGATTATTACAAGTAAATTGAATCATAAATTAATATATTTTATCTGGAAAGTTAATGCAGAGGCACAGCTTGATATTACTAAACAGTCTGACAGTGTGCAACCATACAGACAGACAATATATCAGTTAAGGAAAAAAAGTTGTATATATATATATATATATATATATATATATATATGGCATTGTTTAAATAGGTTCCCCAATTGCCCTCAGACTGTGCTGATGGGGAGTGGGGTCACAGTTGCCGTGAAAAGTGCCAGTGTGAAAATGGTGCTTCCTGCCATCCCATCACAGGGGAGTGTCGCTGCAGCCCGGGATTTGTTGTGAGCATCCGCCGCCATTTAGTGTAATATGCTGAAGCTAAGAGTCCCTGGTCTTTAAGCTCACTTCATTACATCATGAGTGTATTGTACAATGTTTAGCTTTGGTAGTGTAAATTTTACATCACATCATCTCCTTTCAGATGTACAAGAAAATGGGAGATTATTTTTTGTAAAAAATGCCAGTCATAATATCACTCTTCATTTTGCACTTGTACTTATCAGGAGCATAAAGAAATAGATTATTTCATGTAAACAATACTACTTATTCTCCTTCATTCCCTCACCATTTTTTGATGTGATGAAGTTAATGAGTGCAGAATTCATAAGAGTGATCTAAGAAGACCCACATAATTTTCTCAGTAGTTTGACACAGGATTACGCCAGTGTAGACTACAAATTACGGAAGCTTTAGAAGCATGTGTTTTCCAGGGCCCTGCCTGTGAGTCTCAGTGTCCAGTTGGCAGATATGGTGTCAACTGTAGTGAGGCCTGCAGCTGCTTAAATGGAGCCACTTGCCACCACATCATAGGGAGGTCAGCACTCTCAGGGTTTTGTTATATGATTAAGCAGTTATGAGCACATAATGTGCTACTTAAAGTTTGATTGTTGAAATTCTGTGTTCTCTGTCTATGTATCAATTGCCAGATGCCATAATCCCGTAAGGGGTGGCCACAAACAAATTGCCTCCATGTCACCCTGTCCACTGCCATTTCACTGCCCTCTCCCCAGCTCACACCCCCCTCTCTCATATACCTCTCCACTCCATCCCTCCATCTCATCCTCAGCCTCCCCCTACCCCACCTTCCACCTCACTCACAGTACACTCTCCTCATACTCATACGCAAACTGTCTATCTGTCTGTCTATTGCCAGACTCCTTAATCCCATATGGGGTGGCCACAAACAAATCGCCTCCACGTCACCCTGTCCCCAGCCATTTCACTGCCCTGCTCCCAATTCACACCCCCCTCTCTCATATACCTCTCCACTCCATGCCTCCATCTCATCCTTGGCCTTCCCCTCCCTCTCTCCCCCTCCACCTCACTCAGATACACTCTCCTCATCAGTCTCTCACTCTGCATCCTCTCCACATGGCCAAACCACCTCAGTGTGTTTTTCCTAACGCATCCTATCACATCCACATCCACACCACAATGCTCCTTCACTTCCCCATTTGTCAGTCTGTCTCTCCATGTGACTCTTGCAAACCACCTTGGTATATTTCTTCTAACGCTGTCTATCACATCAACATCCACACCACAACACTTCTTCACTTCCTCACTTGTAAGTCTGTTTCTCCATGTAACTCCACATGCTCAACGCTTCTTCACTTCCTCACTTGTAAGTCTGTTTCTCCATGTAACTCCACATGCTTTTCTCAGATAACTCATTTCCACTGTTTTCACTCTTGACTTGTGTCCTTCTAACCAGGTCCAAGCTTTACATCCATGGTGGTGGACTAATCACCCTGGTACACAAATCCATCAACTTTGCAGATACCAGTGCACACACAAAGTCACTTCTCCCCCCACATGACACCACAACAGAAATACAATCAATTAAAATACGCACTGGTAACAAATCACACATAACAATCGCTAACACATACATTCCCCCCCAATCGTCCTCCACAGTACCACACAATTACTCTCCACAGATACACCACATCACTAACATATCCAACATCATCCTGGGTGGTGATTTCAACGCCAAGTCGTCGGCCTGGCATGTCAACAACCCTGACACAGACAGAGGGCTGGTACTACCATCCCAGTCAGATCATCTTTTTATACTAAACAATCTAGACCAACATACCCATATCCCACACCAAGCCCTCTTCCTCCCATCATCTCCAGACATCACCTTCTGCTCCCCAAACCTCGCTCCCACTACATCATGGAGAGTGGTCAAAACCTTAGGTTCTGATCACCTCCCAGTCATCATCAGTACCAAAACCAGAATCACCCCAGCTGGCCACAAACACACATACACTAATTATAAGAGAGCCAACTGGGAGGCCTTTGTAACTGAAACAGAACAACATTTCGAAACACTAAACAGTACACCCATCACAAACATCAACACCGCTGTGCACACTTTCAATACAATCATACAAAACGCAGACAAAAGACACATCCCTAGAGGCAGCAGAAAGAGACACAACCCCAACTTCACACCAGAAATTCAAGGCCTCATCAGACAACGGGACACACTGCAACACTCCTCAACACCCCCTACACAAGAAACCATACAACAAATACAAGAACTCAACACTCAGATAAACAGTAAAATATCAGAACAGCAAACACTAAACTGGAAAAATTACCTCCAAACACTTGACCACAAAACAAACATCAGCAAACTCTACAAAACACTAAACAGCATCACACTTTCCACCAGCAACACCACACAATCACACGCTGCCATCACAACAACAGCCACCATACCCTCAAACAAACAACAAGCAAACACTCTCATCAATCACTTTTCACTAGTCAGCCATCTAACCCCCCATCCGGAAGACCGACGTATCATCAGACGTAAGAGACAGTTCCCCACAGACCCAGACTACGCACCTTTCACTTACAACCAGACGAAGCACATCATTAACAACCTCAAGCACTCATCTGCCTGTGAACCAGACAACATAAGCAACATTCACCTTAAACACCAAGGACCACAAGGCATACAAGGACTCACCAACATATCAAACTACAGCTACTCACACAACATAATACCCAACATCTGGAAGCATGGCAATATCATCACTATCCCTAAACCCAACAAAGACGCCACGTTACCCTCCTCACACCGCCCCATCACACTCCTCTGCACCCCCTCTAAAGTCACTGAACGACTGATACTACAACTAGTCACACCTCACATTCCCCTAGCCCAGTCACAACATGGCTTTAGGCCACTACACTCCACAAACACCCTTCTTACAGACCTTACACAGAGTTTTCGATGGCATGAATTCAGCTAGGCCACCACACAGAACACTCCTAGTCACACTAGACATTAGGAGAGCTTTTGATGCCATCCCCCGCCAGAACCTCACAAACAAAATATTCAACACAAACATGCACAATAACACAAAAAGATGGCTGGCAAACTACTTAGCAGGGCAGATGTGCACACGTAACATTTGCCGGTCAGTCTTCTAACGTCAGAAACTTAACAAACGGCGTCCCCTAAGGATCTGTTTTGTCCCCTACTCTCTTTAATCTATACATGCACGACATACCCACACCCCACACACCAGATACACATAGCTTCCTCTGCAGATGATATAACACTTACATGTACACACCAAAACTCAAACACAGCTGCACACATCATTCAACCTTACCTTACCTCAACACACTACACGAATGGTTCACCACAAACAGGCTCAAAATAGCCCCAGCCAAATCTACAGTTACTCTTCTCACAAACTGGACAGCAGAACATGGTCACATCCCACACCTTACCATAAACAACACTCCACTACCATACCCCCCCCCCCAAAATCCTTGGTGTAACATACAATACATCAGTGTCATTCAAACAACACATCACAAACATTAAAAATAAAATAACACCAAGACTCAATGCTTGGAGATCACTTGTCCATACAACATTCGGACACAACAAAGATACCACCACCACAGTATACAAACAATACATACATTCAGTGATGAATTATGCAATCCCTGCCTGGGCTTCTAACCTCACCAAAACACACTACAACACTCTACAGACCATACAGAACAAGGCCCTAAAATAAGCATAGGCTGCACAGCTACTACACCCACAGACCACCTACATCAAGAAACCAAAGTCCTCAAGGTCAAGGATCGCCTAGACATGAGAGGCACCCAGTTTCTTGCTGCAGCCTCCACAAACTCACAACATCCACTACAGTACATGGCAGCACATCCACCCACACCAAGGAAATTCAAAACAACACCCAGCACACGATATCATACACAAATACTGTCATCTCTTCCCCCTCGTCCACCTCAGACCAGCTTCCAGAAGCATATCCACACTCAGATCACTCGCCGCTCCATTCAGTCACTTAAAGACAACCCACAGCTGCATGCACGGCCTTCTGAATCCTATCTTCCTCGTGAGGACAAGGTCCACCTGGCCAGGCTGAGATGTGGGCACCATCCAGCCCTCTTAAGCTACCAGAAGAGGCTGGATGATTCCGTCACTGATGCCTGTCCAGGATGCAACACAGCACCCCATACTATTAAGCACATTATATAAGACTGCATTGCACACAATCACCTATGCCAGCAACACAACATACACTCTTTGAGAGCTCTGTGGGAAAGCCTGGTCTCAGCCATGGCCTTCCTAAGGGACTCGGGGCTGTTCGGCCAGACTGCCTAGGGAACAACTACTACTACTACATCCATACGTCAGGGCTGGTATCTCAGTACTGATGCAGCAACATTTTTACTTCCATGCTCACTTCCCAATTTCATATCTCTGCATTCAAAGAACCATCAACCATTTTTCCTCGTTGTACCCTTTCAAGCATCCCATCCTCCAAACTTCATTCTTACTCGTCACACTACTCAAGTACTGTAATTAAATGCACTCACATTTTCCATTTTCTCATCATCCAACCTCACTGCACAGTATGTTTATTGACTTCATTCTTCTCAAAGACAATAACTTTACCCTCCCTACATCCACTTTAAGATTCCATTTCTTACACACCCTCCCAAATTCTTTCATCAAGCCTTGCAGTTCCCCTTCGTCTTCACTTAACAATACAATATCATCTGCAAACAACAATACAGGAAGTTTCCAAGCACTGTCCTCTCTCTTTAGGGCTGCTCCAGCATCCACTGTCCAACCTTGTATCTCATTCATAACCTCATCTGTGTACAGATTGAACAACCATGGAGACATGACACATCCCTGTTTCAGTCCAATATTTATATTGAAAACTTCACTCAGTTCACTGTCTACATGCACTACAGCATTAGCACCCTCATACATACTCTTCATTGCATTCAGCAACTTCCCATTTACACCATATATTACTAATATTTTCCACAGTCCTTGTCTATCCACTCTGTCATATGCTGTCTCCAAATCCATGAAGACTGCAAACAACTTCTTCCTTCTCTAGAAACTTTTTCACTAAAGACCTAAGGATGAATATCTGATCTACACAACCATTTTCCTTCCTGAAACCTCCCTGTTCTTCTCCAACTGATTCCTCTGCTATTTCCCTAACTCTGTCAATAAATATCCTACTACAGTAAATCCTCGTTTTTCGCTGCTTGGATGTTCTGCCAATACCTCGCGAACTGTGAAACGTTGAAGTGTGAAGTTAAGAATCAATGGGAAAAATAGAGGAGCATTCCGGTAGGACACATACCTACCCTATCAGAAAGTACTATAACACTAAACAGGCCCTACTCAAAATAAAATGAAGAGTGTTTGCTATTGCTAAAACAGCATAACATAATAAACATGTACCTGAAAAGACATTAAAACTGTTATAAAGAGCTGGAACACCAAAAATCCTTATAGAAATAAAGTGAAGACTGGCTTGAGTGGCAAGTGAAGGTGTGTTGAGAGTGGATGGGGTAGTTCCCAGTGTCACTAACCAAGGAAAAGCAGCCACTTTTCACCAGATTATTTAATTTTCGACATCAAAGTAGGTCAACTAAACCCTGGTCATTTTATGTGCCCTCTTTGTCACTAAAAGGAAGGGAGAAATTATAACAACATTATTTTACTCACTGCTACAAGGAAGAGAGGCTGTAATATAGTCAAATAGAATAAAAATTTGGTGGGCTGAGTCTACCATCTCTGTATTGGGACGGTTATTATTCTTTCCTTAAATATCGATAAGCTTTATTTTACAGCCATGTTAGGTATTTGTCCATCAAAACAAAAATAAATAGTGTTACGAGAATCATTTAATGATTCTTTGTTAAGAAATAGTAGCACGACACGGCTGAAGATCGTATCTCACAATCACAAACAATAACATCCTCATGTGGTGTCTACTGCCCAGCTGGACCTGCTGTATATTCACGACATGGCTGAAGATCATACTTTACGATCATAAACAATAACAAACTCACGTGTGTCTACTGCCCCGCTGGACCTGCTGTATAAAGATCATGGAAAACTGTTGCATAGGGAAATGGACAGTGCCTGGACTGAGCATCGGTATACATCGTCTGCTGAGTATCGGCTGCCGGCTGGGAGCATCGAATTATGGGGAAAATTGCGAATTGTGAGACAACTTGGAAACTTTTTCCTTGTGCGAAAAACGAGGTGTCGAAGTAAAATGCATCCAAATACGAGGATTTACTGTATATACTTTTCCTAACACTAAGAAGACAAATGCCCTGATGATTACCGAACACTTCATTTTTCCCTTTTCCATTTTACAGGGGAATTATACCTGACTTCCAGTCCTCTGTGACTCTACCTTCCTGTCAGGCCAATCTGCACGTCTTCCATGGCCATTCTAGTACAGTCTCTCCCCCATGCATCCGCATTTCACCAGACACTCTGTCAATTTCTGGGGCTTTCCCCAGTTTGACTTTGTTCATTGCTTCCTCTACTTCCATCCTGCTTATCTCTTCCTCCCTTCTCACCTCCCTCCATCTCCCAGCCATTCCCTAGCTGGTTATACTCGCATTACTTCCATTCTCTATGTTTAACAGTTTCTGAAAGTGTTCTGTCCATCAGCTCACTCTTTCTCTCATATAGGTATTTTGTCGTATGATAAAAATTAGCAGATTACTATTCACTGATAAGCATGCTCCTATGTCGTAAAAATACCCCCGCTAATACCACTACACCAATCCTGTATGAGACAGCCCTAGCATATATTCAATATGGACGGTGGGTGTTAACGCTGAAGTGGTGACTTGTAGAAGAGGTGTATGGTATGTAGGAGGACTACTGGTCCTTGAGAGCAAGCTGTGAAGCTTATGCTCAGAGTTGGACACATAAAAAAAGAAATAAAATACAAAAATACATTATGCAAGAAAAAGCATGACTTAATGTAGATATATCCAAAAACCCAGCAAGGACCAGGTTGATAGTGTTGGATATGAATTTTACTCTTCGTCCATTGATGAACAAGCTGTAAATATAAATCAAAATTTTGCTTCTATCCCCAGCCGCGCTAATTTTTATCAACCCAATAACCTTCCCTGAGTCATCTTTTCAGATTTTTTTTTCTAGTATTTAATTGATTTTTTGTCATCAGATCAAGTGTTTCTGAGCTTGAACTCTTCATTATCCTTGTCTTTTTGTAATTTACTCCTCTTGGGTGGGTGTGAGGGTGGCGATAAGTCGCCAGCACCGTGGGAGGTAAATGGCTGTAAATCTGCCATGCTGGGCTACAAACAAGAACTGAATGATGAAATATGTGGTATTTGGCAACTGTTGTGTGCCAGGGCTAGGCAACAGCTTTGATGGCATAGACGGAGACTCAGTGTTCCCATGGAAACCACTGACACTTCCTCGTGTTTGAAATTATGGTGTGGAGACTCATCGATTTATATGAGGCGATCAGCGTGGCAAAGAGTGGCCTGCATATCTGAATCACTAAATATGCGGTATTTGGCAACTGCAGCATGGCAGGGCTTGGCAACAGCTCTGATGGTGTAGAGGGAGACTGTGTTCCCATGGAAAGTACTGATGCCTCTTTGTGCTTGAAATTATGGTGCCGAAACCCATCGCCTCATATGAGGCAATCAGTGCGGCCAGGGATGGCCCGCATATCGCCTATGAGGTGATGAGTGCGGCAGGGGTTAATCTCCCCTCTTTTTTCTTCATTGATTAAGGTACTAAGTCTTAGGTCTTAGTCTTATCATTGTTTATTTAGAGGTCCTTTTTCACATACAGGTGTGAGTGCTTGCCAGGCTTTACAGGTCCAAATTGTGGGCAGCCATGTCCTCTTGGGCGGTATGGACAGGACTGTGTACACATGTGTGAGTGTGACAACAGTGGAGGATGCGACCGCGTGACCGGGGAGTGTGCATGTGCTCCTGGCTGGCGTGGACCTAAGTGCAAGCAATGTCAGTACATGCATCTTTTGAAGTACACATTTATCCTTAATATTTTTTTACTCTTTCTTTTCCACTACTCAGAGTGAAACTTTTCTTATCCTTCTTTCAAAATTTATGAAACTTTTTATTCTCATCTCAATGATGGCTGTTGAATACAGTACTTATTGATTACAACACATCTCTCAAATTATTGTAGAGGTAAATAATATTATTAATTGTATGCTTATCCTTAAATATGATATTTTCAGCATGTGGAACAGGTTATTATGGAGCAGGATGTGCTATGACCTGCAACTGTGCCAATGGTGCCAAGTGTGACCACATCTCTGGTGCTTGCATGTGTACATCAGGTAAGCTGCATTTTTGTTTTAATGATGATATGAAACACTACCTTTATATGAATTTGTGCGTATTTACCTATTTGTAGTATACAGGAATTGAGCTAAGCTCGTGTTGTCCTGTCTCCATGTCTACATTTATCTAGTCTACTTTTAAACACATGAATGTTTTTCGCCTGCACCACCTCTTCGTCTAAGTCGCTCCAAATACTTATGCTTCTGTTCGGGAAACTGAACCTTTTAAGATCATTAAGACATCTATTTTTCCTCAGTTTGAAGTCATGGCCTCTTGTTCTTCCATCACCCAGCACAAAAAGATCCTCTCTATCCACCCTTTCCAATTCTCTTACATTTCTAAATATCGTGATCAGGTCACCTCTTTCTCTTCGCTTGCGCAGTGTTGGTAACTTCAGTTTTTCCAATCTTTCCTCGTAGGTGAGTTCCTTTAAGCTTGGTATCATCCTCGTTGCCATCCGTTAAACCCTCTCTAATTTATCAATATGCTTCTTCAAGTGAGGTGACCATACCACAGCCACATACTCCAGTCTTGGTCTTATCATGGTCACTGTCAACTCCCTCAGCATTTCCTCGTCCATATAATTAAAAGCCACTCTCATGTTGGTCAGTAATCCATAAGTGCCTCCAATGATTTTGTGTATATGCTTTTCTGGTGACAAGTCATCCTGAATAATCACTCCCAAATCATTCTCTTCTTTTCTTTTATCTCATTGCCCATTTTATATGTCCAGTGCGGTCTTTTTTCACTCATTCCCATTTCTAACACATGGCACTTCTTGGCATTAAAATCCATTTTCCAAGTCTGGGTCCAGCTGTGGAGTTTGTCCAAGTCCTCTTGCAGTTTTTTACAACTATCAATATCTTTAATATGTTTCATGATTTTAGCATCATCTGTGAACATACTCATGTAACTATTCAAACCCTCTGGCAAATCATTTACGTATATTAGAAACATTATTGGAGCTAAGACAGAGCCCTGGGGTACTCCACTAGTCACTTTTCTCCATTGTGACACCTTGTCTCTTATGATTGTTCTCATCTGCCTTCCTATCAAATAATCTCTCATCCACTCTATTAGTTTCCCATGCACCCCTCCAAAGGTCTTCAGCTTCCACAGCAGTCTCCTACTGGGCACCCTGTCAAATGCTTTCTTGAGATTGAGATAGACACAATCTGCCCATCCCTCCCTCTCTTGTATGACATCTATTACCCTACTGTAGAAACGTAATAACTTAGTAACACATGATCTTCCTTCCCTAAAACCAAATTGTCTTGGTGTTATCACTTCATTTTCTTCTAAATGCTGTATCCATCTTTTTCTAATAATTTTCTCGCAGATTTTACAAACTATACTAGTAAGTGATACAGGTCTGTAATTGAGTGGATCTTCCCTATCTCCTCCCTTGAAAATTGGCACAATACTTACTCTTTTCCAATCAGAGAAGTCTTGATGATGATATAAACAGGCCACACTAACTGGTCTGCTCATTCCTTCAGGATCCATCCAGACACACATCTGTTGTTAAACCATTCTTTCTTCCTTTCCACAGCTGTGAAAAATTTTGGGACATATTTACTAACTCCTGTTTTATGTACTTCTATCAGAAACTCATATTTCTCATCAACATTTGTGATCGTATTCATTTTACTCCAGTCTGCATTTTGGAAAAAGTTCCTCAGGGAAGAAAAGTCTGCCTCCCCATAATTGAATCTATTTTCTCTATGTTTTTCATCTCTTTCTCCTTCCCTTACTCCTGCTGTTTCCTTCTTAATAACCAGATGATCACTTTTACCAAAGGGGCATTGGTAGGTAATATTCTTCACATCATTTGGGTTCTTAGTGAATACTAAGTTGAGCCTTGATGGTTCGTTGTCACCCCTAATTCTTGTATTTTTTTTAATTATTTGGGTTAACATGTTTTCCATTACCAGTTCCATTAATTTATTTCCCCATGATTCCTCATTGTTCCCAGCATCCATACTTTCCCAGTCAATTTCTCTACAGTTAAAATCTCCCATTATTACTATTCTATTTCTTCGTTGAATTAACATTTTTAGTTTAGTAATGGATTCTCTTATTAACTGTTCATAATCTTCTTTTGTCAATGTCCTAGTTTTGGGGGGCATATAAAATACTGTTACATCTATTTTTTCTCCATAAACGTCCTCTATTTCAATTCTCAAAAGTTCAGCCACGGAATTTTCAATTTCTATATTTTTTGCTCTTAAGCCATTACAGGTTAAGATCATTATACCTCCCCCAAACTTGCTTTCTCTATCCTTCCTCCAAATATTATAATTGTTCCATCCAAACAATTTTGTATCAACATCTCAGGGCGGTTTAGTCTCCACCAAGCAAACAATTTCAGGTTTATTTCCATTTATATAGTCTCCAATTTCCCCTTTCTTAGATATTAACCCATCTACATTACTATACATGTTACTTAGATTTACTGCCCTAATTTTATCTTTACTCATTCTTCCCTTTTTTGTATTCATATCCATCCCCCTTGTTTCCTTCACTTCTAGTCCCTCACATACCACTTCCTTACTTTCATATCCATCACCCTCCAAAAAAAAAGTTTTACATTCTTCCTCTGTCCTCTTGTCATTTTTCCTTTACTTGTTCCTTCAGAGATTTTAAAACATCTTTCTTCTTCATTCAGGTATTTTCTTACTATAATATTTTCCATCCCTGCCTCATTGCTTAGTTTCCAGCTCACTTTAAGTATATCATTTACCACACTTTCTGATGACAACTTAATTCTTGTGTGTGTGTGTGTGTGTGTGTGTGTGTGTGTGTGTGTGTGTGTGTGTGTATTTACCTAGTTGTATTTACTTTGTTGTTATATACAGGGAATGAGCTACGCTCATGGGGTCCCGTTTCTGTTTCTCGTTGTCAGGTTTTGCATTGAGCCCATTTAGGTTTTTAGACTGGACTTTCTCTTTGTCCAGGTTATTCCACAGGTCTGTGCATCTATATGGAAAACTGCTGTATATTTCTTGATATCCTTCAAGCAACTTGGCTTATATAGTTTCATTCCGTGTCCTATTGTTACTCTTCCATCCCATACAAACAGATCTTGTCTGTCAGGTTTTAACACTGCAGTCATGTTGCCCCTCTCTTTCCTTTCTTCCAAGGAAGGCAGATCTGTAATTTCCAGCCTTTCCTTGTTCGACAGATCTGCCAGGCTAGGGACCATCATAGTTGCTGTTCTTTGTATTCTCTTGATCTTGTGTATATCTTTATTTTTATATGGAGGAAAATATGGAAGCTGAAAAACCAAGTAGTAAGGGATGCCTTCTATAGCGAGTTGAGGAGAGTGGTGGCTGAACAGGGAGCTGTAGACAGAGGCGTTAATGAACAGTACAATTTCTTGAAAGTTACTGATGTAACATGCGGCTGGACAAGAGGACCACCAAGACATAAAGTAACTTGGTGGTGGGATGAGGGTGTAGAAGCTGCAATTAAGGAGAAAAGAAGGCTTTTCCGGAAATGGAAGAAGGGTGGTAGCAAAGAGGAATATCTGGCTGCCAAGCGTAGGGCTAGAAGAGAGGTATACAGGGCAAAGTCTGAGTCACAGAGACAATTACTTGATAACCTAAATCATGGGGAAAGGAAAAATATATTTAGGGTGGCAGGTCAGGCGAAGAGGGATAATCGGGATATCATAGGTGAGCAGTGTGTGAAGAATGATGAAGGAAGGGTAGTGGTGAACAGTGAGGATATTAAAGATGCATGGAGAGAGCATTATAACCAGTTGTTGAATGAGGAGTTTGACTGGGACAGGGAAGGTTTGGAGCCAGCAGATCCAGTGTCTGGCCCTTGGCCTTTGATTGATACTGCTACTGTGAGTGAGGCAATAGGCAGGATGAGGATGGGGAAGGCAGCAGGTGTGTCTGGGTTGACTGCCGAAATGTTGAAGGCCTCAGGCGATATAGGGGCGAGTTTAGTCACTGACCTGATAAATATGATTATTTATGAGTGTGTTGTCCCAGATGATTGGCTGAAGAGTGTAATTGTAAATGTGTATAAAGGGAAGGGTGATGCCCTGGAAAGAGGAAATTATAGAGGTATAAAGCTTTTAGATCAGATAATGAAGGTAATGGAGAGAGTTTTAGAAGGTATGATTAGAGAAAGAGTGAATATTGATGAGATGCAGTTTGAGTTTATGCCAGGTAGGGGGACCACTGATGCCATATTCATTGTTCGACAGCTTCAGGAAAAATATATTGGTAGGAGAAAGGATCTTTATTTTGTTTTTGTTGATTTGGAAAAGGCCTTTGACAGAGTCCCTAGAGAGGTGGTGAATTGGGCAATGAGAAAGCTTGGCTTGGAGGAGTGGCTGGTTAGGGTGGTTATGGCCATGTATGTGGGTGCTCACACCCAGGTGAGAGTGAATGGAGATTTGAGTGATGAGTTTTCTGTGAATGTTGGTGTGCATCAGGGGTCAGTCTTGGGTCCCATGTTGTTTATCATGGTACTTGAAGCCCTTTCACATGACTTTAGAAACGGACTCCCATGGGAGTTGTTGTATGCTGATGATTTGATGTTGATTGCAGAGAATGAATGGGAGGCGGAGGAAGGGTTTAGGAAGTGGAGAGATGGTATGGGGCAAAAGGGTTTAAGGGTAAATGCAGATAAAACAAAAGTGATGATATCTAGGGTTGGTGGCGGTACTGTCAAAGACGAGGGAGAGTGGCCATGTGCAGTTTGCCACAAGGGCGTGGGAAGTAATTCCATCTTGTGCAGTGTGTGTGATAAATGGGTGCATAAGAGATGTAGTGGTATCAGAGGTAGACTGCGAGATAATGCTGATTTTATGTGTACGGCGTGCCTGGGTGAGCAGGTGGAGATTATCAGACGTGAAAGGATTGAACTTGCTGGTGAATCTCTTGAGTGTGTGGAAGAGTTTTGTTATTTGGGAGACATGTTGTGTACTGGAGTGGGGCTGGAGCTAGCTCTGTGGCTAGGGTGAGAAGTGGTTGGAAGAAGTTCAGGGAGCTCTTGCCTCTCCTGACATTGAGAGGGCTCTCCCTACGTGCTAAGGGGTCTTTGTATGCAGCATGTGTTAGGAGTGCAATGCTGTATGGCAGTGAGACCTGGGCAGTGAAGGAGGAAGATATTCGCCGGCTCAGACGTACAGAAATGACAATGATTAGGTGGATGTGCAGTGCGTCCCTGCGTCCAAGGCCTGGAGGGGCTGGGTTTACAGTGGAAGAGTTGAGAGGTAGGATGGGACTGGAGTGTATTGGTGTTGTGATGAGGAGAGGTAGATTGAGGTGGTTTGGACATGTGGAGAGGATGGGGGATGATGATTGGGTGAGGAAGGTGAGAAGTGTTAATGTTGGGGGTGGGGTTATGAGGGGTAGACCGAGAAAGACATGGGACGAGGTCATTAAGTGTGACCTCAGGGTTAAGGGACTGAACAGGGAGGCTGCAATGGATCGTGCAGCGTGGAGAGCCGCCATTAGGTGACCAAGGCCGACACATGCAAGCATTTTGGAGCCTTTAAAAACGAAACGAAACGGGGACCACACTGCTGCTGCTTATTCCAACCTGGGGTGGATAATGGCCACTATCAGTGTTTTCATCATCTTCTCATCCATGTAATGAAATGCTACTCTTATGTTAGTCAAAGAGATTATACGTCTCTCCAACTATCTTGTTAATGAGTTTTTGGGTGACACATTATCCTGGACCAGCACTCCCAAGTCCTCTTCTCTCGCTTTTGTGATTGGTTCATTACTTACCAAATAATTCAGTGATGGTCTCTTGGTACTTTTACCCATTTCCAATATTTTACATATTTTTTTGCATTGAATTTCATTTCCCACATCCTGCCCCAATCATGAATCCCATCCAGGTCCTCCTGCAACATTGTACAGTCTTCTTCAGCATCTACTCTCCTAATGATCTTTGCATCATTAACAAACAGACTTGCATAACTGTTCATTCCATCAACCATATCATTTATGTAAATCAGGAACATTATGGGCGCTAACATCGAACCCTGTGGGATGCCACATTTGTCTGTCTCTCAAGAAGTCTCATCCACTCTAAGAGGTTCCCCTTCAGTCCTCCTGTTTGTTCCAATTTCCACTTTAGTCGCTTGTGGGGTACCTTGTCCAAGGCTTTCTCCAAATCTAAATACATACAATCCACCTATCTCTGTCCTGTAGCACGTTTAATGCTGTCGAGTAGAAGGTCAGCAGGTTAGAAACCCACGACCATCCACTTTTGAATCCAAACTGACTTTCTGCTAAAAATATCCATCTCCTCCAGATATTTTATCCATCTGTCTTTCAGGATTCTCTCACACAGTTTTTTGCGACCATGCCGGTCAGGGACACTGGTCTATAACTCAGGGGTTCTTCCTTGTTCCCTCCCTTATAAATTGGTACCACATTGGCCCTCTTCCATTCCCAAGGCACTTTCCCTTCTTCCAGAGAACGCACAATCAAACCATGAATCTTATCCACCATTTGTTCTCTGCATTCCTTTACTGTCCAGTTAGAGATCCCGTCTGGTCCTGGGGCTGTCCTCACATCTTGATTTTCCAGTAATTTGTATACTTCATGCACTTCAACTTTTACATCTTTTAACACTACAAATCTAGTCACTCCCTCCTCCACAAAATCACTTTCTCCAGTGATGACTGATTGGAACCTTTTTTCATTATTTCAGCCTGTATAACTGTATCTTTATAGACATTTCCTTCTACTTTCAGCTTATTGGCTCCTTCCTTTTGTTACATTTTGCCATTAACAAACCTATAAAACAATTTAGGTTCTTCCTTACATTTGCAATCTGTACCTTTTTCGAAGTTTCTTCTTCTCTACATATTCTTGTATACTCATTTCTAGTTCATTTGTATTCTTCCTTTATTCTGTCATTGCCTGTATGTCTCCATGTGTTCCCTGCCTTATCCCTTACACTTTTTGCTAGCATATACCTTTTGAACAGTCATTTCTCCAGTTCTTCTCTCAAACTTTTGGCACATACTTTTCCACACCTGTATTATAGAAGTGTAGAAAGATATCCTACTTCTTCAGTATCTCTCTTGTTTCCCTGAATTCACCCCAGTCTGCTTTTTCGAGAAATGTTCTCAGTCCTGTAAAGTTTGCTTTCCCAAAGTTGTATCTCCATGCCTGTATAGCTCATCTCTTGTCTTCCCATTTCCTTCTGTCATTTGGAACTCTATCACTGCATGATCACTTTTACCTATAGGACACAGATATTTTAGAGATTCAATTGCGTCAGGTTCCTTGGTTAGAATTAAACCTAGTCTTGCTGGAGTGTCATCACCTCTAAATCTTGTCTTTTCTTTGACCCACTGGGTCATAACATTGTCCATTGTCATACTGTAAATAACGGAATGCTGTCCACGAATCTTCATTGTAGTAATCCCTCTAATATCCGAACGCCCAATATCCGAACATCCCCACTAACCAGACATAATCATCCCGGGATCCAATATTCCCAAAATGGGCCAAAAACCGCAAAAAAATCGAAAAAAATCTTACTTTTTTCCCTCCCGTAATTTGAAATTGCCGCACAGCGCCGAACAGCTGTTACACCATGGTCCCTTCACCCCTTCCTTCCTCCCCCTCCCCTGTCAGGGTTGCCATTTGGTATTTTTCATTACCAAGTGTGGGCCAATTTGGTAATGAAAAATTTGTTTGGTAATGAATCAGAATAATGCATTACCAAATGGATTTTTCACATGTATGAGGATACACAGGATGGAGATGGTGGATTGTTTGCTCTCCCTGATTAATCTGCTACCCTACATAACATGAAAATAAGCAACATGGTGTTAATTATAAGGAGAGTGATTACATGTATTTCCACTTGTATATATAATTAGTGAAGAATAAATGCTAGCTTTATGAATTTGGTAATGAAAAGTTAAATTTGGTAATGAAAGTTGAGGAGATTGGTAATGTGGCTGTTGCGATCTGGCAACTCTGTTACCCCGCCATCATCAACAGTCACAGCCAAACTCCGATCGAGAGCAGATGCTTATAGTAGTGCAAGCCACAGGTGCTTGTTTTTTGTGAATAAACAGTGAATAAACTGCAGTACCTCGCCACTAGAACACACCTGAATTTACAATGTTGTGCAGTGTTAAGAAATTAGAATTTAGAGTGCAGAGGATTAACTGTGGACTGCAAACTGGCGTTTTAAACCAGTCCAGGAGCCAGGGACTTTTAAGTACCCAGAATGTTTAATATTGTATAAACTCACCTCTAAAACCTCATTTTATGGTTCTTTTGCATTTATTTCAATCTTTTATGTCTCTTATTAGTGTGATTTGGGTCTTAAATAGATGCGATGCATGTCCAGAGGGAGTTGTACAGGTGTTTTTCTGAGTTAGGGTCCATAAGTACAAGTCCAGGAGGCTGGGGCCCAATATCCGGACAGGATCACTATCCGGACATGCCTTTGGCTCTATTACGTCGGATATTGGAGGGATTACTGTACTTCCTGAGTCCCACTCCTCCCAGTCCTCTTTACAATTAAAGTCCCCTATTGGGATTATGTTGTTGCTTTTCTCAGTCACTTTCTGTAGACATCTAACCATGTCCGACATCTTGTGATATTCCTCCTCATTCCATGCTCTTATCTTGTTGGGGACATATACTACTATGATTGTGTCTCTTGCCTCTCCCTCTGGTTTCTATTACCATGTTTATCATTTCAGCCATACCTTATCCCAGTTCCACACCATCCTCATTTACGCTGTTTTTCACGGCTATCATCACTCCTCCCATTTTTTCTTTTCTATCTCTTCTCCATAGTTTGTATTTTCCATCTCCCGTTTGGATTTCTGTATTCTCTCTTAGCTTAGTCTCTGCAAAGCACATACAGTAATGTCTGGCTCAGTTACCCTCAAGAAATTGACTATTTCCAGCCTTGCTGAGATTAGACCATCGGCATCCACATTAGCGTATGCCACTTTCAATCTTTTTGCATTGTTTTTTATTCTGTCCTTCTCTCCTTCAGTACCATCCATCCATCCATCATCCAATTCTACGTTGCCCCATGAGGAGCGTAGAAGCCTGGGGCTAGGCAGTTCTGTCCTGACATTTAAGATGAGAGTGACCAGCCTCAGTCATCCCTGAGTGGCATTACATGAGCAATAACGCCAACCACCCCTTGGATACAAACATTCACCAGCTCAATCCAATTGGAGCGCTGTAATTACCCACTAAACCACCAGGTGCCATAATTTGGTTATGTGGTTGCCACCTGGCGTAGTAAATGGTTTCCTGGTGTACAGTAAACCATTAGGCTTGTCACTCAGTGTAGAGTCACCCATAGGCAGAAGGAAGAGGAAAGAATCAAGGAAAGAAAGACAAAAGAGGGAGTGTAATGTCACCCGTAGGCAGAAGGACGAGGAAAGAATGAAGTAAAGAAAGACAGAAGAGGAAGGAAGGAATGGAGAGAGGAAAGGAAAGGGCAGACACCCGAGAGCAGCACTACATCGAGTGAGTGGATGGTGAGTGCCCCCACCTACCACTTCCTTAAATTTCTGATCCATAACCCTCCAATAGAACTCTGTCTTCTCATCGTCTGTTCTCTGGTAATTTTTTCCTTAGCTTCCCTAACAGTTTCCTTTATTTTAACTCCCTTCATCATTTGCATCTCTCCTTACCCAGATATTTTTGAAATCTTTCTTATCTTCTGATTTCCAAGTCTTTTTGATTATTTCATGTATCATGTGTGTGTGTGTGTGTGTGTGTGTGTGTGTGTGTGTGTGTGTGTGTGTGTGTGTTTGTATTTACCCAGTTGTATTTACCTAGTTGTGATATACAGGAAATGAGCTACGCTCATGGGATCCTGTCTTTGTTTCTCAGTAAGTCAAATTTTGCTTTGAACTCGTTTAAGTTTTTAGACTGGATGATCTCTTTGTCCAGGGTATTCCACAGGTTTGTGCATCTATATGGAAAACTATATATCTTGATATCCTTCAGGCAGCTTGGCTTTTTCAGGCTTATTCTGCGTCCCCTTGTTACTCTCCCATACCATACAAACAGATCTATGGCCTTGACTCTGCAATCATGTCGCCCCTCTCTCTCTCTCTCCTTTCTTCTAAGGAAGGCAGATCCAGCTTTTGCAGCCTCTCTATGTATGACAGATGTGCCAGGCTAGGGACCACCTTGGTTGCTGTTCTTTGTATTCTCTTGATCTTGTTTATATCTTTCTTTTTGTGTGGGGACCACACTGCAGCTGCTTATTCCAACCTGGGGTGGAACAAAGCCACTATCAATTTTTTCATTATCACCTCATCCATGTAATGAAATGCTACTCTTGTGTTGGTCAAGAGTTTATACATCTCTCTAACTGTCTTGTTAATGTGTTTTTCAGGTGACAGACTATCCTGGACCAGCACTCCCAAATCTTTCTCTTTTCTTGCTTTTATGATTGGTTCATTACTCACCAAATATGGTAATTCAGTGATGGTTTCTTGGTACTTTTACCCATTTCCAATATTTTAAATTTTTTTGTGTTGAATTTTATTTCCCACATCTGGCTCCAATCATGAATCCTATCTTGGCCCTCCTGCAGCATTTCACAGTCTTCCTCAACCTGTACTTTCCTCAAGATCTTTGCATCATCAGCAAACAGACTTGCATTACTGTTCATTCCATCTACCATATCATTTATGTAAATCGGGAACATTACCGGCGCTAACACAAGCCCTGCGGGACTCCACTTGTTACTTCCCTCCATCCAGACATCCTGTCCTTTCTTACTGTTCTCATTTGTCTGTCTTTCAAAAAGTCTCACTTCCACTCCAGGAGGTTTTCCTTCAGTCCTCCTATGTGCTCCAATTTCCACATTAGTCGCTTGTGGGGTACTTTGTCAAAGGCTTTTTCAAAATCTAAATACACACAATCCACCCACCCGTCTCTCCTCTAGTATGTCAATCACTCTTGAGTAAAAGGTCAACAAGTCGGAAACACATGACCTTCCACATCTGAATCCAAACTGACTTTCAGCCAAAATGTTCATCTCCTCCAGATATTTTATCCATTTGTCTTTCAGGATTCTCTTGCACAATTTTGCGACCATGCTGGTGGGGGACACTGGTGTGTAATTCAGGGATTCTTTCTTGTTCTTTCCCATATAAATTGGTACCACATTGGCCCTCTTCCATTCCCAAGGCACTATCCCTTCCTCCAGAGAACACACAATCAAACCTTGAATCTTATCCACCACTTGTTCTCTGCATTCCTTCAGTACCGAATTAGAGATTCCATCTGGTCCTGGGGCTTTCCTTACATCCTGAGTTTCCAGTAATTTATACACTTCCTGCACTTCCACTTTTATATCTTTTATCACTACATTTCTAGTCACTCCCTCCCCCTCCACAAAATCCCTTTCTTTAGTGAAAACTGATTGGAAACATTTGTTCATTATTTCAGCTTGCATTGCCGCATCTTTATAGACCTCTCCTTCTACTTTCAGTTTGGTGATTCCATCCTTTTTGTTCAGGTTGCCATTCACAGATCTATAAAACAATTTAGGTTCTTCTTTACATTTGTCAGTTATCATCCATCCATCCATCATCCAATCCTACATTGCCCCATGAGGATCGTAGGAGCCCGGGGCTAGGCAAGTTGGTCCTGACATTTAAGATGAGAGTGACTAGCCTAATTCATCCCTGAGTGGCATTACGTGAGCAATAAACTCCAACCATCCCTTGGATATAGATCTGTACTGGCTCAATCTGATTGGAGTGCCGTAATTGCCCATCAAACCACCAGGCACCAAAATTTGGTTATATGGTTATCACCCAGCATAGTAAATGGTTTCCTGGTGTACAGGAAACCATTTGGCTTGTCACTCAGTGTGAGTCATCCACATGTAGGAGGAGGAGAAAAGAATGAAGATAAGAAAGACAGAAGAGGGAGTGTAAAGTCACCTGTAGGTAGAAGGATGAGGAAAGAATGAAGGAAAGAAAGACAGAAGAGGATGGGAGGAAAAGGATGGAGGAGAGGAAAAGGCAGACACCTGAGAGCAGCACTACATCGAGTGAGTGGATGGTGAGCATCCCGACCTACCACATTATACCTTTTTGAAAGTTCCTTTCTTCTTCTCTGCGTATTCTTCTATATTCATTTCTTGTTCTTCTATATTCTTCCCCTGTTCTATTATTACCTGTCATTCTCCATTTGTTCCATGTTATGTCCCTGTCTTTTTTTTTGCTATCATACACCTTCAGTTAAACCAATCCTTTTTCCTGTTTCCTGTGTGTGTGTGTGTGTGTGTGTGTGTGTGTGTGTGTGTGTGTGTGTGTGTGTGTTTGTGTGTGTGTGTGTAATTCACCGGGTCGGTCAGGATCACTTGATGGTCGTGATGGTCAGCTTTTACCCTCCCGGAAGGGAGCTGAGAGCTCATATAGTCCGATCTAAGGGCAAGGCTGTGCCCTTCACTCACGCACACACCCGTCCCCTTGCTCAAGGGGGACAGTAACCACCCACTTCGTCAGTGAAACTTTTCGCAACCTGAGCAAGGCGCGAACTCCCGTCCACCAGTTGGCAAGCGAGAGCGTTTGTGTGTGTGTGTGCATTTTTACCTGTTTACCTGTTTGTATTTTTACCTAGTTGTGTTCTACAGGATTCCAGCTAAGTTCATGTGGTCCTGCCTTCAGTGATATAATTATCCAACTTTGCATTGAAAGCTTGGATATTCTATGCACAAACCACATATTCATTCAAATTATTCCATTTGATTAAACAAAGGGTTCAGTTCAGTTCAGTTCAGTGCACTTCCTGCAAGAACTGGACCCATTACACCTGCACAACACTTGCATCCAGAAAACATTACACAAACACCTGGACCTGCTCCTTATGCTCCTTCCCCCCACCCACCAACCCCCCTTCCAATCCTACTCCTAATTCCTTCACACCTCCACAGCCAAACCCACTGATCCTTCCCACACCATCCAGTCCCCCAACTCCTCCCATTCCAACCCATCCTAATCCACCTCAACCCTTACCTCCATCACAGCCTCCTCCTACCCCTTCCCCCCCACCCACACCACCATCTCTCCGTGCTGCAGCAGCCAACACACATCGCACACACAACATAAACATCCTTCAATTAAACATAGATGGCATAAACATCAAAAAACAAGAACCCACACAATTCATCAAACAACAGAACATACACATTGCCATCTTACAAGAAACAAAACTACACAGAGCACAGAGAACACCGACATTTCATAACTTCACCACCATTTGACAAGACCAGGCCGAAGGCATTGGCGGTGAACTCATCACCCTGGTACACAAATCCGTCAACTTGGCAGATACCAGTGCACACACAAAGTCACTTCTGCCCCCACATGACACCACAACAGAAATACAATAAATTAAAATACGCACTGGTAACAAATCACACATAACAATCGCTGACACATACATTCCCCCCCAATCGTCCCCCACAGTACCACACAATTACTCTCCACAGATACACCACATCACTAACATATCCAACATCATCCTGGGTGGTGATTTCAACGCCAAGTCATCGGCCTGGCATGTCAACAACCCTGACACAGACAGAGGGCTGGTACTACAATCCCAGACAGATCATCTTTTCATACTGAATAATCTAGACCAACATACCCATATCCCACACCAAGCCCTCTTCCTCCCATCATCTCCAGACATCACCTTCTGCTCCCCAAACCTCGCCCCCACTACATCATGGAGAGTGGTCAAAACCCTAGGTTCTGATCACCTCCCTATCATCATCAGTACCAAAACCAGAATCATCCCAGCTGGCCACAAACACACATACACTGATTATGAGAGAGCCAACTGGGAGGCCTTTGTAACTGAAACAGAACAACATTTTGAAACATTAAACAGTAAACCCATCACAAACATCAACACCGCTGTGCACAATTTCAATACAGTTATACAAAACGCAGACAAAAGACACATCCCTAGAGGCAACAGAGAGAGACAACCCAACTTCACACCAGAAATTCAAGGCCTCATCAGACAACGGGACACACTGCAACACTCCCCAGCACCCCATACACAACACATCGTACAACAAATACAAGAGCTCAACACTCAAATAAACAATAAAATATCAGAACAACAAACACTAAACTGAAAAAATTACCTCCAAACACTTGACCACAAAACAAACATCAGCAAACTTTACAAAACACTAAACAGCATTACACTTTCCAACAGCAACACCACACAATCACACGCTGCCATCATAACAACAGACACCATACCCTCAAATCACAAAACAAACATCAGCAAACTCTACAAAACACAAAACAGCATCACACTTTCCAACAGCAGCACCATACAATCACACGCTACCATCACAACAACAGACACCATACGCTCAAACAAACAACAAGCAAACACTCTCATCAATCACTTTTCACAAGTCAGCCATCTAAACCCCCATCCCGAAGACCGACATATCATCCGACGTAAGAGACAGCTCCCCACAGACCCAGACTATGCACCTTTCACTTACAACCAGATGAAGCACATCATTAACAACCTCAAGCACTCATCTGCCTGTGGACCAGACAACATAAGCAACATTCACCTTAAACACCTAGGACCACAAGGTATACAAGCACTCACCAACATATCAAACTACAGCTACTCACACAACATAATACCCAACATCTGGAAGCATGGCAATATCATCACTATCCCTAAACCCAGCAAAGACCCCACGTTACCCTCCTCACATCGCCCCATCACACTCCTCTGCACCCCCTCTAAAGTCACTGAACGACTGGTACTACAACTATTCACACCTCACATTCCCCTAGCCCAGTTACAATATGGCTTTAGGCCACTACACTCCACAAACACCCTTCTTACAGACCTTACACAGAGAGTTTTCGATGGCATGAATTCAGCTAGGCCACCACACAGAACACTCCTAATCAGACTAGACATTAGCAGAGCTTTTGATGCCATCCCCGGCCACAACCTCACAAACAAAATATTCAACACAAACATGCACAATAACACAAAAAGATGGCTGGGAAACTACTTAGCAGGCAGATGTGCACACGTAACATTTGCCGGTCAGTCTTCTAACATCAGAAACTTCACAAACGGCGTCCCCCAAGGATCTGTTTTGTCCCCTACATTCTTTAACCTATACATGCATGACGTACTCACACCCCACACACCACAGATACACATAGCTTCCTTTGCAGATGTCATAACACTTACACGTACACACCAAAACGCAAACACAGCTGCACACATCATTCAACCTTACCTTACCTCAACTCACTACATGAATGGTTCACCACAAACAGGCTCAAAATAGCCCCTACCAAATCTACAGTGACTCTTCTCACAAACTGGACAGCAGAACACAATCACGTCCCACACCTCAACAACACTCCCCCCCCCCCCAAAAAAAAAAAAAAAAAAAAAATCCTTGGCGTAACATATAATACATCAGTGTCATTTAAACAACACATCACAAACATTAAAAAATATAATAACACCAAGACTCAGTGCTTTGAGGTCACTTGCCCATACAACATTTGGACACAACAAAGAAGCCACCACCACAGTATACAAACAATACATACGTTCAGTGATGAATTATGCAAGCCCTGCCTGGGCTTCTAACCTTACCAAAACACTACAACACTCTACAGACCATACAGAACAAGGCCCTAAAAATAATCATCGGCTGCACAGCTACAACACCCACAGACCACCTGCATCAAGAAACCAAAGTCCTGAAGGTCAAGGATCACTTAGACATGAGAGGCACCCAGCTTCTTGCTGCAGTCTCCACAAACCCACAACATCTACAACAGTACATGGCAGCACATCCACCCACACTAAGGAACACCAAAACAACACCCAGCAAACGATCTATCTATCTATCAATCTATCTATTGCCAGACACCTCAATCCCGTTTGGGGTGGCCACAAACAAATCGCCTCCAAGTCGCCCTGTCCCCCGCCATTTCACTGCCCTGCTCCCAACTCACACCCCCCTCTCTCATATACCTCTCCACCCCATCCCTCCATCTCATCCTCGGCCTCCCCCTCCCTCTTCCCCCCTCCACCTCACTCACATACACACTCTTCGTCAGTCTTTCACCCTCCATCCTCTCCACGTGGCCAAACCACCTCAGTGTGTTCCTCATAACGCTTCCTATCACATCCACATCAACACCACAACGCTCCTTTATATCCTCATTCGTCAGCCTGTCTCTCCATGTGACTCCACAGGGTCCTCTTAAATAACTCATTTCCACTGCTTTCACTCTTGACTTGTGTCCTTCCAACAACGTCCAAGCTTCACTTCCGTACGTTAGAGTTGGTATCACAATACTGTCATGTAGTAACTTTTTCACTTCCATGCTCACTTCCCTGTTTCATATCACTGCTTTCAAAGAACCAGCAACCTTTCTTCCCAGCTGTACCCTTTCAAGCACTTCACCCTCCAAACCTCCATCCTTACTCATCACACTACCCAAGTACTTAAACGTACTCACATTTTCCAATTCCTCACCATCCAACCTCGCTGTACATTCACTGACTTCACCTCTCTCAGAGACCATCACTTTACTCTTCCCTACATTCACCTTTAGATTCCGTTTCTTACACACTGTCCCAAACTCATCCACCAAGCCTTGCAGCTCCCCTTCGTCTTCACTCAACAACACAATATCATCTGCAAACAACAGTACAGGGAGTTTCCAAACACTATCCTCTCTCACCAGGGCCACTCCAACATCCACTACCCTACCTTGTACCTCTTTTATTACCCCATCCATGTACAGATTGAACAACCATGGAGACATGACACATCCCTGTTTCAACCCAACTTTCAAAGAGAAAAATTCACTTAGTTCACCATCCACACGCACTGCAGTCTTCGCACCATCGTACATACTCTTCACAGCATTCAACAACTTCCCATCTACTCCATATATTCTTAACACTTTCCACAATCCTTGTCTATCCACCCTGTCATATGCTTTCTCCAAATCCATGAAAGCCGCATACAACTTCTTTCCCTTCTCTAGAAACTTTTCTACTAAAGATCTAAGAATGAATATCTGATCTACACAACCTCTTCTCTTCCTAAAGCCTCCCTGTTCTTCTCCAACTAATTTCTCTGTTCTTTCTCTAACTCTGTCAATAAGTATCCTACCATACACTTTTCCTATTATACTTAGAAGACAAATGCCCCTATGATTACCACACACTTCTTTTTCCCCTTTTCCTTTGTACAAGGGAATAATTATACCTGACTTCCAATCCTCCAGGACTCTACCTTCCTCCCAGGCCAATCTGCACATCTTCCACATCCATTCTACTACTATCTCTCCCCCATGCTTCAGCATTTCACCACACACTCCATCAATTCCTGGAGCTTTCCTCGATTTAACTTTCTTCATTGCTTCCACAACTTCTATCCTACTGATTCTTCCTGTCTTCTCACCTCCCTCCTTCTCCCAGCCATTCCCCAGCCACTTATACTCGTATTACTTCCATCCTCTACGTTCAACAAATCCTTAAAGTGTTCTCTCCATCTGCTCACTTTTTCTCCCTTCTCCACTAGTAATCTACCATTTTTATCTTTCACTCCCCTACTAACTTCACTTCCACCCTGTCTTACTCTTTTCACCTCTTTCCAGAACATTTTCTTACAGTCCCTCCACTTTACACTCAAATTCCTTCCAAATTCCTCATCCACTCTCTTCTTACTCTCTCTTACTAATCTTTTTACCTCTCGCTTTCTTTCTACATATAACTCTCTCTTCTGCCTCTCAACTTCTTCCATGCCCCTATTTCTCATCCATTCATTGTATGCTTTCTTCTTATGTGCCACAGCTTGTTTCACCTCTTCAGTCCACCATGCTGTTCCTTGCACCTCCCTCCGTCTTCTCTTCCTTCCACACACCACATCACATGCTGCACATATTTCTTCTGTAAATATCCTACACACACCTTCCACGTCTCCCATCTGCTCCAATTCATATTTGCCCAATCGTTCCTCCACTTCTCTCTTATACTCTGCCATTTTCTCATCCTCTTGTAACCTTTCCACTCTCCTTGCAACTACTCCTTCCTCTTGTCTTTCCCTTCTTCTATTCTTCCATCTTACTTGAATTCTAATTCTGTCCACCACCAAGTAGTGGTCAGAAAGTCCACTCCCCCAACCTCTATAAACTCTTGCATCCATTACACATCTTCGCATCCTTTCATCCACACACACATCATTGCCTTCCTTTCATTCAGTTCACCACCCACCCTTCTCATCACTCGCCATGTATACCTGTGGATCATTTTATGCCTGAAGAGGGTATTGGCTATCACCAACCCCCTCCCAGCACAAATGTCCACCAATGCACTCCCATTCTCATCTGTCTCAGCAGGCACACCCCACTCACCAACTATTCCATCCACCTTCACATTCCCAACTTTACCATTCATATCACCAATCAAAAACACTCTCTCATTCCTTCCAAACTTATCCATTCACACTTCTACATTTGTCCAGAACTCTTCTCTCACTCTTCCAGCATGATCTTGTGTTGGTGCATACACACACACAATCGCCCACATTTGTATTCCAACTTTCAACTTTACCCACACAATCCTTGACCCAATTGATCCATACTGTCTTATACTCCTCTTCCATCTTTTACTCACAACTATACATACTCCTTCCTTTGCCCTCTCATTCTCACCTACTCCTGCACATATACCCCATCCATACTCCCATTCTCTCACATTTTCTCCTCTCCATTTTGTTTCAGTTATTCCACATACATCCACTTTTGCACCCTCAAGCACGTGGACAATCTCTTTCTTTTTCACCTCATCATTCGCAAACGATACCCTACACAAATACTGTCATCTCTCCCCCCTCGCCCACCTCAGACCAGCTTCCAGAAGCATATCCACGCTCAGATCACTCGCCTCTCCATTCAGTCACTTAAAGACAACACACAGCTGCATGCATGGCCTCCTGACATCCACCCTTCTGAATCCTATCTTCCTCGTGAGGACAGGGTCCACCTGGCCAGGCTGAGATGTGGGCACCATCCAGCCCTCTTAAGCTACCAGAAGAGGCTGGATGACTCCGTCGCTGATGCCTGTCCAGGATGCAACACAGCACCTCATACTATTAAGCACATTATGGAAGACTGCATTGCACAAATCATGTACGCCAACAACACAACATACACTCTTTGAGAGCTCTTTGGAAAAGCCCGGTCTCGGCCATGGACTTCCTGAGGGACTTGGGGCTGTTCGGCCAGACTGCCTAGGGAACAACTACTACTACTACTACATCTGTTTGAAAAGCTACATTTTCTTATAGCACCTGAGCAAGTTGATATGTTTATTTTAAAGGTGGTGTTTGCTCGCATGCATGCATGCATATATGCGTGCGTCTGTGTGTAAATGAAAATGCCCTTGGCATATTAGTCAAATTGGTAATCTATGTCTGTATTGTATTATGAGGCTGGCGAGGGACCTTCTGTTCACGACCATGCCCAGATGGATTCTGGGGGTTGGAGTGTAGACATCAGTGTAGCTGTGATGCTGAAGCTTCCTGTGACCCAGTTACAGGTGCCTGTATGTGCCCACCTGGCAAGCATGGGCAACATTGTTCCAAAAGTAAGTCATTTGTATTTATCAGGAATTTAAAACTCTTTCACATAATACTGTACAATATATATTGTTATAATATTCTGTATAAACAAGTTAACAAAGTCTTTCTGACCAGTTTTCAATCCTCAGCTTGTTCTGGTGACCATTGGGGCCGTGATTGTGAACATGTGTGCCTGTGTCATAATGGAAGTACATGTGACAGATTGTCAGGGGCTTGCATTTGTCCCTCTGGGTACACTGGTGCCACTTGTCAAGACAGATGTCCACAGGGAACTTATGGAAATGGGTGTCTGCAGACCTGTCTTTGTCAAAACGGAGCCACTTGCCAGCATGACACAGGCACCTGTGTCTGTCCTCCAGGTTACACTGGCAGACACTGTGAAACAGGTTAGCCTTTAATTCTTACTCTTGTCATCACTAATAATTTCTGTACACCCAGTAACAATCATAATGTTATACTAGCCCAAAATGACCTCCACATTACTGTATTCTTATGACGTGCTACCTCTTTAGGATGTGTATCAGGGAGGTTTGGCCCTGGATGTGCTTTGGAGTGCCAGTGTGAGCATAGGAGTGAATGTGATCCAGTTACAGGCTTATGCAAGTGCCCTCCTGGCTGGCGAGGTCACCGTTGCCATAAGCCATGTCGCCAAGGTACTACATCACAACAATTGAACAGAAAGTTTGAATTAGTGCTTTTGATAATTATCATCTACCTTTTGATATACTGTACATTGATTTGTGAGTCAGTAAATCTCAGTTTAGTTGTTTGTATTTTATAGTTTTTTTTTTTGTTTTTTTTTCATACAGGGTTCTGGGGAAATGGATGTGAACAGGTGTGTAACTGTGAACATGGTAGCAGTTGTCATCCCATCACAGGAGATTGTCTGTGTCAGCCTGGATTCACAGGGGATAAGTGCCAGTTCAGTAAGTCATGTTTACTATTGTTAGTATCTATCAGTCCATCCATCATCCAGTCCTTTTCTTCCCCATCAGGATTGTAGGAACATGGAGTTAGGCTACTCAGTCCCAACATTTAAGGCAAGGATGACCAGGCTTACATGCCACCAAGCAGGGGCATACCAAGAGATTTGGGGGCCCGGGGGGCTAGGTTCTTTGCGGGGCCCCCCTCCTGGTAGCCCCCCTCATTCTCAAAAATCATCTAATATCTCAGATGGGATTGTTGGGATGATATGTATGTTTTTTTAAATATTAATAAAAAAGCTTTTAAATTTTTAAGGCTTTTGGGGGCCCCCTCAATTGGGGGCCCGGGGGGCAGTTTCAAACAGACCCCCCCCTCCCCCCCAGGTAAGCCACTGACACCAAGTGGCATTATGTGAGCAATAATCCCCAGCCATTCATAGGTTGTAACCCATGCATGCCTCATCCAGTTGAAGCCCCATAATCCATTAATCCACTAGGCATCATTTGGATATAAGGTTGCCACCTAGCACAGGAAATGATTTCTAAGGTTTCAGTAAACCATTTGGTTTGTCAGTGCCAAGTCATATTTAGGCAGCAGTACACTGAGTGAGTGGATGGTGCCTCCACCAACCACTTTATATTAATATTTATTACAAGATAACATGAAGTAAATACAGTCATCCACAAAAGTCATATTTTCAGTCATTGCCTGTAACTCGTCCTCCATTCTTCCCTACCCTTGGGCCCTCACTAACCCAAAGCTGTACTTAAACTGTTAGCAGAAAATGCTTTTCCTTCTTATGTTCCAAAATAACTGTCCAAAACTGAAAGGCTTTGCAGCAGATGGGGATGATGACATGATTTTTGAGGATGAGTCTACTCAAATAAAGACATAAAACAATACCATGCTACTATTATTAGTTAATGAAGATTATAGGGTTGATTGACATAAAGCAATACAGTGTTTATAATATTAGTTAATGAAGGTTGCTCAGCATTGTCTGACTGAAGTAAGTTGTTATTAAAATAACAAGTTACACATTCTCATGGTGATGCCACGTAATTACTCTTGGAGGATTCATGTGATGGTCACAAATATTCCATAATCTAGCACACATAATACTGTACAGTAAAACCTCACTATAATGGAATAATTGGGGCCCAAGCCATTCCGAAAAAAGTGAAATTCTGATAAAAGCTACATCTGGACTTCCCCCTGCTAACCTGGACTCTTTCCGATATATCAGACATTAGTCCGGATCGTACCAACGGTTTTTAAACTGTTTTCACTACCATTGCAGCACTGTTCTGTATTATATATTCACAACAATAATCAAATGGTATAATATATATGTACTGTACACTGGTAAACATGTCTTTTATTTACATTATTATGGTGAACATGGCTGAAGTGGTCAGGCAGCCCGGACTGCTTCTGGAAGTATCAGACTTTTTCCAGTATATAAGAATTTATTCCGGTTGCTCCTTGATTCTGATAAAAGCGAATTCCAGTCTATTTAAGTCTGTTATATCGAGGTTTAACTGTATATTCTTTTTAAAGGAGCCAATTTAATACCTGTATATATTTTGTAAAATTCTTGACCACAAAGTTTTATCTTACTTAAATTTAGCTAACCTTTTCAGTACATCAGGATGTAAATGAGTGAGCAGTGTGACAGATACAAAATTACTCATGGACTCTTGTTTGAAAAATATATATGTACAGTATATGTATTTTCATATGGTTTAGTACATCAGGATGTAAATGAGTGAGCAGTGTGACAGATACAAAATTACTCATGGACTCTTGTTTGAAAAATATATATGTACAGTATATGTATTTTCATATGGTTTAACCTAATACACATTTTTTTTCTATGTGGAATATGCTGTGCCAAGTAATTATGAGCAAACATGTTTAGAATATATCATTGCTTTAAGAATTTAACATATTTGCAAGAACCAATTTGCTGTTAACCCTGCAGAGGGAGTGGAGCTTCATTTCTCTGTTGGAGGGGAGGGGAGGGGAGGGGAGGGATCTACTCTGTTTTTAGGGTAGCTCTACATTGATTGGCAAGCCAAATGATTTCCCATAAACCAGAAAATAATTTACAACGCTGGGTGGTAAGCTTATAACTAACCAACACGTGTTCCCTGCATGACAACAAGTGGGTTGGCGATGGGTTAGTGCCCTCCCTGGAAAACTACCAACAAAAAATTTGAACGAGAAGCCTCGGACCAGGACTACAGGTGACGACTAAGAACCGAACAGAGGACATGGTACGGATTGCGGCATGGAATGTAAGGGCCTTGTTGGAGGGACACAGGTCAAGAGTGAGGGCAGTGGAAATGAGTTATGTGAGAGGAGCATGTGGAGTCACATGGAGAGACAGACTGACAAATGAGGAAGTGAAGGAGCATTGTGGTGTGGATGTGGATATGATAGGAAGCATTAGGAGAAACACTTTGAGGTGGTTTGGCCATGTGGAGAGGATGGAGAGCAAGGGACTGACGAGGAGAATGTATGTGAGTGAGGTGGAGGGTGGGTAGAGGAAGAAGGAGGCCAAGGATGAGATGGAGGGATGGAGTGGAGAGGTATATGAGGGAGGAGGGTGTGAGCTGGGAGCAGGGCAGTGAAATGGCAGGGGACAGGGCGACATGGAGGCATATTGTTTGTGGCCACTCCTTACATGATTAAGGGATCTGGCAATAGATAGATAGATAGACTCAAATTCTTCCTGTATCAGAATGTGTTAAGTGAATCTTACTATGCATAAGGCTAACAGTGTCATTTTGGTTAATTTCAGTTCAAAATTACTGTTTCAGTCATCCATTGAAATGAATGTAGGTAGGTATATGATCATTATGTTAAAGCACCAGATGTGTGGAAAACTCTACATTCTGTTAATCAGTACAGATTTCATTTGATAGCACACATAGTGTTACAGCTTCATCTTATTTCTGACACAGTCTGTCCCCGGGGCCTGTATGGGGCCATGTGTGAAAGCCAGTGCAACTGTGGGCCAGACAAACCTTGTGATCACATAACTGGTCACTGCTCATGTCCACCCGGACGTCAGGGAGACCAGTGCCATGAGTGTAAGTCATTATAACCTATCATTTGTGTATAGTGGCATAAACTCCATTCATATATAGTAAGCAGCTGCATATGGAAATTTCAACAGCTGCACAGTGCTGGTAATGATTATTCCTGAGCTATATTTTGCCGTTGTTTGATAGCTTGTTGTCTTATCATCACAAAACTTAAATTATATCAGTTGATATCTGTTAATTGAAGCAGTCATGATAGCAGAACTATAAATCCTTATGGTATACAGTCTGCAGTGAGGGCTGGTGGGGATCTGAATGCCAGGAGCCATGCCAGTGTGTGGGCTCCTCCCTCTGCCACCCTGTTTCAGGTGACTGCTTCTGCCCTGCTGGCCTCAGGGGCAGGAAGTGCCGTAGGAGCTGCCCTCAGAACAAATATGGCATTGACTGTAAACAGGTGAGCTTATTTGTACTGCTGTACAAGTATCACATATTACTGATATTGAGTGATTTCCAGTACCTCATGATAATCTTTTCATATACCAGACTTTCCTTATAGCAGATAACCGTGAGGATGCTGGAACTTTACTGTGTATTTATGGCATCTTAACAAATTTGTGGTTCCTTGCAGAAATGTCAGTGTGAAAATGGTGGTGACTGTGACCCTGTGAGTGGACAGTGTGAATGCAGTGAGGGTTACTATGGCACTACCTGTGCCCTTCCCTGCCCACCTGGCACTTATGGTAAAGGCTGCAGTAAGGTGAGATCTACCTGTCATTGTGATTGTCAATGCCTTCATAGCTGCTGGAGTGCAGTCTGTCAGTTGATCAGATTCTCTCTCTCTCTCTCTCTCACACACACACACACACACACACACACACTGTATATTGTATGGTACTGGTGTGTTTCTAATTTTTGTATGATAATAAGCGTTAACATTCATACATTTCAGGTAAGTCATAGGTAGCTTTCTCAGGCCTTGTGATGGTCCCAATCCCTTGCATTAATCTATCTCTCTATCTGTCTACTGCCACACACCTCACTCCCTTAAGGGGTGGCCAGAAACAAATCGCCTCCATATCGCCCTGTCCCCCACCATTTCATTGCCCTGTTCCCAGCTCACACCCCCCTCTCTCATATACCTCTTCACTCCATCCCTCCATCTCATCCTTGGCCTCCCCCTCCCTCTCCCCCCCCCTCCACCTCACTTACATACACTCTCCTCATCAGTCTCTCACACTCCATCCTCCACACATGGCCAAACCACCTCAGTGTGGTTCTCCTAACGCTTGTTATCACATCACACCACAACGCTCCTTCACTTCCTTAATTGTCAGCTCTTCTCTCCATGTGACTTCATATGCTCCTCTCAAATAACTCATTTCCACTGGTCTCACTCTTGACTTCTGCCCCTCCAACAAGGTCCAGTCTTCACTTCCATACGTTAGAGTTGGTATCACAATATGTTCTGTCATGTAGTAACTTTTTCACTTCCATGCTCACTTCCCTGTTTCTTGTCACTGCTTTCAAGGAACCAGCAACCTTTCTTCCTTGTTGTACCCTTTCAAGTACTTCATCCTCTAAACGTCCATCCTTACTCATCACACTACCCAAGTACTTAAACAAACTCACCTTTTCCATTTCTTCCTCATCCAGCCTCACTGTACGTTCACTGACTTCACTTCTCTCGAAGACCATGACTTTACTCTTCCCTATAATCACCTTTAGACTCCGTTTCTTACACACTCTCACAGACTCATCCACCAAACCTCGCAGCTCCCCTTCGTCTTCACGTAACAACACAACATCATCTACAAACAACAATTTGGGAGTTACCAAACACTGCCCTTTCTCGCTAGAGTCGCTTCAACATCGCTGCCCTGTGTTGTATCTCTTTTATAACCTAGTCCATATACAGATTGAACAGCCACGGAGACATGACACATCCTTGCTTCAATCCAACATTCAAAGAGAAAAATTCACTCAGTTCACTATCCACATGCACTGCAGCCTTAGCACTCTTATATATACTTTTCATGGCCTTCAGCAGCTTCCCATCTACTCCATATATTCTTAATACTTGCCACAATCCTTGTTTATCCACTCTGTCATATGCTTTTTCCAAATCCATGAAGACCGTATACAACTTCTTTCCTTTCTCTAGAAACTTTTCCATTAAAGATCTAAGAATGAATATCTGATCTACACAACCTCTTCTCTTCCTAAATCCTCCCTGTTCTTCTCCAACTAATTCCTCTGTAATTTCCCTAACTCTGTCAATAAGTATCCTACCATATACTTTTCCTATTACACTATGAAGACAAATGCCCCTATGATTACACACACTTCTTTTTCCCCTTTTCCTTTGTACAAGGGAATAATTATACCTGACTTCCATTTCTCAGGAACTCTACCTTCCTCCCAGGCCAATCTGCACATCTTCCACATCCATTCTACTACTGTCTGTCCCTCATGCTTCAGCATTTCACCACACACTCCATCAGTTACTGGGGTTTTCTCCATTTTAACTTTCTTCATTGCTTCCACAGCTTCCATCTTACAGATATCTTCTTTTCTTCTCACATCCCTCCTTCTCCCAGCCATTCCCCAGCCACTTATACTCGCATTTCTTTCATTCTCTATGTTCGGCAGTTCCTTAAAGTGTTTTCTCCAGCTGCTCACTTTTTCTCCCTTCTCCACTAGATAATGTACCATTTTTATCTTTCACTCCCCAACTAATGTCTTTGGCACCCTGTCTGACTCTCTTTACCTCTTTCCAGAACATTTTCTTACATTCCCTCCAGTTTACACTCAAATTCCTTCCAAATTCCTTATCCACTGTCTTCTTACTTCTTCTTACTCTGTCTTACTAATCATTTCACCTCTCTCTTTCTCTCTACATATAACTCTCTCTTCTGTCTCTCAACATCTTCCATGCCCCTGTTTCTTATCCACTTACCATATGCTTTCTTCTTTTATGCCACAGCCTCTCTCGCCTCTTCATTCCATCATGCTGTTCCATGCACCCCCTTTCGTCTTCTCTTCACCTCACACACCACCTTACATGCTGCACAGGTTTCTTCTGTGAATATCTTGCACACACCTTCCACGCCCCCCATCTGCTCCAATCCATATTTACCCAATCACTTCTCGACTTCCCTCTTATATTCTGTCTTTTTTCCATTCTCTTGTAACCTTTCCACCCTCCTTGTATGAACTGCTTCCTCCTGTCCTTCCCTTCTTCTATTTCTCCATTTCATTTGGACTTCGATTTTGACCACCACCAAATGGTGGTCAGACAGTCCACTCCCCCAACCTCTGTATACTCTTGCATCCATTACACACCTTCTCATCCTTTCATCCACACACACATAATCAGTCATTGCCTTCCGTCCATTCAACTAACCACCCACCCTTCACATCACTTGCCAAGTATACCTATGGATCATTTTGTGCCTGAAGAGGGTATTGGCTATCACCAACCCCTTCCTGGCACAAATGTCCACTAAAGCACTGCCATTCTCATTTATCTCTGCAGGCACATCCCACTCACCATCCACCTTCACATTCCCTACTTTTCCATTCATATCCCCAATCAAAAACACTCTCCCATTCCTTTCAAACTTTTCCATACACGCTTCCACATTTGTCCAAAATTCTTCTCTCACTCTGCTTGCACGATCTTGCGTTGAGGCATGCACGCACACAGTCGCCTACATGTGTAGTCCAACTTTCAGTCTTACCCACACAATCCTTAAGCCAACTGATCTATACTCTCTTATATTCTCCTTCCATCAATACACACTCCTTCCTTTGCCCTCTCATTCTCACCTGCTCCTGCTCATATACCCCATCCATACTCCCATTCTCTCACACTCTCAGCTTGCCATTTAGTTTCGGTTGATCCACATACATGCATCCACTTTTGCACCTGGACAATCTCTCTTTCTTTCACCTTATCATTTGCATCCCTTACATTCCATTTAGCTATCCATACCATGTCCGTTGTTCGGTCTCTAGGTGTCACCTTTTGGTCAATCCTGGTCTGAGACTTTTTGTTCATGCTTTCCGGAGAGGGGCATTAACCCTCTGTCAACCCACTTCTTGTCACATAGGGAACATGTGTCGGTTGGTTATAAGGTTACCACCCAACGTTGTAAAGCTTTCCTGGTTCACAGGAAACCATTTGGCTTGCCACTCAGTGTAGAGCTACCCTAAAAACAGAGCACCACTACACTAAGTGGATGGATGATGGGCGCCCTCACCTACCACATATGCCGACTCACTGAGACCTGAAACAGAACAACATTTCGAAACACTAAACCATACACCCATCACAAACATCAACACCGCTGTGCACACTTTCAATACAATCATACAAAACGCAGACAAAAGACACATCCTTAGAGGCAACAGAAAGAGAGACAACCTCAACTTCACACCAGAAAGTCAAGGCCTCATCAGACAATGGGACACACTGCGACACTCCCTAACACCCCCTACACAAGACACCATACAACAAATACAAGAACTCAACACTCAGATAAACAGTAAAATATCAGAACAGCAAACACTAAACTGGAAAAATTACCTCCAAACACTTGACCACAAAACAAACATCACCATACTCTACAAAACACTAAACAGCATCACACTTTCCGACAGCAACACCACACAATCACACGCTGCCATCACAACAACAGACACCATATCCCCAAACAAACAACAAGCAAACACTCTCATCAATCACTCTTCACAAGTCAGCCATCTAACCCCCCATTCGGAAGACCGATGTATCATCAGACGTAAGAAACAGTTCCCCACAGACCCAGACTACGCACCTTTCACTTACAACCAGACGAAGCACATCATTAACAACCTCAAGCACTCATCTGCCTGTGGACCAGACAACATAAGCAACATTCACCTTAAACACTTAGGACCACAGGGTATACAAGCACTCACCAACATATCAAACTACAGCTACTCACACAACATAATACCCAACATCTGGAAGCATGGCAATATCATCACTATCCCTAAACCCAACGAAGACCCCACGTTACCCTCCTCACATCGCCCCATCACACTCCTCTGCACCCCCTCTAAAGTCACTGAACGACTGATACTACAACTAGTCACACCTCACATTCCCCTAGCCCAGTCACAACATGGCTTTAGGCCACTACATTCCACAAACACCCTTCTTACAGGCCTTACACAGAGAGTTTTCGATGGCATGAATTCAGCTAGGCCACCACACAGAACACTCCTAATCACACTAGACATTAGCAAAGCTTTTGATGCCATCCCCAGCCACAACCTCGCAAACAAAATACTCAACACAAACATGTACAATAACACAAAAAGATGGCTGGCAAACTACTTAGCAGGCAGATGTGCACACGTAACATTTGCCGGTCAGTCTTATAACATCAGAAACTTCACAAACGGCGTCCCCCAAGGATCTGTTTTGTCCCCTACACTCTTTAATCTATACATGCATGACATACCCACACCCCACACACCACAGATACACATAAATTCCTATGCAGATGATATAACACTTACATGTACACACCAAAACTCAAACACAGCTGCACACATCACTCAACACACTACACGAATGGTTCACCACAAACAGGCTCAAAATAGCCCCAGCCAAATCTACAGTTACTCTTTTCACAAACTGGACAGCAGAACACAGTCACATCCCACACCTCACCATAAACAACACTCCACTACCACACACACACACACACACACACACACACACACACACACACACACACACACACACACACACACACACACACACACACACACACACACACACACACACACACACACACAAAATCCTTGGTGTAACATACAATACATCAATGTCATTCAAACAAAACATCACAAACATTAAAAATAAAATAACACCAAGACTCAGTGCTTTGAGGTCACTTGCCCATACAACATTCGGACACAACAAAGAAGCCACCACCACAGTATACAAACAATACATACGTTCAGTGATGAATTATGCAAGCTCTGCCTGGGCTTCTAACCTGACCAAAACACACTACAACACTCTACAGACCATACCGAATAAGGACCTAAAAATAATCACAGGCTGCACAGGTACTACACCCACAGACCACCTACATCAAGAAACCAAAGTCCTCAAGGTCAAGGTTCACCTAGACATGAGAGGCACCCAGTTTCTTGCTGCAGCCTCCACAAACCCACAACATCCACTACAGTACATGGCAGCACATCCACCCACACCAAGGAACATCAAAACAACACCCAGCACACGATACCATACACAAATACTGTCATCTCTCCCCCCTCGCCCACCTCAGACCAGCTTCCAGAAGCATATCCACACTCAGATCACTCGCCGCTCCATTCAGTCACTTAAAGACAACACACAGCTGCATGCACGGCCTCCTGACATCCACCCTTCTGAATCCTATCTTCCTCGTGAGGACAGAGTCCACCTGGCCAGCCTGAGATGTGGGCACCATCCAGCCCTCTTAAGCTACCAGAAGAGGCTGGATGACTCCGTCGCTGATACCTGTCCAGGATGCAACACAGCACCCCATACTATTAAGCACATTATGGAAGACTGCATTGCACACAATCACCTACGCCAACAAGACAACATACACTCTTTGAGAGCTCTGTGGGAAAGCCCGGTCTCGGCCATGGCCTTCCTAAGGGACTTAGGGCTTTTCGGCCAGACTGCCTAGGGAACAGCTGCTACTACTACTCACTGAGACCAGATGGAGAAGTGAGACTGTGAGAGAGTGGGAGTATGGATGGGGTATATGTGCAGGAGTAGATGAGAATGGGAGGGCAAAAGAGGGAGTATGTATTGTTTTGTGCAAGAGATGGAAGGAGAATATTAGAGGGTACGGATCAGTTGGCTTAAGGATTGTGTGGCTGAGATTGAAAAGAAGGGTTACAAATGTGGATGATTGTCTGTGTGTACTGTATGTGCCAACACAAGATCGTACAAGCAGAGCGAAAGAAGAGTTCTCGGCAAATGTGGGAGCGTGCATGAAAAATTTGAGAGGAATGAGAGGGTGTTTTTGATTGGAGATATGAATGGAAAAGTAGGGAATGTGAAGATGGATGGATTAGCTGGTGAGTGGGGTGTGCCTGCATAAGTGGATGAGAATGGCAGTGCTCTAGTGGACATTTGCACGGGGAGGGGGTTGGTGGTAGCCAGTACCCTCTATAGGCACAAAATGATCCACAGGTATACGTCGCAAGTGATGAGAAGGGTGGGTGGTGAAATGAGTGAACAGAAGGCAGAATGAGAAAGTATGTAATGGACACAAAAGCATACATAGGTTGGGAGAGTGGACTTTCTGACCACCACTTGGTGGTGGTGAAAGTCAGGGATCAGGTGCATTGAAGGAATAGAAGGAGAGGACAGGAGGAAGTAGTTCATACAAGGAGGATAGAAAAGTTGCAAGAGGATGGAAAAAAGGCACAATGTAAGAGAAAAGTGGAGATGCAATTGGACAAATTAGATCAGGAGCAGATGGGGGAGGGGGAAGGTTAGTTTAAAATATCCATAGAAGAAATCTGTGCAACATGTGAGGTGGTGTATGGGGTGAAGTGAAGACGAAAGGGGGGTGCAAGGAACAGCGTGGTGGAAGGAAGAGGTGAGGCAAACTGTGGCACAAAAGAAGAAATCATATATTGAATGGATGGGAAGCAGAGGCATGGGGACAGTTGAGAGACAGAAGAGAGTTGTATGTTGAGGGGAAGAGAGAGGTGAAAAGATTAGTAAGAGAGAGTAAGAAGAGAGTGGATGAGGAATATGGAAGGAATTTGAGTGTAAAGGGGAAGAAATGTAAGAAAATGGTCTGGAAAGATGTAAAGAGAGTTAGACATAGCGCTAAAGAAGTTAGAAGGGAAGTGAAAGATAAAAATGGTAGATTGCTAGACGAGAAGGGAGAAAAAGTGAGCAGATGGAGAGAACACTTTAAGGAACTGTTATACACGGAGAATGAAAGTGATGCGAGTGTAAGCAGCTTGGGAATGGCTGGGGGACGGAAGAAGGTGAGGAGGGCAGAAGAGATCAATAGGATGGACATAGTGGAAGCAGAGAAGAAAGTCAAAATGGAGAATGCCCCAGGAATTGATGGAGTGTGTGGTGAAATGATGAAGCATGGGCGAGAGATAGTAGTAGAATGGATATGGAAGTTGTACAGATTGGCATGGGAGGAAGGTAGGGTCCCGGAGGATTGGAAGTCTGGTACAATTATTCCCCTGTACTGTACAAAGGAAATGGGGGAAAAGAAGTGTGTGGAAATCATAGAGGCATTTGTCTGCTTAGTGTAACAGGAAAAGTATATGGTAGGATACATACTGACAGAGTTAGGGAAATAACAGAGGAACTAGTTGGAGAAGAACAGGGAGATATTAGGAAAAGAAAAGGTTGTGTAGACCAGATATTCATTCTTAAGTCTTTAGTGGAAGAGTTTCTAGAGAAGGGAAAGAAGTTGTGTGCTGCCTTCATGGATTTGGAGAAAGCATATGACAGGGTGGATAGACAAAGACTGTAGAAAATATTAAGAATATAAGCAGTAGATGGGAAGTTGTTGAATGCTGTGTATGTATGAGGGTGTTAAGGCTGCAGTGTGTGTGGATAGTGAACTGAGTGAACTTTTCTGTTTGAATGTTGAATTGAAACAGGGATGTGTCATGTCTCCATGGTTGTTCAATCTGTATATGGATGGGGTTATAAAAGAGATTCAAGGTAGGGCAGTGGATGTTGGAGTGGCCCTAATGAGAGGGGGCCGCATTTGGAGTCTTCCTGTACTGTTGCTTGCAGATGATACTGTATTGTTAAGTGAAGATGAAGGGAACCTGCAGGGTTTGGTGAATGAGTTTGGGAGACTGTGTAAGAAATGAAACCTAAAGGTGAATGTAGGGAAGAGTAAAGTTATGGTCTTTGAGAGAAATTATGTCACTAAATGTACAGTAAGGATGGATGATGAGGAAATGGAAAATGTGAGTGCATTTAAGTACTTTGGAAGTGTGATGAATAAGGATGGAGGAGGGTGACGAGCTTGAAAGTGTACACCAGTGAAGAAAGGTTGCTGGTTCTTTGAAAGCAGTGATAAGAAGTTGGGAAGTGAGCATGAAAATAAAAAAGTCCCTGCATAATTGTATTTTGATACCAACTCTATTGTATGGAAGTGAAGCTTGGACCTTGTTGGGAGGACATAAGAGTGAGAGCAGTGGAAATGAGTTATTTGAGAGGAGCATGTGGAGTTACATGGAGAGACAGACTAACAAATGAGAAAGTAAAGGAGTGCTGTTATGTGGATGTGGGTGTGATAGAAAGTTTTAGGAGGAATACTTTAAGGTGGTTTGGCCATGTGGAGAGAAATGGAGAGTGAGGGACTAACAAGGAGAATGTATGTGGGTAAGGAAGGGGGGAGAGGAATGGGTGGGCCGAGGATGAGATGGAGGGATGGAGTGAAGAGGGATATGAGAAAGGGTGTGTGTGAGCTGGGGGAAGGGCATTGAAATGGCTGTGGACAGGGCAACATGAAGGTGATTTGTTTGTGGCCGCCTCTTATGGGATTTAGGTGTCTGGCAATAGATAGGTAGATAGAAAAACCACATTGCCTTTACTCCAGTCAGAGATATGAGCCATATCAGACATTAAGTGTGCAATAGCCTCATCACTTGTGTGTTGAAGCAGCTGCTGATGTGGATGCGGAAGGATGCAGATGGAAAGGTGAAAGGTGGAGTCATCAGGCATGAGTGAATAGAGTTAGATGTACAGTAATACCCCAATATACGATACCCCTAGATGCGATACCCTGGCTTAACGATGGGGGTAGAAATACAGCACAGTAATCCCTCCAAGATTTGACATAACAGAGCCAAAGGCATATCCAGGACTTGGGCTTTTCTGGGACTTGGGAAAATGCCCCTGGACAATTACATATGGACCCTAACCCAACCTGACTTTGAAAACCACCTAATCTCCCTACCGGACCTGCACAGCACCTATTTAAGACGCTATGCACACAACTAAGGGACAGAAACCATGAAAAATATAAATGGAACCAGAGAATAAGGAATTAGAAGTGAGTATGGAAAATATTTAGCTGTGTACAGGATACTTACAATACGTCCGTGGCCGTTGCGAAGATAACCTCTCAGAGTCTGACGAAGGTGCACTTGAAGCACGTACAGTAATCCAGTGTTGCGCTGCACTTAATCCTTTGCACTCTGAATTCTAATTTTTTAACACTGCACATTCTGCTCTTAACACTTCACAACACTGTAAATTCCCATGTGGTCTAGTGGAGAGTTTTTGCTGTTTATTCACTGTCAGAGTCAGAGAGTAGGTGTTGCAGGTGGCCGAGGGACGCGTCACTGGGATGTGGTGATGGGCTACCCACTGCAGAAGACTCTGAAGATAGCTGCACTCTCACATCCAGTGGAGACTCCACCGTGGCTGATGTGCTGGGCTGTGGCTCGGAGGTGGAAGGCATGTCATGGTGAGGCATTGGTGTGGAGCCAGGGCTGGGTACAGCAGGGGTCATTGGCCTAAAGAAAGTGTCAGTGGTTGATTCACATAAGGAACGGTGATTCTGGCGAGTGATGATGCGCTGCCTAAAAGTGTGCACTTCCTCCATAAGTCATCTCCCTGTTGCAGTCCGAGTGTTCAAGGTAGTACAGAACGAACTCAACGTGCTCCCGGAGTGTGCTCAGCTTGGGGATGGATGGAGTAGTGGTGTGCTGAGAGGAGTCTGCATCATCCTCGCTGTCCTCGTTAGAATCTTCCAGCTGGGTACTTGTACCTGCAAATTAAGATGCGATCTTGATATCAGACATGGTCTGATACTCAGGATCGCCCTCGTCGTCATCCAACCACTCGGGCACTTCGTCCACATCCACCTCATCGCCAGCTGCACGAAGACACGCATGGAAGTTATCTACGTCAAAACCTAGAAAGTCATGCACCACGTCGGCTCCAAGAAGCAGACGAGACCAACCACTTTTCGGAGTCTTGACACATACATCCCTCCATGCACTGGTCCAGTTGTAGATGGCTGACTTGAGGTTGTAGCGGTGAACGTTTTCCACAGTCTGCTGGCCTCTCGTATCCTGTCCCTCTCTGTGCCTGTCCTCATCCTTGGCAACAACCATCACCTCGTCCAGGAACTTCCGATGGTACAGCCTCTTTGTTCCCACTATCACCCCTTGGTCCATTGGTTGGATGAGAACAATAGTATTAGGTGACAAAAACAAGCACCTAATGCGTCCATTCTCAGCCACCAACTCCTTGTCTGACAGATGCGTGGGTGCATTGGCCAAGAGAAGGAGAGCCTTAACCTGGTTGTGTGGGATTCCCAGTGTCTTCATCTGATACTGGATGACCTCCTTGATGAAATGCTGGTGAAACCAGTCTTTGAAGATCTTGGCTGTGAACCAAACCTTCACAGAATGGTACCAAACGACAGGAAGGGCATCCATCAACCCATGAACGCATTGAGGTTGCTTTGCACATCCAACAACAATGGGCTTGAGCCGGTGCATGCCATTAGCATTGGCACAACACAAAGCAGATATCCGCTGCTTGGAGAGCTTGTATCCAGGTACACGCTTCTCCATCTCCTCTGCTGGGGTGTTTGTGGGCAGGGAGCAGTAGAAAAGACCAGTTTTGTCAGCGTTGTAGAGTTGACCAAGAGTGAGGCCCTCCCTGTCGATCAAGCCCTTTACCTTCTGCTGAAACTCTTCTACTGCAGCCTCATTGGTGTCCAAAGCTTCGCCATGGGCCTTACGGTTGGTAAGTCCATGCCGTAACTTGAAAGCGAAGAGCCACCCTTCGGATGCCTTGAAGTCTGGGGTGTTGTGTAGTCTTTGAACTTCTCAGCAGCAGCCTTCAGCTCAGTACCACGCACCAGCACACCAGCAGCACATTGTTGATGATACCAAATCACATTGGAGCAGTTGATTTCTGCAAACCTGGGAGGGTACATATCTTCCTCTGCATGGTGCATTTGGTGTTCAGTACGAAGTCAGCTGTGTACAGGGTGACTTTCTTCCAGGATTTCTTGATATTGAACAAGGTAGAGCAGGCCAGGTTGAATTCTCGGAGGATGTGGGAGGTCGACCATCCCGCGTCCACCCTCTCCAGTATCTTCCTATTCGTCTCCAGAGTCAAAACCACTAGTTTCCTCTTCTCGGGCGGCGAGGCCATTGTCTCACACACGAGTGGGAAGCAGCAGAGGAACAGCAGGGCCTGCAGCAGGTAGGGCATCACTACAAAAGCGAGCACGTGGGCAGCCATAGTGACGAGCGTGCAGTCACGACCGTAGGTAGGCGGGAAATGGGGAGGAGGCAGGGGCGCTCTGCCAGACGTCGGAGGAACTACGCGCCAAAACACAGCTGTTCATCACAGCACAGGAAGTTCAAAGTAGTGTTGAAAACATGCCATTTTATTATTATTTTTTTTTTTAATGTTTTTTGGGCATTTTTGGTTTCTGAGATCCGAGCCTAAAATGTCCGGAACTTGGGGTGTCGGGGACCTGGCCTAATGATGGCCAAACCCTGGTTTATTGATGAGTTTTTATTTTTTTACCTATTTTGATGATATTTTAGATTAAAATTATGTGTTTAGGTTGATTTATAAACAGTTTTTAAACTTAGATTAATGTGTTTTTGCCATAGGTGGGGTGAACATTGTATTTTTGCGGTACAGTTTACTAAATTTGATTATTTCCATACTTATATTTGACGATTTTCAGATTGTATTTGTTGGTTTTAGTGAGTTTTTTACATGTGTCAGGCTTAGGTTAGCTTCTTTTACGGCTGTTAGGCCATTTAGATTGGCATTAAACTTGTTTTTGGACTCATTTGGGTGGGTTTAGGACTTGTTTGGGGGAAATCCAAGGCCGAAAAATGCATCCCAGTACTTTACATGTTAAAACTACCCTGATATACGATACCTTGCCTAACGATGGGTTTTTACGTAACCAATTTCATCGTTAACTGCAGTATACCTGTGTAGCTTAGAAGGTCGTTGACAAATTGAAGGAAGAGAGTTGGTGATTGGACAGAGCCCTGAGGAACACCATTATTGATAGCTCTAGGAGAACAGTCGCCATCTACAACAGCAGCTGTAGAATGACCAGACAGGAAGTTAGGGATGAAGGCACCGATAGAAGGATAGAAATCATAAAAGAGGGCAGTTTGGAAATTAAAGATTTATGCCTGACTTGATGAAAAGCCTTTGAGATCTCAAGTGCAATGGCAAAGCTTTCATCAGAGTCACGAAAGGAGGATGACCAGGAATCTGAAAGGATGATAAGAAGATTGCCAGTGGAGCATCCCTAGCGGAACCCATACTGGCATTTGGAAAGGAAGTTATAATAGGAAAGGTGCTTTAAAATTTTTTTGTTAGAAATAGCTTCAAAATCTTTAGCAGTACAGGATGTTAAAGCAATATGGTGATAGGTAGAAGTCTGGAAATGGTCACTCTTCTTTGGGACAGGCCTAATGAGAGCAGAGTTCCAGCAAGATGGAAAGGGACAAGTTGACAGACAAAGGCAAAAGAGTTTACTAAGGCAGGGTTTAAGCACAGAAGCACAGTTCTTGAGGACAACAGGAAGAACCCCATCAGCCCCATATGCCTTGTTAGTGTTGAGGCCAGTGATGGCAGAAAACACATCAATTGAAGATATTTTAATGTCAGCCATGAGAAAGTCAGAGGGGGGGAAGTGATGGAGGAACAGCACTGGAATTGTCTAAGGTTGATTTGGAGGAGAAAGTCCGAATGAAGAGTTCTGCTTTATCAGCAGAAGAAACAGCTACAGAGTCATCAAAGCAGAAAAGAGGAGGGAAGGATGATAACGTTATTAGAAAGGTTTTTGGCAAGGTGGCAGAAGGATCGGGAGGAATTTAATTTGGGAAGTTCAAAGCATTTAGTACGAATTAGCAGAGTGCAGGACATATTGTACTTAGCACAGTTCCAGGCTGAAACATAGAAGAGATGAGATTCAGGGATGGATTGGTTATGGTACGTTTTGAAGGCCCAGTCCATGTTGTGGACAGCATTAGCGCAAGCATGATGAAACCAAATTTTTTTTTGCATTAATTATGGAATTAGAGAAAGGAATGTATGTGTCCATGCCTGAGAGAATGTGTGAGGCACACTCAGCTTTAAGAGAAGGTGAGGTTTAGAGGAAGTGAGGTGGTGTTCAACAGAGAGAAAATTAGAGGAAAGGCTAAGAATGTTGCAGAAATGAAGTGAGTCAGTGGTTCCAAGCATCTCTCTTGACCATCACTGGGAGAGGGGCTTATGGCTGGGGCTTTTATGACCCCTTCCCCCCCCCCCTCCACTTCCCAGAGATTCCACGGCTGAGTGTTGAGATGTCATTTTTCTTTTTAAATTTAGAAAAGAAAGTGTGGTGTGTAATGTGCATGTAGTTTGGTGTTGACAGTAAGAGGAAATTTTATAGGTGAGTATCCTGGTCTACTCTCTGTGTTAATAAAACACTGAAAAGGTTCAGCAAAGAGGGATGGTCAGAAGTGAGTACCAAGGGCTGATGAAATAGGAGCTCCAGCTCTCCCTATCATCAGCTTTCTAACCACCTTGGGAGTACTGCCCTGTTCAACTGGTGCTACAATCTATTACCTATGTAGATACGTATATGGTATTATAATCATCCTGCACTCTTTCCATAGTTCCCACAGGCTTATCCCAGAACTTTTCTTTTATCTCCTCACCACTAAATCAACACTGAAGAGCATATACCTCAGAATTCAATGATTATTACATTGGTAATACAAGAATTATGTACAGTGGTTGGTTGATACGTCTCTGTGTCACTGACTGCCTCATCTGTTCTCTTAAAATTATATTGAACCAAGAATAATGTTAATGTAGATTTTTTGCAAATTGGATAGGCTTGTGAATGTGAGCATGGAGGCGTGTGTGACAGTGTGGGTGAGTGCCGTTGCCCGGCTGGCTATACAGGAGACAAATGCCGGTCACCTTGCTCTCCATCCACCTGGGGTCATAACTGCACCTCACTTTGCCTCTGCCATAATGATGCCCTCTGTCATCCAGGTAACATGCAACACTCCCTTTACTATGGCAACACTAGTGTAATCACTGAGTTTACATTGATTTATGACTGGCAGGTTGTAAATTTTTATAGTATTAAAAGATTATTATACTTGTATCCCGTTATTACAAAGACCAGTGGGTATGTCCATTGACTGTAATAAAAATACTGAAAAAAGAAAAATGAATAAGGATAGAAACAACATATTATTTACTCAGTAACAGTACAAATAATTGTATTGATATTGTAAAGTATGGCATTGTATAAGGTTACCTTGTAAGATTTTGCTTGCATGTACCATTAAGTATGGTAGTAATTACCTTTCCCCCCCCCCCCAGCCACTGGTGAGTGCCAGTGTGGTCTGGGATGGACAGGGAGGCACTGTGACCATGAGTGCCAGCCTGGGCAATATGGGCCAAACTGTCAGCTTGACTGTGCCTGCCGTCACAATGCCACCTGTGATCGCTTCTCTGGCTGTTGTCATTGTGGTCCAGGCTACTTTGGACGATACTGTGAACTGGGTAATGTTACTTTGATATATAAGGACTTTGGGCTATTCTCAAATTGTAAGGAAAATACAAAAGAAGGGTTAGGCATCTGAAGAATGAGTTCTTAGTAATAATTATAATAGTTATTAAGAAAGACTTCTGTCTTAAATATGAACCAAAGTGAGTTTTATTGTTTAGGATGAATGTGAGGCTGCCCAAGCCCTTCATTTGGATAGCTGCACATTCATCAGGACTGGTACTGCTAAGCAACAGAAATCTGCTAACAATAATAATCAAAAGAATCTTGATTCAGGAAATTTGGCTTTACCTTGAATTATGGTAATACCATATGAATATCTTATAATCAGTATCATTACCAATGTAGTAACAAATTGCAACTTTTTCTGCCTTTCAGAATGTCCAGTTGGGTTTTATGGTGAGTACTGCAGCCAGCGATGTGACTGCCACAATGGAGCGACGTGTGACCCACACACTGGTCAGTGTCGCTGTCCACCAGGCTTCATAGGGGAGACCTGTGCTGATACATGCCCTTCAGGTGATACACAGTGCACACTTGGCATAGTTGCAGTTGCCACTACTGATACCATACCTTACATATCGATTACCAGATACTATACTTACATAATAATGGTTGTATACTTTGCTACCAGATGACTATTAGAGAAAAGAATAATTGAGTGATGTGAGGATAATAGATAAGACTAGGAGCAAGAGAATGCACAAGACTAGGGACAAGAGAATGTGCATTGTGGAGGGAAGCCAGAAAAGAATCTGGTGTAATGACTGTAATGGATAATAGGTAATTAAAAATAAAACAGCAACATTCAGGCTTCCCGTATCTCATGAAAGATACAGGCATATACTTTAATTAAAATGTGGATTCCCTGAGTTACACTCAGTGCACATTGATATGCTTAATGAAATAGTAGAATTCACATATGTGGGATGCCACATTTTTGTGATCTTTGAATTCCAGTACTGTATTACTGGAAAAAAATATGAAGCTTTTCACAGTCATTCTCAGATACAGATAATATAATAATATTCAGTATAACTACTGTTCTTATACCATCACGCTTACCTCTCACACCCTGTACTACAGTTGTTATTAAGTGTACAGACAAAGTATGGTATCCACATTTGGAGCAAGCTGACTGCATAAATGTGGAATGCCACAGTTATTGCGTAATCTTACAACCAATGATGTTTTTACCTCCTCTGTTAGGAATGTTTGGTGTGCACTGCCGGAAGGAGTGTCAGTGCGGTCAGTACCCCTGTCATAGGGAGACTGGAGAGTGCCTGTGTCCACCTGGTAAAAAAGGGACTAACTGTGCCATGCGTGAGTATTGTCATATCATTTCATTACTATCCTGAATGGCATGAAATATTCGAGTCAGAAAGTAAAAGTACTTGTAACTTTATTTGATAGATATTCCAGGTGCAATAAGTTAATGCACACAGTATTGTACTCTCAGTTATCTGTCATTGCAATATCTGGCCCAACGCAATAGCCGGCGCTGCTGGCTCAGCTGTATTAAAGCAATATCCAGCAATATGATGTAGTATCTAATGCTGAAATGGGACATAACTGGTGGTTCTATGCAATATCCGGCATCGAGGTGAATCAGCCGGTTCATGAACAGTAGCCAACTGGTGTTGTATTACTGTATTAGAGTATGTCATTACTTTAATGTATTTTATGCTTAATTTTCATCTTTTACTCATGGAAAAGTTTTTAGGATAGAGGGTTGAGACAGGTGGTAACACAATATCCAGCTTCTATCTATCTATCTATCTATTGCCAGATGCCTCAATCCCGTACGGGGTGGCCACAAACAAATCGCCTCCACGTTACCCTGTCCCCCGCCATTTCACTGCCCTGCTCCCAACTCACACCCCCCTCTCTCATATACCTCTCCACCCCATCCCTCCATCTCATCCTCGGCCTCCCCCTCCCTCTCCCCCCCTCCACCTTACTTACATACACTCTGCTCATCAGTCTCTCACCCTCCATCCTCTCCACGTGGCCAAACCACCTCAGTGTGTTCCTCCTAATGCTTCCTATTACATCCACATCCACACCACAACGCTCCTTTATATCCTCATTCGTCAGCCTGTCTCTCCATGTGACTCCACAGGGTCCTCTTAAATAACTCATTTCCACTGCTCTCACACTTGAATTGTCTCCTTCCAACAACGTCTAAGCTTCACTTCCATACGTTAGAGTTGGTATCACAATACTGTCATGTAGTAACTTTTTCACTTCCATGCTCACTTCCCTGTTTCTTATCACTGCTTTCAAGGAACCAGCAACCTTTCTTCCTTGTTGTACCCTTTCAAGCACTTCACCCTCCAAACTTCCATCCTTATTCATCACACTACCCAAGTACTTAAACGTACTCACATTTTCCAATTCCTCACCATCCAACCTCGCTGTACATTCGCTGACTTCACCTCTCTCAAAGACCATCACTTTACTCTTCCCTACATTCACCTTTAGATTCTGTTTCTTACACACTCTCCCAAACTCATCCACCAAGCCTTGCAGCTCCCCTTCGTCTTCAGTCAACAACTGTATCATCTGCAAACAACAGTACAGGGAGTTTCCAAACACTACCCTGTCTCACCAGGGCCACTCCAACATCCACTACCCTACCTTGTACCTCTTTTATTACCCCATCCATGTACAGATTGAACAGCCATGGAGACATGACACATCCCTGTTTCAAGCCAACCATCAAAGAGAAAAATTCACTTAGTTCATCATCCACACGCACTGCAGCCTTAGCACCATCATACATACTCTTCACAGCATTCAGCAACTTCCCATCTACTCCATATATTCTTAATACTTTCCACAATCCTTGTCTATCCACCCTGTCATATGTTTTCTCCAGATCCATAAAAGCCGCATATAACTTCTTTCCATTCTCTTGAAACTTTTCCACTAAAGAGCTAAGAATGAATATCTGATCTACACAACCTCTTCCCTTCCTAAAGCCTCCATGTTCTTCTCCAGCCAATTCCTCTGTTCTTTCCCTAACTCTGTCAATAAGTATCCTACCATACACTTTTCCCATTACAGTACACTAAGAAGACAAATGCCCCTATGATTACCACACACTTCTTTTTCCCTTTTTCCCTTGTCTATCTATCTATCTATCTATAGCCCGACGCCCTAATCCCGCAAAGGGTGGCCGCAGACAAAACGCCTCCAAGTCACTCTGTCACCCACCATTTGACTCCCCTCCCCCCAACTCACCCTCCCCTCCCTCATATACCTCTCAACTCCATCCCTCCACCTCATCCTCGGTCTACCCCTCCCTCTCCCTCCCTCCACCTCACCTACATACACCCTCTTAGTCAGTCTTTCATTCTCCATTCTCTCCACATGTCCAAACCACCTCAGTGTATTTCTCCTAATCTTTTCAACCACATCCACATCTACCCCACAATGTTCCTTCACTTCTTCATTCGTCAACCTGTCCCTCCACGTCACTCCACATGCTCCTCTCAAGTAACTCATTTCCACTGCTTTCACTCTTGACTTGTTCCCCTCTTGCAATGTCCATGCCTCGCTTCCATACGTCAGGGTAGGGATCACAATACCATCATGCAGTGACTTCTTAACTTCCATACTCACCTCCCTATTTCTCATCACTGCTTTCAGTGTACCAACAACCTTTCTTCCCTGCTGTACCCTTTCACGTACTTCATCCCGCAAAGTTCCATCCTTACTCATCACACTACCCAAGTACTTGAATGCACTCACATTCTCCATATCCTCACCATCCAACCTCACTGCACACTCTGTGACTTCATTCCTCTCAAACACCATAACTTTACTTTTGTTTACATTAACTTTCAGCTTGTACAAGGGAATAATTATACCTGACTTCCAATCTTCTGGGACTCTACCTTCCTCCCAAGCCAATCTGCACATCTTCCAGATCCATTCTACTACTATCTCTCCCCCATGCTTCATCATTTCACCACATTCCATCAATTCCTGGGGCTTTCCCCAATTTGACTTTCTTCATTGCTTCCACAACTTCTATCCTACTGATTTCATCTTGTCTTCTCACCTCCCTCCTTCTCCCAGCCATTCCCCAGCCACTTATACTCGCATTACTTCCATCCTCTATGTTCAACAATTCCTTAAAGTGTTCTCTCCAGCTTGATGCTAAATATTGAGCCGGTTGGGGTTACTATGCAATATCCGGCATTTTGCTTCACTGTGTTTAGTGTAGGGCTTGGCTGAATTACCCTGGATAATTGAGAGTTTACTGTACCTTCCTTGTGATTTATGGGCCTGTAGCTGGACTGCCATAACCCAAAACATTTGAGGGCAGGGGTTTGAACTATGCCCCTTGTAGCGTATACATAATCCAGTCATATTCAGGAGATTTGAACCCATGCACACACAGCATGACCATCACTCTGACTGGTGTACGGGTATTCTACTACAGCACTAGATCAGTCAACCTCTAATAAGGAAAGAGAAAAAAAAGACAGTGAAAAAGATGAAATGTCTGTAATATATTAATAAACATAACAATGTTGACATTTTTGTGTGTACTGTGATCAGCATGTGGGAGAGGTCGGTATGGGCCTGGGTGCAAGCAGGTGTGTGAATGCCACAATGGAGGCACCTGCCACCCCTCCACCGGTCACTGTTCCTGCACCCCGGGCTGGCTGGGACCAACCTGCCTTGAGGAAGATGGTAAGAGTAAATTCTCCTTCACTCTCTTGCCCCTCGTAAATTTTACTTTTAAACTGTTGATGTTTGATTTCTTTAACTTTACCATGAAGATAAATTATAGTATTAATTTTAGTATTAAATTTCCTCATTATTATTATCATCATCATTAACCTGACCTTGCTTTGCTGAAGGATGGAGTTACGTAGGATCCAGAAGACATGAAATAGGAAACATAAAAGGAGGAAAACTATCAGCAGCATGCACAGTGAAATGAGCCAGACACTCATTTATATGTCACACAACCCCCAGGCATACTGGTTGCATCTTACAGGCCCAACTATCTTCACATATATATTTTTATCTTTTTCTTAATAGATCCATTTCACATACATCCGCCAGAGTTAGCCCATTGACTATCAGGTTAAAGAAGGGGTGCCATATCCTTTCCATATGCTCCTCTGCACATAATTCATCCAACCAGCATGATTTCTAGCCATTTTATTCTTGATTCCTAGCCTTATTAACTCCCATATGTTGCTTTTTTGCATATTCATTTACCATATCCATGAACCTTCTTGGCTACCATGCCATTATCAATGAGTAACTTCACTCTCATGCACATATACTCTTTCCACCACCTTATTTACTTCCATTCTTTCCATGCCATCATATCTGTATACAGTACACGCTCTTGTACCCTGTTATCAGACACTTTCTTAGTCCACATCTTTCATGCATCATATTATTTCTTATCCAATACATCTTTTGCCCTCCACACACATTGATTAATAACCCCATTTCCACTGCTCTAATTCGTGACCTTTTTTTAACTTATTTTATTTATTTATTTATTTATTTATTTGCCATACGCAAGTCTCACACCCATATGTTAATGTGGGCACCCTAACTCCATGCAGTCTCCTTGCAGCCTCCACACGCAGACTTCTGTTTTGTGTCAGGGCTTTCATAGCACCTACCACTTTACTTTACTGTGCCACTCTAATTTCTAGTCCCTTTGCACATTTACCTTTCTTCTCTGTTACTGCACCTAGGCACATAAACTCTTCCATCAAATGGTCTCTCCATTCACTTGCACATCACATTGAGAGTCACTTTGTCTCTCAGCAACAATCACTTTACTCTTATGAGCTTTGACAGCATAGCACTCACAGACTGCACCAGCCTGCAAAACTCTTGGCCACTATTAGCAAGTATGAGGGAAAGTCAAAAAGTTTTTGTGTATGTATTAATTTTTTAAATATGTAAACAAGTTTTAGTGAGGAACACATGGAACAGGTACTATGCATATATTCAGTCTTATTTTTTAACATAGTCATCTTGTTTTTTGAGGCACTTATCACTTGTTGATCAAGGAATTAAAGATGAGTTCTGTGGATGTAGCCAACATTTGACCTCATTTTGGACATCTTTTTCAAACTAGAAGCATGGGCCAATAACGTGCTTCTTCACTTTGGGGAAATGATGAGTCCAGTGGTGCCAAATCAGGACTGTAGGCAGGATGGTGCAGAAATTCTCAGTGCTAAGCACTGTTATATGGTATTGCATTGCCGCACACTGCTAATAACACAGTGATTCTCTTGAACACATGGCACAGGGAAATAAGCTCCATCCTGCCCATAGTCTTGGCATGGCTCCATTGGACTTTGACCTACTCCTCAAATAGAAGAAGCACCTCCAGTCTGATGTCTGCAGTTTGAAAAGTCTCTCCTAAGCTGAATAATATCATCTGGTGATGTCAAGAAAAACATAGTATGTCCTTGGGTTGAAGGTGTTAAACATGTATAAACAGTCTTATTTCACAAACTGCATTATTGCCCAAAACAAGCTGAGCACCTTTGTTATATAAAATGGCTTGGAAAGATGTGTGAAATGACTGATTTTGTGATATACTTTGAAATTTGAGGCATTTTTAACAATACCTGGAAATTGTGCATGATATTTATTACATGTAACACATATATCAGTTTTCTCTTTGTTATTTGCTTTTATTTATATGAGGCATTAACTGAAATACAGATTCAGAATTTGCTGATGACTTAAGGTGACAGTGTTTCCATGCCAAAAGTCAGGATAAATAAGTTTATGAGCATAAACAAAGACCATTATAATACGGATAGTGGTAGGTGGGGGCATGCACCATCAGCTCACTCGATGTAGTTTTGCTTTTGGGTGACTGCCCTTTCCTCTCCTCCTTCCTTCTTTCCTTCCGTCTTCTTCTGTCTCTCTTTCCTTCATTTTTCCTTTTCCTTCTGCCCACAGGTGACTCTACACTCCCTCTTCTGTCTTTTTTTCCTTCACTCTTTCCTCTTCCATCTTCCTATAAGTGACTCTACACTGAGTGACAAGCCAGATGGTATCCTGTACACCAGGAAACCATTTACTACACTAGTTGGTAACCATATAACCAAATTATGGCACCTGGTGGTTTAGTAGGTAATTAAGGCGCTCCAGTCGGATTGAGCCAGTTCAAGTTATATCCAAGGGGTGGTTGGGGTTTATTGCTCACGTAATGTCACTCAGGGATGAGTGGGGCTGGTCACTCTCATCTGAAATGTCAGGACCAACTTGCCTAGCCCGGGGCTTCTACGCTTCTCGTGGTGCAACACAGGATTAGATGATGATGATGATGATGATGATATGATACAGAATAAAATTTTTCTCCTAATGCTTCAGGAGACAAGAGTAAGTATATTTTATACTGATATTAAGTTTTCAGTACCAGGATAGAAAGGATGGAATGTGAAGGAGATTTTTGTTTTTAGGTGTAGTATCAGTAGTACAGTACTGTATTAGTCATTTGCATCTGTAACTCACAAGCTTTATGATAATGTAGGAAGCATATGTGATGTAATATCATAACATCCACTGAAAATCATAAAATATTTTTATCACTTTATGTTGGTGATGAAATATCTGATTACTGCAGTAATTGAAATGCCATACTGTATTTTTTTTTTTTTTAGCAGATGATAACCTTGCACTAATCTCTGTGTTATTCCCACCCAGTTTCATTCACAACTGCCATCGACCATCAGGGCAGAGCAGACATCCCAGTGGAGCTCAGCTGATTCTTGAAGGGGAAGCCTCATGTGGAAAAGAAGTCAGATCATTTTAGTGGCATCCGTATCCTAAAATAATCAGGATTCAGCATATCGTATTTTGATTTATGGAATACAATGACAGTGTAGTGAAAAAAAGTGAGGAATTGTGAGCCATTCACTGTTAAGTAAAGCAAAACACCACTGATCACTGACAGATGCACTGAATCATAGTGGGTCTGGTTACCATTACCGGAGCAGCATTTCTGGAAAAGTATGGTGTAAATGAAAAGGAATTAGTATATAAAGAAATATTATAAACCAAATGACTGTTACAAGAAATAATCTGAGAAGTCAGTAAGTACCATGTGCAAATGGCACAAGGATGCAGGGAACTTATATTTTTTGTAAAATGAACAAAATTATTATACAGTTAATAAGGCAGCAGAAAATTATAAATGCTTTGAGCACAATTATTTATACCGGTATATTTCTACCATATTTTTAAAAGCTGTGGCATATTGACCCTATGATGAACTATAAGGCCTTCAGGACTAACTGTAGCTATTGTTTGGAGTTGAAATGTCACAGATGTTAATGCCAGTGTTGAGGAGGCATTGCCATAACCATGTGGCTGTGCAGAGTGTGCAAAAAAATTAGGAACCACTTGGAAAATAGTTTGGGAATATATCCCCCATTATCTTTCTTACATAACTCTTCAGAATGAAGTAGGGTATATCACACACACACACGCACACACACACACACAGGTTGCCGACGGAGACGGAGTTCTTTGTGGATGGTGGGGAATTAATCGCCAAACCAGCGACGAAAAGGAACCCAGCCTATTGTGATTATGTAAATGAATACGTAAATGGTGGTCCCTTCTGATATTAGTGAAAAAAGTGCTTATTTTGGTCCAACAAGAGTACAAAATACAGTGAAAGTGTAAAGTGTTCATAGGTTGCATCATGGCGGAAGGAGGCAGCTTTTTGTTTACACCTGATGGCGGCGAGTTTAAGGACTTTACCAATGAGGATAAGGGTGAAGGAGGTGTTAAACCGAATTAAACAAGTTGCAGGAGTGGAGAAAATGGCAGAGAGGAATGTCCAGAATTAAAGAAGGTATGGAAAATACAGTAATTAGAGTTACAAGAACGGACCCTAGAACAGGGTAAAGAGATTATGATACTTAAGAACAAGTTGGATAACGTCTGTACATGCAGTGCTGAACAGGAAAGGCAAGTTATGGAATTAAAATTGAGTAATTAATCTGCCTCTAATGAAATAAAACAGCTCAAGAGGGAAAATAAGAGGTTGGAAGAAGAAAGGGACAAGATGAAAAGTAAACTAGATGAGCATGAATCAAAGTCAAGGATGTGTGATGAACATATTAAGGAAATCAAGGAGCAGCACAAAGGGTGGAAGAAAATCCAGGAGGAAGGAAATATAAATCTGAAGGAGATTATAAAACAACAAAGCAGGGAAAAGGTGGAAAAGGAAGTGGTTAGGGTACTAAGAAGTAGAGAATCTTTAGTCAGGGATGTAGCAGACAAGAAAAAATGCGTGCTAATTTCAGGACTATAAGAAAAACAGATGACAGTAAGGTCAGAAAGGGAAAGAGAAGAACTGAATAAGGCAAAAGAGATAGTATCAGTAGTTATGGAGGGTAACAATGAAGCTCAAGAAGAGATTGAAGAAATGTTTAGGCTAGGAAAGTACGAGGAAGGCGGGGCGAGGTCACTTAAAGTAAAATTTAAGTCTCGGGCAATGGTAAATGAAATTATTAACAGAACATGGAAATTATCAGAAAAGGAAGAGCTAAAGAATGTTTGGATAAGGAGAGACGCAAATGAGGTAGAAAGAGCTAAGGGAAAGGAGCTATTAAAGGAAGCGAAGGCAAAAAACGAACAGAGAACGGAGGAAGAGAAGACAATGTTCTATTGGAGAGTTATGGATCAGAAATTGAGGAGGGGGTACCGATGGAGAGAGGGAAAGAAGAGGAAATAAAGAACAGCGAAGAAAGTTGGAAAGTGGCATAGACTAATGTTGATGGTTTAATATCAGCAAGTTCAGAAATCAACAACTACTTGAGGGTACATGAACCAAATATTATGTGCTTTATAGAGACCAAGTTAAGAGAGGATATTGACATCCATATGGGAGATGGCAAATACAAACTGTGGAGAAGAGACAGAAAAGAAAAAACGGGAGGAGGAGTGATGATAGCAGTGAAGAACAACATCACTGTGGAAAGTGTGGAACTTGGAGAGGGTAAGGCTGAAGCGATGAATATGAAACTAGAAACCAGAGAGAATGGCAAGAGATACATTGCAGTGGTATACGTTCCCCCTAAGACAAGGGCAGGGAAGGATGATGAATATCAGGAGATGTTGTCAGACATGGTTAGCTATCTCAAGAATGTGCTTGAGAAAGCAATAACATAATTATGATGGGGGATTTTAACTGTAAGGAGGTATACTGGGAGGAATGGGACTCAGGAAGCAGTGAAGATTCTTGGGGCACTTCATTGTTAAATATTGCAGTGAATAATGTTATGACCCAATGGATCAAAGAAGAGACTAGATTCAGAGGAGATGACACGCCAACAAGATTAGATTTACTACAAACTAAAGAACCTGATGTAGTTGAAAATTTAAAATATCAGTGTCCTTTAGGAAAAATGATCATGTGGTCATTGAGTTCCAGATGATAAAAGGGAATGTGGTGCCAAGAGATGAGCTTTATAGGCAGGGAAGATACAACTATGGGAAAACAAACTTTACAGGATTGAGGAAATTTTTCAAAATGTGGATTGGAGAAATTAGAGAGATGCAGAGGAAGTGGGATATCTTTCTAGACCTATATATTTTGGGAGTGGAGAAACATATTCCAAGTGTAAATGGGAAAGAAAACAGGAAGAAGGATTGGTTTAACGAAGGTGCATGATAGCAAAAAAAGAAAGGGACATGGCATGGAACAAATGGAGAAAGGGAGGTAACAAGAGAAGAAAAGAAGAATATAAAAGAGCTAGAAATGAATATACAAGAATACACAGAAAGGAAGAAAGGAACTTTGAAAAAGGTATAATTGACAAATGCAAGGAAGAACCCAAATTGTTTTATAGATTTGTCAATGGCAAATTGAAACAAAAGGAAGGAATCACTCAACTGAAAGTAGAAGGAGAGGTCTACAAAGATGCGGCAATGCAAGCTGAAATAATGAGCAAATGTTTCCAGTTAGTTTTCACGAAAGAAAGGGATTTTATGGAGAGGGAGGGTGTGACTAGAAATGTAGTGATAAAAGACATGAAAGTGGAAGTGCAGGAAGTGTATAAATTCCTGGGAACTCAAGATGTAAGGAAAGCCCCAGGACTGGATGGAATCTCTACCTGGGTACTGAAAGAATGTGAAGAACAACTGGCAGATAAGATTCATGATTTAATTGTGTGTTCTCTGGAAGAAGGGAAGGTGCCTCGGGAATGGAAGAGGGCCAATGTGGTACCAATTTATAAGGGAGGAAACAAGGAAGAACCCCTGAATTATAGACCACTGTCCCAGACCAGCATAGTTGCAAAATTGTGTGAGAGAATACTGAAAGACAGATGGATAAAATATCTGGAGGAGATGAACATATTGGCTGATAGCCAGTTTGGATTCAGAAGTGGAAGGTCATGTGTTTCCAACTTGTTGAGCTGTTACGCAAGAGCAGTTGATGTGCTACAGCAGAGAGACAGTTGGGTGGATTGTGTGTATCTAGATTTGGAGAAAGCCTTTGATAAGGTACCCCACAAGTGACTATTGTGGAAATTGGAACACATAGGAGGACTGAAGGGAAACGTCCTGAAGTGGATGAGAGACTTCTTGAGAGACCGACAAATAAGGACAGTAATAAAGGGCAAGACGTCTGGATGGAGGGAAGTAACAAGTGGAGTCCCACAGTGCTCGGTGGTAGTGCCAGTAATGTTCCTGATTTATGTAATTTGAAAGCAGTGATAAGAAACAGGGAAGTGAGCATGGAAGTGAAAAAGTTACTACATGACAGTATTGTGATACCAACTCTAACGTACGGAAGTGAAGCTTGGACGTTGTTGGAAGGACACAAGTCAAGAGTGGGAGCCGTGGAAATGAGTTATTTAAGAGGAGCCTGTGGAGTCACATGGAGAGACAGGCTGACGAATGAGGATATAAAGGAGCGTTGTGATGTTGATGTGGATGTGATAGGAAGCGTTATGAGGAACACACTGAGGTGGTTTGGCCATGTGGAGAGGATGGAGGGTCAAAGACTGATGAAGAGAGTGTATGTGAGTGAGGTGGAGGGGGAAAGAGGGAGGGGGAGGCCGAGGATGAGATGGAGAGATGGGGTGGAGAGGTATATGAGAGAAATGGCGGGGGACAGGGCGACTTGGAGGCGATTTGTTTGTGGCCACCCCAAACGGGAATGAGGCGTCTGGCAATAGATAGATATATAGATAGATATGGTAGATGGAGTGAATAAGTATGCAAGCCTGTTTGCTGATGATACAAATATCTTGAGGAGAGTAGAAGTCGAGGAAGACTGTAAAATGCTGCAGGAAGACATGAATAGGATCCAAGAAGTCAGATGTGGGAAATGAAATTTAATGCAAAAAAATGTAAAATATTGGAAATGGGTAAGGGTGCCAAGAGGCCATCACCATGATGGGTAATGAACTAATGAAAAAAAGTGAGAGAAGAGAAAGATTTGGGAGTGCTGGTACAGGATAGTTGGTCACCGGAAAAACACATTAACAAGATAGTTAGAGAGACGTACAATCTCTTGACAAACATAATAGTGGCATTCCATTACATGGATGAGGAATGATGAAAAAATTGATGGTGGCCATGATCCGCCCCAGTGTGGTCCCCACACAAGAAGAAAGATGTAAACAAGATTGAGAGAATACAAAGAACAGCAACCAAGATTGTCCCCAGCCTGGCAGATCTGTCTTACGAAGAGAAGCTGGAAAAGCTGGACCTGCCTTCCCTAGAAGAAAGGAAAGAAAGGGGCGACATGATTGCAGTGTTCAGGACAATGATGGGACTAGATAAAATTGATAAAAATGATCTATTTGTATGGGGTGGGAGAGTAACAAGAGGACATGGAATGAAACTGAAAAAGCCAAGTTGTTTGAAGAATATTAAGAATTACAGCTTTCCATACAGATGGATAGACTTGTGGAACAGCCTGTACAAAGAGATCGTCCAGTCTAAAAACTTAAACGAGTTCAAAGCAAAATTTGACTTAATGAGAAAAAGAGATGGGACCCCACGAGCGTAGCTCATTTCCAGTACAATAATCCCTCCAATATCCGACGTAATAGAGCCATAGGCAGGTCCAGATAGTGGTCCTGTCCGGATATTGGGCCCCAGCTTATGGACTTGTACTATGGACCGTAACTCATAGAAACACCTATATAACTCCCTCTGGACATGCATAGCACCTATTTAAGACCCAAATCACACCAATAAGGCACATAAAAGACTGAAATAAATGCAAAAGAAGCATAAAATGAGGTTTTTGAGGTAGGTTCATACAATATTCAACAGTTTGGTTACTTACAAGTCCCTGGCTCCTGGACTGGTACTTATGGACCCTAACCTAGCCTAACTCAGAAAAACACCTTCCTACTGCACATGCATAACTCCTAACACCCTATTCACACCAATAAAGGACATTAAAGAGTGAAATGAGGTGTTTGAGGTAAGTATAGTATGGAAAAAAGTACAGTATGAAATATTCTGCCTACTTACAGCATGTACGTGGCCATCTCGATGAATAACCGCCTCCTCTCGGACTCTGACAGTAAGAAGGATTTCCTGAAGCACTTGCAGTACACTGTTCATGAAGTCTTGCACTGAACTTAGTCAATCGCACTCAGAAGTCCGTTCTCTTCACAGTGCGCACTCTTGTCTAACTTATGCTCCATTGTAACTTACTAAGTGTTGCACTGTGCACTTTAACTTTTCCCACTCTTCTAACCATTTTCTAAAGCAAAAACAAACAAGTCTATTTACGTTAAATTTAGTTCAAAAATTGTCTTTTAACTCACAACTGTAAATCCTTAACACAATTCACTGTTTTTTTCACTGCACAGCACTGTAAATTCCCGTGTGGTCTAGTGGAGAAGTTCTTGCTGTTTAATCACTGTCAGAGTCTGAGAGTATCACTGGCAGGTGACCTAGGGGTGCGTCGCTGGGTCGTGGTGATGTCATACCCACTGCAGACGACTCTGAAGATAGACGCAAACTCATGTAGAGCGGTGACTCCACCGTGGCTGATGTGCTGGGCTGTGGCTCGGAGCATGAGGGCCTGTCTTGGGGAGGCAATGGAGTGGAGCCAGGGCTGGGCACAGCAGGGGTCACGGGCCTGAAAAAACTGTCAATCGTTGATTGACGCAAGGAACGACGATTCTGACGATTGATGATGCGCTGCCTGAAAGCACGCACTTCCTCCACAAGTCCCAAGGGCCCCATCTCCCTGTCGCAGTCTCGGTGTTCTAGGTAGTCGAGAACGAACTCTAGGTGCTCCCGGAGTGCGCTCAGCTTGGGGATGGCTGGAGTAGTGTCATGCTGAGAGGAGTCCGCATCATCGTCACCATCCTCATCGGAATCTTCAAGCTGGGTACTGACACCTGCAACTGAAGATGCGATCTCGATATCAGACAATGTCTGATACCCAGGATTGCCCTCGTCGTCATCCAACCACTCATGCACATCGTCCACATCAACATCGTCACCATGCGTACGTAGGCGTGCATGGAAGTCATCCACGTCAAAACTTGGGAAATCGTACTCCACATCCGTTCCGAGAAGCAGACGAGACCAACCATTTTCTAGAGTCTTGACAGGGACTTCCTTCCATGCACTGGCCCAGTTGTAGATTGCAGACTTGATGTTGTAGCGGTGAAGGTTTTCCAAAGTCTGCTGGCCTCGCGTGTCCCGTCCCTCCCTGCGCTCGTCCTCGTCCTCGAGAACGACCATCACCTCGTCCAGGAACTTCCTTCGGTATAGGTGCTTTGTTGCCACGATCACTCCTTGGTCCATTGGTTGGATGAGAGCAGTTGTATTAGGTGGCAGAAACATGCACCTAATCCGGCCATTCTCAGCCACCAAGTCCTTGTCGCACAGGTGGGCAGGTGCATTGTCGAGGAGAAGGAAGGCCTTTACCTGGTCGCGCGGGATTCCCAGTGTCTTTGTCTGGTAATGTATGACCTCCTTGACAAAGTGACGGTGGAACCAGTCTTTGAAGATCTGGGCTGTAAACCATGCCTTCAAAGAATGGTACCAGACGACAGGAAGGACATCCATCACCCCACGAAGACACCGAGGCTGCTTTGCACGGGCAACAATAACGGGCTTAAGCCGGTGCATGCCGTTAGCATTGGCACAATACAAAGCAGATATCCGTTGCTTGGAGAGCTTGCGGCCAGGTACATGCTTCTCCGTCTCCTCGGCTAGAGTGTTCATTGGCAAAGAGCGATAGAATAAACCAGTTTCGTCAGCATTGTAGACTTGACTGAGAGTGAGGCCCTCCTTGTCGATCAAGCCCTTCACCTTGTGCCGAAACTCGTCAACTCCATCCTCGTTAGCCTCCAAAGCTTCGCCATGAGCTTTACGGTTGCTAAGGCCATGCATTAACTTGAACACGATGAGCCAACCCTCGGATGCCTTAAGTCTAGGGCGTCGTGAAGCCTGGCGAACTTCTCAGCAGCAGCCTTCAGCTCCGTACCACGTACCATCACACAAGCAGCACGTTGCTGTCGATACCAAATCAACGTGGAGCGGTCGACTTCAGCAAACTTGGGAGTAAACATCACCTTCCTCTCCACGTTGCGCTTGCTTCTCGACGAGAAGTCAGCTGTGTACTGCATGAGTTTGTCTCAGGATCTCTTGATATCGAACAAAGTAGATGGGCCAGGTTGAACTTGCGGAGGATGTGGGAAGAAGACCACCCCGCATCTACTTTCTCCAATATCTCCTGTTTCTTCCTCTTCTCAGGCGGCGGGGCCATCATCACACACACTAATAAGAGGCACGAGAACAGCAGGAGTGCCTGCAGCAGGTAAAGCACCACCACAAAAGCGAGCACGTGGGCAGCCATGACGACGAGCGTGCACTCGCGGCGAGAGACAGGCGGAAAGTGGGTAGGATGCAGGGGCTCTCTATCAGACATCAGAGGAATGACGTGCCACAACAAAGCTGTCCTGCACCCCGCGCGCCAAGTTCAAAATTACAGGTGGGAAAAATTCGTTTTTTTTTTTTTTTTTTTTTTTTTTTTTTTTGCGGTTTTCGGACCATTTTGGGATTATTGGATCCCGAGACGATTATGTCCGGTTAGTGGGGATGTTCGGATGTTGGACGTTCGGATATTAGAGGGATTACTGTATATCACAACTGCGTATATACAACTAAGTAAATACAGTGTTTGATGAAGAAAGATCACCAGAAAACTTAGTGTCCCACCATATAACACTTAGCCTCTAGTTATATAGTTACTTTTTATCATTTGAGTAATGAATTAGTCATATTATTTGTTTAGTGATCCAAATGTTAATAATTAAATATTTGTTTGACAGATTCAGTCCTCCACCCCCAGCTTCAACAAAGAATAGCATTGGTTCCTGGCTGGTTAATGACATTCTGTAGCAGCAAGTATATTAGCAGCATCATGTAATGATATCAGTTGTATGATTTATACAATTATTTTAAAGTAGATAATATTACAGTAGACCCTTGTTCTATCAAACCTTGATATAACGGATAGAGGCTGGGCATCCATTTGTCCATGGTGCATGATCCATGTCTGCATCTGCATCCATATTCATGTCATTGTATCTGTGATGTATACATTCATATATGCGTGAAGACTACGTGCGAGGTCCGTGTTTTACCCAGTCATAGAGAGGCATCATGTCACGGCAGCTGTGTCAAGCACTTGAAGAACATTACCATTTTCTCCTTAAGGCTGGGATAATCCATCACATACCTGTTATATACCAGGAATTTTCAGTACCTTGACAACAGACTTCCAGACGTTGAACACAAATATGGAGTCCCTATGTTGGGGTGACCTGGCATCATAAATAGCAGGGTTTTCTCTCACCTGTTCCACTAAGGCCTCAAATACATCTTGGCTGGTCAATTTGGAGTTTTTAGGTATGGTGGAAACTGTAGAAAATCATGATAGTTATACTAATAACTGTGATGCGTGGGTTTCTGTGTAGGTTACGTGGGATCCACAAGAGCTTCTGTGGTCATCCGTGTCCATGAAAAATTGCTCACTACTCTGTTCCTCATGGACATGGACCGGACTAGGGCTGAACATGGATATGGAATGGATCAATGGATGCTTCTTTACCTTTTTCCATATGTTTGATTTTTCACTGACAAGGATCTTGGAGCACAGACAAATGGATGCCCAGCCTTAGGATTTATTGAACACCTCTGAGTCCACTAAACATCTGTAAGGTACGGCCAATAAGTAGGGCACATTATGTGTATTTCCTACCCTTTAGACTCCAACCTGGCCTGAAATTGCCCTCTCCCTATCATGATTGCTGAGCAATAACAGATTATAGTAATATTGTACTAGTCATGAAGAAATGCAATGACAGTGATGTGAAATAAACTGTAAAAGGGCAAAATTATGGGCCAAGTTGGTGTAAAACGTGTATAGTTTTCATATACAGTACTAGAATATGATATTGTAATCATTTATAATTAATCATATGTCTGAATTCCTACCAAGGGGGGGTGACCCTCAGATTTATCAAACTTTCTGCTTACTCAAACCAGGTTTCCCCCTAATTAGCTTGATATAGCGAGGATCTGCTGTAAGTGTTTTGTAGATCTCATTCATCATAGTTTTCATAACAACAGTGAAACAGAACTGTCAATTTATTGTACTATATAACAGTTATTTTTTCCTCCTCTGTCATCATCATCATCGTCATCATCATCAACATCGTCATCATCATCATCATCATCATCATCATTATCATCATCATCATCATCATCAATCATTGAGACTTTTATTTTCACTTGGCATTATGAATTCTGACCCAGTTACTGATAGGAAAGAAGGTACTGTGGAAAAAAATTATATATATATTAATAGCAGGAGGGTATGCAGTCTTGGGGTTTGGTTGTAGGTTCATATGTGGAGAGTGAGCAGTTGTTTAATGCTGTTTCCAGGAGGGGGGTTGGTAGTAATTTCATCTTGTGTGATGTTTGTGGAGGGCAGATATATTAGAAATGTGTTGGTATGAAAGGAGGACTGCAAGTTTAATCATATCTGAGTGTGATATATGCATGGTTAATTGTGTGATCCAGCTAAGGCTGTAAGGGATTATTGTTGTGGTAGTTGAACGTGCTGATGAATTTTGCTGCTCAAGGAATATGTTTAATCTGAGGGTAGATGGAGAAGCTTACTAAATCGCAAGGTAGAAGTGATTGGAAGAAATTTATACAACTGTTGCTCCAGCCAATTTGAAGAGACACTCTGTTTATATTTTGTGTGTACAGAGTGCAGTGATGTATAGTGGTGACAAGGGAAATAAAAAGGGAAGATATTTGGAGACCTTACACAATGAAATGCAAACAGCTAGCTGGATGTGTACTGCCACACTGATAGACAGAACAGTGTACACAGAGTTACAAGGAAACTTGGGTATCAAGTGTTAGTGAGGTGAAGTGCATCTGTAGGCTGAGATGGTTTGAGACATGTGAAGAGAATGTGTGAGAGTAACTGGGTGGAGCATAGCACAGACCTGAACATGGAAGAGACAGACCCTTTTGGTAGGTCAAGGAAAATGTGGGATTAGGTCCTGAGTACATCAGGGTTAGAGAAATTTATTGAACTGCTGCAGGAAACCATGCAGATTGGAAAACAGACATCACGTGAAAACTGGCTGACTCATGCTTACAAGAAACATTCATTACAAAATGTATGCATGTATGTAATGAGGAGATCCAGAAGATGGTTCTTATTTATCTTTCAAGACATGAATCATTCTGGAAGAATTATAGCTTCATCAGTTTGCTTGCACCACAAGCAGGGAGTGGCAGGATCATTGTGACCTTGTGCCAGTATAAAGAGGAGATGGTTTACTTTTCAGTTTTCCACATTTACTTCGTTTTAGTCACCTTCTAAACATGCAGCAAACACAAGGGTGGTATTCTTTCACATCTGTCCCTAGCTATATTGTTATTACTTATTTTCTCAGCTCATGCAGTGCTTCTGAAGTGAGATCACTGTTATTTTTAATGCAACACCAGTAATGTAAGTGTAATGAATTATGCGCCTTCTTTGCCTGGGTATCATGTTGCTGGTGTGTCACGTAATACTTGTATCATGACAGTGCTCACAAGGGGATGAAGTCATCAAAGATACCAGTGTGCCAGGCACAGTGTCCTTTCGAGCTAATCCCGGAGAAGTGATGAATGTTTTTGAACTATAAAGTACAGAATTTGCCAATTAACTTAACCCCTCCAAGCAGGGCTATGTATAGCGTCGTTGTTCTATCTATCCATCTATCTCTTGCCAGATGCCTTAATCCTGTAAGGGGTGGCCACAAACAGATCGCCTCCATGTTCACTGCCCTGCTTCCAGCTAACACCCCTCTCTCTCATATACCTCTCCACTCCATCCTTCCATCTCATCCTTGGCCTCTCCATCCCTCTCCCTCCCTCCACTTCACTCACATACACTCTCCTGGTCAGTCTTTCACTCTCCATCCTCTCCACATGGCCAAACCATCTCAGTGCTTTCTATCACATCCACATTCTCACCACAATGCTCCTTCACTTCCTTATTTGTCAGTCTGTCTCTCCATGTGACTCCACATGCTCCTCTCAAGTAACTCATTTCCACTGCTCTCACTTTTGATTTCTGTCCCTCCAACAAAGTCCAAGCTTCACTTCCAGACGTTAGAGTTGGTATGCACAATACTGTCATGTAGTAACTTTCACTTCCATGCTCATGTCTCTCACTAAGGGAAATTTTCCAAAAATACCCTGTTTTCAAACCATAATATCTCGGAAACTATAGCAGTTAGGGAAACAAATTAAAGACCATGTTACTCACTAACTCTTCTTTTTGAGAATGAAAGTATCCCCATGTCTGTAGGTCATCATATCAATGAGCAATGATGTGATGAAGAGGAGTAATTTATGGCATGAGAGGTAGGTTGTACTCGTGCGTTAGCACGCGGCCCTGATTTTGGCTTTGCTCTCAGCGTGATAAGTTTTTCATTACTAGATAAACTATTGTAGACACAGTGGTGTCCAAGGCATGCCCTATGGCACTATCACTGAGTCCTTTCCCCTTGGCATGAGGCTTGGTAGAGGTGGAGGAGGCAACAGTCCACATGAGGTGGGAATGGAATCGGACGAAAAGGGTTAAGAAAACATCTTACACCTGGCAAAGTCACAGAGATGACTGAGGCATGATTGGCTTGGCTGGTGGGAGTCCCTCCCTAACTTTTGGTGATGAGATAAAGTGGTAGCCACTTCAAACTGTGCTGGGAAAACAAGTGTGGTTCCTACCGAAAACCAGCAGCCTCACCCACCTCCTTTGTGTCTGTCCATACTGACACCTGGTGGTTAGGGGTTAAAAACTAGAGTATGTTACAAAACATTAAGTGTAGGTTCTCTTGTAAATATTCTCATATTAAGAATATTATATTAGGGGGCTGACAAGAGATCGAACTGGCTGGATGAATGTTGTGAGGAGAAGCGCCTGATCAGGGATTTGGCACCCTTTTTTAACGTGACAGCATCGTGATTGACTCTATCAGATATGTTTATGTAAAGCTACAGTACGTGGCTAATATTTTTGGCGTATCAGATAGAGCCAGGATTCTGAGGGCTTGAATGGTGAGTGAATGGAAGCATGGCCCATTGGATGGGCTGCCTGGACCGGCTGGACGTTGCTATTCCTCACCTTGCCCTAGGGTGGGAAAGGAGGTCCGGGTGATGATGAAGAATATTATACACATTTGATTAGGATCAAGGTAAGTTTTGTTGCCAAACTGCCAGGTTAAACTTACACAGATTGGTATGGACAAGAAAAGGTTATGCAGTACACTGCTATGCCAATCTTTTTCTAACGACCTATATTTGCCATCTCTTCCTCTTGAATGCTGAGTTGTAGCAATAGATTAACACTAGGATATGATGTTAGACATGACATAGTGTTATGGAGAGGAGGTGCAATCATAGAACTGTCTTTTTCTGCCATGTACCTCCATGACATAAGCAACAAAAAGAAAAGAATTTGGTCCAGGTTTGTGTAAAAAGAGTATAGTCAGTCTGTGGATAAAGATGTGTTTATGTTTCATATTTTTACAATCTGGTTATTTTCACTCGTGAAAAAGATGGTCGTGTGAGCTTGTTATTGTCATCTAGGAAGTGAGTACTTAAGAGAGAGAATAAGTTTAAAGTGTTCTGTATATATATTTAGTAAGTTATGTGGTGAATTGATGCCTTTCATAATAATATAATTTAAGTTACTTCCATATAGATATGTCTGAGTACTTTTCTAGTTAATGTATTTTGTCAAGTGTAACATTTCAGAAATTTACCATGGAAGAAAACCTTTTTTCTGGCATATCTTCTAATTCACAAACTACAAGTCACTGCCATAAGCTAAAAAACGTTTTTGTTTACTTATATTAATTGATGACCATTAGACATCTCGATGTTAAGGATGTAGGCACCAGGTAGAAGCATTTTTTTCACAGATGAGAGGTTCTTATTTATGAGTAATGTACTAAAGTAATGAGTTATTGATTGTTGTATCTGAGAGGTAAAATAACATGAGTATCATTGATGCAAACTTTTCACTTGAATTTTAAATAATATTTGTGGATGTTAAAATTAAAAGTAACAGTTTTGAGTGTGAATATCATATTGCTTACATTTAGTTTAATAGCCTGTATTTTGAGTACACTGTTCAGTTGGTCAGTGTTAGTTGCATGTCTCAGTCCGTTCTCAGAGCTATTAAATGTGTGTCTCTGCAGTGATATCATTAATAGAACTAGTCTCATTACTTCATATGTACTTCAGTGTCTTCCAGTGTAGGAAATAAACATCTGTATTTCATTTGTTCTAACATTAATACATCAAATTCCAGTTTTTATTGCAACATTAGCTGTAGAAGTAGTACATGAGAGTGTCTAATACAAGTCTTTAACCCGAGACGTCCCGTCGACGTATGGGTACGTTGCAACATTTTGCATTTGCCAGTCCCGTTGACGTATTGGTACGTTTTGCAATTGCAAGGTCCCTAATTTGTACAATTTTCAATTTTCGCGCGTGATTTTTTGTAAGTATACACGGGACACCTTCCTCTATTCCTCTTCAAGATGCCAAGCAGGGACAATGCCTTACACCGCATAACCTCCCCCCCCCCTGCACATTATTGTCTTGGCAATTCACCTGTTACCAGTGACCTGTCCAATAAAGACATTCAGGGCCAGAGTGATTCCCCAATCGATGACAATGTGGAGGACAAAGTTTACATTGCATTAGAGGAAGAAACAGTCAGAAATGATGATCAGGTAATGTGGCAAAAGAATGTCAGGAATGGTGATGAGTTAGTGAGTGAAACAATGCTTATAATGCCTATATTACTGTTTGAAAACCAATATACTCTCATACTACATATAAATTCGTACCAAATAAATAAATAAATACCATTTAGAGTGGTGTGGAATAGTTATCCTCCCATAGAACTCGTTTTCTTTGCAGCCAGCCTAATAGAAAACCCTGTAAGGTAAGGAGGTATTCCTACCTGTATCGAGTATTTTAAACCTCAGGTGAGTGATTTCTTTATGAATTTTCGATGTTTCTCACCAAAAGCGGAGGTTTTAGTAAAAAAAAAAAAAAAAAAATTCCAAAAATGGTCGGGACTGGGGGGTGTCGGAGGTGTGAAAGTGGTCGGGACGTGAAGGGTTAAATTTTTAGTCAGTTCCGTGTTGCAAGTGGGTACTCTGTTCAGTTCCTGGTTTATTTGCTGTCAAGACAATTTTCCATCAAAACATGGATAATTCCCTGTCAGGACAATTCGCATCCTGGATCATTCCCCGCCATTCGATAAATATACATAACCTGCCGTGTCCTAGCCGATTTCCCACCACTGACCACCCCTAATCCTGGCAGATTTTAGATTTTTTTTTTTTTTTTTCTTAAACCTCTGCTTTTTATGAGAAACATTGGAAAATGCCCCCAAAAGTGCTCACCTGAGCTTAGAAGTGGTCTAAACAGGTGACCCTTTAAACACCTGGTACCATGTTCTCTGGAGCCGTGCTGCGGGTGTCACGTTTTCTGTGGTAGCGGTAACTGTTGCAAACCACTCAGAATAGGTAGATTTTTGTTCATTTGGTACAAATTTATATGTAGTACAAGAATATATTAGTTTCGACACAATAATATAGGTGATATAAGTATTGTTTCACTCACTGAACACATCAACATACCCCACCTTCCGTGGCGACGTTACCTCCTCATCACTTCTGCTCATTTCTTCCTCAAGTGCCACGTAATCTTGGTCCTCCACATTGTCATCAATTGGGGAATCACTCTGGCCTTGAATTTCATACCATGGCGTGATGTCTTTACTGGCCAGGTCACTGGTAACAGGTGAGTTGCTGAGACAATGGCATGCAGGGGGGGGGAGGTCACGTGGGGTAAGGCAGTGTCCCCGCCTGGTGGTGGGTAGAGGAAGGTGTCCCGCATATCTGTACCAAATATCACGCGCAAAATTTGAAAAATGTGCAAATGAAGGACCTAGCAATTGCAAAATGTATGGGTATGTCAATGGGACTCAGCGTGACAAAATGTTGTACCTACCCATACGTCAACGGGATGCCTCAGGTTAATATTGAATAATTAATACTACTGTATAATAATTGGTTTTCATGGGGAACTCTCAAGATCAATGTTCATTCAACAGCATAGACTTTGGATATTATTTATAAGTTGCAGAGGAGGGTGTGGGAATGGAATCTCGGACCATCACTTAGTGATGGCCAAGGTAAGGCTGCAAAGAAAATGGTTGAAGAGATGAGGGGGAAGACAGGAGGAAATAACTCCTGTGAGAAGAGTGGAAAAATTGCAAGACAGTGAGAGAATGGCTAAGTATAAGAGCATAGTGGAAGAAAGATTGGGAAGGTATGAGTTAGAGCAGATGGAAGGGGTGGAAGACGTATGTAAGATATTCAAGGAAGAGATAGGTGCAGCGTGTGAGGTGGTTTGTGGAGAGAGGAGGAGATGCAGGGGTGTGCAAGGGACAGCATGGTGGAATGATGAGGTGAAACGAGCTGTGGAACAAAAGAAGAAGGCATATAGTGAATGGCTAGCGAGTAAGGGTAGGGGAGAAGATGAGAGTGAAAAGAGAGAGGTATATGTAAACAGGAGAAGAAAGGTGAAGAGATTGGTGAAGGAGGGTAAGAAAGTGGATGAAGAGTTTGGGAGGGATCTGAGTGTGAAATGGAGGGAGAGTAAGAAATTGTTTTGGAAGGAGATAAAGAAAGTAAGGCAGTGTGAAGGGGGTAATAGTAGGGGAGTGAAGGATAGGAATAATAGATTGTTGGTGGAGAAGAGAGAGAAACTGAGGAGATAGAAGGAGCACTTTGAGGATTTGTTGAATGTAGAGAGTGAGAGGAGTGCGAGTATAAGTGGTTGGAAAATGGCTGGGAGAAGGAGAGATGAGAGGAGGGAGGAAGAGATCAGTAGGGCGGAAATGGTGGAAGCAATGAAGAAGATCAAGATGGGAAAGTCCCCAGGAATTGATGGAGTGTGTGGTGAAATGCTGAGGTATGGGGGTGAGATTGTAGTGGAGTGGACATGAAAGTTATGTAGATTGGCTTGGGAAGAGGGAAGGGTTCCAAAGGACTGGAAATCAGGTATAATTGTTCCTTTATACAAAGTAAAAAGGGAGAGAGAAGTTCGTGGCAACCATAGGGGTATTTGTCTTCTTAGTGTGAGTGGAAAAATATATGGTAGAATACTCACTGACAGGGTTAGGCATATAACAGGAGCTAGTTGGAGAAGAACAAGGGGGATTTAGGAAGGGAAAAGGGTGTGTATATCGGATATTTGTTCTAAGATGTTTAGTGGAGAAGTATCTAGAGAAGGGAAAGAAAGTGTATGCTGCCTTCATGGACTTGGAGAAAGCTTATGACAATAGATAGACAAGGTATGTGGAAGGTACTGAGAATACATGGAGTGGAGGGGAAATTGTTGAGTGCTGTGAAGAGTATGTACGAAGGAGCTAAGGCTACGGTGCGAGTGGATGGTGAGCTGAGTGAGTTCTTTGATCTCAGTCTGGGACTGAAACAGGGTTGTGTGATGTCTCCATGGCTGTTTAATATATACATGGATGAGGTTGTAAAGGAGGTGCAAGGTGGAGCAGTGGATGTGGGGCTGGCTCTAATGAATGAGGGTGAGATTTGGAAGATTCCAGTGTTGTTTGCTGATGATACAGTATTGTTGAGTGAAGATGAATGGGAGTTGCAAGGTTTGGTGAATGAATTTGGGACAGTGTGTAGGAAGAGGAATCTGAAAGTTAATATAAACAAGAGTAAAGTTACGGTGTTTGAGAGGAATGAAGTCACAGAAAGCACGGTGAGGTTGGATGGCAGGGATATGGAGAATGTGAGTGCATTCAAGTACTTGGGTAGTGTGTTGAGTAAGGATGGAACCTTGGGGGATGAAGTGCGTGAAAGGGTACAGCAGGGAAGGAAGGTTGTTGGTTCACTGAAAGCAGTGATGAGAAACAGGGAGGTGAGTATGGATGTTAAGAAGTCACTGCATGATAGTATTGTGATCCCTACCCTGACATATGGAAGCGAGGCATGGACCTTGCAAGAGGGGAACAAGTCAAGAGTGAGAGCAGTGGAAATGAGCTACTTGAGAGGAGCATGTGGAGTGACATGGAGGGACAGGTTGACAAATGAAGAAGTGAAAGAATGTTGTGGGGTGGATGTGAATGTGGTTGAGAAGATTTGGAGAAATACACTGAGGTGGTTTGGACGTGTGGAGAGACTGGAGAATGAAAGACTGACTAAGAGGGTGTATGTAGGTGAGGGAGAGGGAGGGGAAGACCGAGGATGAGGTGGAGGGATGGAGTTGAGAGGTATATGAGGTAGGGGGGAGTGAGTTGGGGGGAGGGTAGTTGAATGGTGGGTGACAGCGACTTGGAGGCGTTTTGTCTGTGGCCACCCTTTGCGGGATTAGGGCGTTGGGCTATAGATGGATAGATAGATAGACATTTAGTCAATAATTAACTTGTTTCTGCCTTGCTGTTGACGACTCTGAATTATATTCTGGTGTCACCTATAGCTGTCATCGTTGATTTTTATTGGTACCACAACATCCGGGGTGTATATTTTAAAACAACTTTGACGAGATAAAACTGTATATTCATGTCAAATAACAGTATCCAATGTCTTGCGTCTGATTGGCCATAGCAGATGCAAACTGTGGGGAAAGGTATGGCTGAGCCACAACAGATGCAGGCAGAGTGACTGAGCTTAATTGGACGAATGTAATTAACAGGGGACAAAAGGAAGAGGCCCCAGTATTTCCATTTTTCTTTTCATTGGAAACATTACGTTCTGTTAAAGCTTCCCCATCGTCTCAAGGAATAATGAATGAATTTTATTAAAATGCAGTTGTAAATACGAATGGGTTAAAGAGGGAAAGAACATCATCCCACTCAGTATATCTTTCATGACAGAATTACTAGATTTTTTTCTTTTTTTTTTTTGTCCATGTTTCACTCTTATAGTACACAATGTTTATGTCCTTTCCAATAAAATTTCCATGTCAGATCCTAAACTGTGCGTGTTCTACCTCAGTTTTTCCTGTTAAATTCAACTAAAGTTCGTGTTCCTGGCAGGGGACTTGTAACTTGCAATACTTTGGTGATAGAAACTCCGTGTACAAACAGCTAGTTAAGGAGTTTATTACGAGCTCTGACAAAAATAGTCTGCCCTTCTTGAGTGTCTGCTCAGAACTGACGCAGTAGCGCCCTCTGCCCAGGCTTGGGCTCTGGGAAAGCGTGCTAGGTCAGCAAGTTTAGTGGGGGCATGTATGCATTGGGGGGGGGGGGCATATATACATCGGGGGTAGACATATTGTAGGGGGGATACACTACTCTCCCGGGTAGCTGAGATGGTGTCTCCTGACACCAGGAGGTATAGGGTGTTTGATTATATTACTAAGGCAGGGTCGGGGAGGTTTGTACAAGGGATAAGTATGATACAGGGGTAGTAGGGGAGACATGGCTATGTTTAGGGGAGGGAATTAGAAGGATATATACATATAAGATATACAAGGATTATTGATAGGTATGTGCCCAGTAAGGGTCGAAGTTATACATAGACATAATGGGGATTATACAATAATATCTTGATACATGATAAACAAGGAGTAGATATGAGGGTTTTTTTGTTTTTCTTTGTTCATTTTTTTTTTTTTGTTAGTTTCTGTAGAATACACTGTCACTCAATAATGCATTAAAGAAGTACCATCATTTTCTAGTAGGAAGAGTTCTGTTCACAGTTTGGTTAATTGTTAGATGGCATTGGTAGTCACTGAATGTGAGGGCACTAAGTACGGGGAGTTTCTACGTCGTGTGTAGGGGGTGCTATGCCTGTAGCGATTCTGATTTCTTGGAGTCGGCGTTCCATTTTCCTGACACAACAATGCACTGCACATATGATGAGTAGAAAACCTATGAAAGCGATAACCACAGGGGGAAACACAACTGTTGGATGAACCCATGAACGGCGGAAGGCCAGAGAAAATTGATCCATAATGAAGTCACTGCCATTGAGGAATGTTAGCATGCACAAGACCGCAAGTTAAGGGAGGTGACGGTAATGTTGGCAGATGGTAGGGTTGAAAGCATGTCGATTGGTTGAAAGATGTCACAGGAGTGTTTACGGACAGCTTGGTGATAGCGAGTGGCGTAAGTGATGACGGACTCTGATTTGACGGTACAATAGTCTGGTGCTTTGTAGAGACCACTAGCGGGGACGGATCGAACCGAAGAACCAGGACACATGATTGTGACAGAGATGGGAACAGCAAAGAAGAAGTACTGGACATGGTTGAGGTGAGCATGGTGGACCGGGAGTTCAGGAGCTGATACAAAGGAACAGGCCGAGTAGATGGAATGGTTGCGAACTAAAGCAGACTCACAGGGTGTAGCGCTGCTAGGGAAGATAGCGAAAAGATGGGCAGCACAGAGTAAGGGAGGAACATTTCTGGAGGTATGTGGAAGAAAGGAAGGCAACTGAAAGATGATCATGGGAGAGGAGGAAATATTCTGAAGGAACAGATACTTGTAACAAGGAGTTGCTGAGGCGGAAAGGGAAGGGAATGATGTGGAAAAGGTTAAAGGTTATGGCAGAACGGAGAGGAATATGGACGACGACGTATTTGGTGAGGAGAGTGGCGTCGAGAACAGGATAATAATATTCGAGAGAGGAGTAGGGGAGGACTGGGGATAGACCGAAGGTGGAGTGAGCCCATTCCAGGACAGAACGGAGAGCTGAGACAGGTATTAAGTCGGCAGTGACACGTCCATTTATAGCATCGACCAGGATACGAACCAAGGTAGAGACTTGAGACAGGAGAGAGTCAGTGGCCGGTTGGAGATTATCCATGTTGAGTTTGAGGTAGAAGAACTGAGAGATAACGTTGAGATCTGAAAGGTGGTGTCGTAAGATATTGGTGAAGTTGTTTAGAGTGGACGTTACTTCATTTAGGTGGGCCGTAATCTTCTGTAACATAGTGTGTTGGATTTTGATGACTCGGCATTGGGATACTAGGGCTGAAGCTAAATGAGCGAGATCAGATTTGAAGCCAGAAATGTCACGGGCTGTAGCAACGCCAAACAAGCCACTTAGAATCTCACCTCCGAAGTCGAAGAGACCTCGTTTCACACGAGAACGACCAACGGGTGTCTGAATGGAAAATGTGTCATTGAGCTCAGTGAATTTGTTACTTATGTATTGCAATTGCCAGGAGAGTGGTCCTGAAGAGGTTGACGGGCAGAGCGTTGTTTGGACCGATATTGATTGGTTGATGAATGAGTAGGTGTAGGTGGAGATGAAGGAGACTGAGGGATAGGTGGAGATGGAGTAGATTAAGGGATGTGTGGAGGGGAAGGGGGGTCAGGAGGTTGTGTAAGTGACTTTTCCAACACGAGGCCACGGGGTACTCACTTTAAGTCATCGACGTGGACCCATCTGGTGTCCTTAGTGGACAGGTCCTGGAAGTGAAATTTGTTGCCTTGTTGAGTGAGGACGTGGTGGGGACCTGTAAATTTGTCATCCAACTTAGAGGAACGCGTATGGGAATGAGCAAAGACAAGATCGCCTACAGTGATAATGATAGGCAGATTTATGTTGGCGCTGCAGCATGTCCTCCTGAGAGGAAGCCAAAGTGGATTGGACATACTGGTGGATTGTCTGGAAGTTGGCCAATTTTAGTTTAACATAATCATCCATGTTGTAGATGGGTTCTGGCTCTGAGGATAAGAGAGAGTATGGGAGGTCCTTGTCAAAACCAAAGAGGACGAAGAAGGGAGATTCGGCAATGGATGCATTGATGGAGCTATTGATTGAGGATGCCACTTGGGGAATCCAGTCATCCCAGGACGAACTTTGGGAGCCTAGATGTCTAAGGCACTCTAAGATTTTTCGGTTGTGGCGTTCTACAAGGCCATTGGAAGCCGGATGGTTAGGCACGACATTGCACTTACTGATATGAAAGCGGCGACAGATCTCATCTAGAAGGCTATTGTTGAACTCTGTACCGTTGTCAGTAAGAATGGTATGAGGGGTACTGAACGGGCAAATTACGTGATTTACAAAGGCACGTGCAACACTCTTCGCGGTCTTGTCGGAGAGGGGTACGAGGACACAGTAGCGAGAGAAGTGGTCGACTGCTACGAACAAGTACTCAGCGCCGGATTCCGTGAGAGGTAGTTTTAAGAGATCGAATGAGACAGTTTCCCATGGTCGTGACGGGATTGGGTATTGTAAGAGCGATGCAGGTAAGCCGGTTGATCCTTTGTGGCGGTGGCAGGAGAGGCAAGAGTCACAGTGGGCATTGATATCGCGGCGCATGGTTGGCCAATAGTATTTGAGACGTGCTTGGCGCAAGCATCGGTCTTTACGTGGATGGGAAGCTTGAGGGGTATTATGAACTGTGTGAAGAACCGTTGGTTTCAGGGCAGTGGGGACAACAAGTTGGCGTACTTCGCGATTGGGCATGTCTTTTCCTGTTAGTAGTGTTTTCCTGTACAAGAGATCATCATCTAGCATGAACTCATCTAGTGATACTGGCAGAGTAGGTAAGGTCGAGGCATCGCCAGATTCTAGGAAATAAATGACTTTGGACCATATGGAGTCTTGACGCTGAAAGTTTCGAACAAGTTCTGACGTTAGTGTAGTGTTTTCATTTACTTTGGGCTGCAGTGATGTTATAGCTGCTGCTACGTGACGTGAGAGTGCATCTGCGACTACATTCAACTTGCCTGGCACATATTGAAAAGTGGGATTGAAGTATCTAGCTAGCCTACCTGTTAGGTTGCGGTTCTTGAACAAATCACATAGTGGAAGGTGGTCTGTTTGGATATGCACTGGATAACCATAGACTATATCTCTGAAATGTTTCAAAGACCAGACTACCGCTAGCGCTTCGAGATCTGTGACACTGTAGTTACGTTCAGCGATTGTAAGGGTGCGACTAGCATACGCTATTATGCGCTTCCTTGATGCTTCATCGAGTTGCATCAAAACGGCACCAAGTCCAGTGCCTGAGGCGTCTGTGCAGAGAAGAAAGGGTTTGGTATAATCAGGGAATGCTAGAACAGGCATTTACAAGAGCTGTCTTTAGCTTTTGGAAAGCCTGTGACTGGTCGTTAGTCCAAACAAAGGGCACATTCTGCTTGAGTAAGTGGGTCAGAGGAGCGGCGATCTTTGCATAATCTTGTATGAATCTACGATAATAGCCACTGAGGCCCAGGAAACTTCGTACAGCTTCGGTAGTGGTAGGTTCTGGGAAGTTAATAATCGCTTTAGTTTTATCTTCATTAGTATGAATGCCTTGTGCATCTACGACATGGCCAACGAATTTGATTTTCTTTCGCAGGAAGTCACATTTACTGAGATTGATTTTCAGGCCTGCGAGCTGGAGGCGTTCAAAGACTTGCTGGAGCTTGGTAAAATGGTCAGGGATGGATTTACTCACAACAATGATATCATCTAGATAAGCAAAAAGAGAGTGTCCCATCATACCGCTGAAGACTGAATGGATAAGTCGCATGAACACGGAAGGAGCATTTCTCAGACCAAAAGGGAGTCTCTTAAACTGAAAATGTCCGGAAGGAGTGCTGAAGGCTGTAACTGGGCGAGAGGACTCTTCCATTTCGACCTGCCAGTAACTGCTGAGGAGGTCTAAAGATGAAAAGACTACGTTATTTTCACCAAGGGATTCTAGCAAATCAGTGAGGACGGGTAACAGGAAACGGTGATAGTCGACTACTGGTCTAAAGTTGCCGTCCTTCTTTGGTACTAAGAAAAGTGGGCTATTCCATGGACTGACGGAGGGTTCAATAATGTCCTGGTCTAACATGTTCTGTATCATTTGATCTGTTTGCTTTCTCAGGCTGTGAGGAAATCGATACGCTGGTATGTAAATTGGCTGAGTTCCTGGTAGTAGTTCAATCGTATGTTTGACAAGGTCTGTTCTGCCCATCGGTTCACCGGGTAAGGCAACCACGTTTCTGTACGAGGTCAGAAGGTCGAGGAGTTGTGGCGTATCTTCTGGGAAATCCTTGCAAGTGAGATGTGAGAACATATCGGGTGAATATGTTGGCGTAGATCCCGTAGATTAATAGTACATACACCGATTGGCATACTATCATCAGTCTGAATAGTAGGAATTGAGGAATCCTGGCACACCTTTACGGCTGCTGGGTATACTAGGAAGTCTCCAATCTTTACACCACTTTTAAGTTTTAGTGGTGCATTTGTGACATTGAGCAAGTACAGGTAGCATAAACTGTCCTCTAAGACTGTGCACCACGCTGACTCATAAGTCAAGCCATTCACACAACACGTCTCAGGTAGTGTTAGTACATCCACTCCTTCTTTCGCACCGGCAACACAAACAGAGACTTTGGTGAACTCACGAGGTAACAAAATTGTGCACGTATTCGTTACTGCACGTTTCGTCTCTGTGTTGGAGAAGATCATTCACACTGTGTGAGGTAGGTAACTGAGACATGTCTGAATCAGCGATAGTGTTGTCGGGAGAGGAGGTAAGAGCCATTTCCGAAGGCTGAGAGGATGTATCAGTAGACACTGAGGAATTTATGTCCTTGCTCGCAGTCAGTAAAGGAATGGTCTCTGTATTCTCAGATGATGATGGTGGTGGTTTGGGCTGGTCTGGACTTTTTGGTAGCGGTAGGGACAGAGGTAACTGAAGGACTGATTTGATCGTAAGAACAGGACAGGGACATTCCATACTGTATACTGGGAATCCAGAAATGTCTATACTACCACAGGCAGGTAATAATGCAATGGAGTGTTGTGCCATGGTGGAGAAACCAATAAGGGCATCTGCGGGATACTGCAAGTCATTAGTGACCTGAAATTCAATTGGGATAGGGGGCAAATCTCTGTGTAGTTTGACTTCTAGGGTGACTCTTCCCTTAACCTTAAACTCTGAGCCTTCGACACCACATAGGTGAATGTCTGGTGGTTCTAAGAAACTGACGTGGTTGTGATGTCGTTGAATAATATGTAAGGAATTGTCGGAGATCAGATTTACTATAGATCCTGTGTCCAGGAAGAATGACGTTGGTATGTCATGACTGCATCCGAGAATGACTAAACCCGAGGATGTTATGGGACCAACATGGCGGATGGGGAGGTGGGTTTCTGGTTCTATGTGATATTGGGCCGATACGGGCGCGGCGCTTCCCCCGACGGGTGGCGGCTGAGGTAACGACATTCCTCGGTGGTGTGAGTCGTGCTGGATTTGTGGTATTTGCACGTAGGACGACGGGAGCAGGAAGGCGTACGCTGCCTGGTTTGGGAGTGAGGACATCTGTATTTACGGTCGCAACTGGATTCTCGATGTCCTGGATGACCACAGTGCCAGCAAAGAATCGAAGATTGTCTGTTCCGTGGGACCCTAGATTGATCACGACCTGCGGTAGGAGAACGATGCGTGGCAGGTCTGCCGCGTGTGGTGGGACGGGAGCGAGATTGGTCTGGGGTAGTGGAGGTGTGACAAACTGAGGAGGCCAAGGGTTGGGTGGTGCCCTGACGTGAACCTGTTCTTTCATGAATGGCTTTAGTGACCTGAATAATTTTATCTCCTGGATTGAAACCTATTTCCAAGGCTAGCTCTCGCTGTTTAGGAGTAAGCCAGTGCAGGAATCTCAGGTAACCAATTAAGTCAGCAAAGTTGGTGAGTGAAACCACTGGAACGCCATTTTTGTCTTCTAACCATTTCGTGCCTACCAGTAATTGGAGCATCTCACTACTAGTTGCTTTCATGGCGGCGGCAGCTTCGCGAAGCTTGGCATGTTGCGCTGGGACTCTCAAGTCCTCATCCATTTGGTTTAGGAGATTAATGAATCCCATGAGAGACGCGGTATTTGAATGCTGGCAACAAAGGCTGATGAGTTCCTTACGAAAATCAGCAAAGGTATTAATGCTATCGAAATGTCCTGCACGGATCGCGGATCCGATGTCTGATTTGCTGTGGTGCAAGCGACCCATGAGGTAAGCTACTTTGAGCGATTCATCGGTAATCTGCCGATTGTGGATGTCAGTTTCGACTTCATAGACAGACCAAGTTGGGTCCTGGCCGGTAAATTTGGGACGACTGGCATCGTCGAGATAGATAGACTGTGGAGGGTTGGCCATTGTTGGAAGTGTGGAAGTGGCGGAAGGAGAGGAGTGGGAGAGAGAGAAGGTAGTGGTGGTTAAGGGCGAGCAAGACGGGGTATGAAGTGAGGCAGGAGAGTTAGCGATAGGGGAAGGAGTAGAGGAAGAAGAAGGGAGTGTAGAGGTAGGGGTAGAGGAGGAGGTATCTGGATTTACGAGTGTAGGATGAGTAGTAAGTGGTTCTGCGGGAAGTGAAACGTGAGTCTCAGTTACAGGTCGGTGGTACTCTTTGCCACTTCTTAAGTGAGTGATCGTGTTAGAGTCGGCAGACGGTGTGTGATCAGGTGATGTTTCCGGGTCGAGAGGGCTGGTGTTAAGCGGTTGATGTTGAAAGTATGACATTTAATGCGACAATGGAAGATGAGATGAAGGATGAAGATGGATATGTAGGTGGAAATGTATAATATAAAGATGAGAGAATGTAATACATGAGTAGGTGTGAAAACGAATGAATGTGAGAGGATGGAGGGTTTAAATAAAAGTCGAAGGATGAGATGGATAATAAATAACGTAGGTGAAGATGAAAACGGGGTAATGGAAGTGAGATGGAATATTTACAAAATATCCAATCTGTAGAGAAAATCGAGGATAATCTCTATAGGAAGGTAAGGTATACTATAGTTACACTGTAGAGACGGGATTGACGAGATGTATGACGTGCAGGTGTGGCTGGGCATAGCGGGGCTGGGGTGGGGCGGGGCGGGGCGGCGCTGGAGGGACAGCCGGTCGGAGATGAGAGTGGCTGGGGACGAGACTGGAGCGATATGTTGGATGAGTCTTAGAAGATGCGGAACTTCTCGCTGGGCTTAAGTCGAGACGGGAAGCGACGCTCCGATGAGTCACCGGCAGGGAGTTGCGGTCCTAGGAGGCTCGCTTAATTCAGACCACATGGGAGGGCAGGGTGTGGCGGCGTCGGGGCCGGTGTGGGGGTGAGGGCAGATGTTGGTACAATGCAGATGTACAGCTGCTGAGTTGCAAATTCAGAGAACGGCAGTGGACAGACAGTGATAAGTGGCACCGTGGGGGCAGGATTTATGACGAGTTCGGAACAGGTGCTGGGAACAGGTGAAACAGATGCGTAGGTCGGTGATGGTGACACTTGCGGGCAGGAACAAGGTGTGTGGGTGGGGTTGTTTGAGAGGTGAGCACTGGTGAGAGAAATTGTACACCTGGAGGCACAGCCGGTTATTAAACCACGATCGAGAGGCACTGAGGAGGGGTGAGGCTGTGAGATGCGAGACGTCGTGTATTTGTTGGTGTCATTAAATGGTGTAGGAGGCGGTCAGAATCTGTTGGTCCGAAACACCGCTGCTACCAAATGTAACTTGCAGTACTTTGGTGATAGAAACTCCGTGTACAAACAGCTAGTTAAGGAGTTTATTACGAGCTCTGACAAAAATAGCCTGCCCTTCTTGAGTGTCTGCTCAGAACTGATGCAGTAACGCCCTCTGCCCAGGCTTGGGCTCTGGGAAAGTGTGCTAGGTCAGCAAGTTTAGTGGGGGCATGTATGCATTGGGGGGGGGGGCATATATACATCGGGGTAGACATTGTAGGGGGGGTACAGACTTTTTTTTTTTTTATGGCATTTTCATGTCATAGCACCCATGGTCACAGTTATGTGAGCTGCCTAGCATGGGTCATCTGGCAAGGTCACGAGTCAATTGTGAAACAAATTATTCGGAAACAGTTCCAACACTTCCCCATGCAACTGATTATATTTCTGGTGGCCCAAGTTCAGGCTCTAATCTGTGCAAGTGGTGACATCTGGCGAAGCTTTTTTTATATTTGGTAAGTGGTAGGTGGTGGCGACCATCATCCACTCACTTGATGTAGTGCTGCCTACTTCTTCCTTAGTCTTTATCATTCTTTTTCTATGCCTGCCCTCCTCCCTTCCTATTTCTCCCATCTTTCCTGTCACTTCTTATTGCTTTTCTTTCCTTTACAGGTGGCTTTATATTGAGTGACAAGCCAAATGGTTTCCTGTGAGCCAGGAAACCATTTACAGCGGTGGGTGTTAACCATAAAACCAAACCATAAGTGCTCCCTACGTGTCAGCAAGTGGGTTGGTGGAGGGTTAGTGCCCCTCCCCGTAAAACAAAAAACTCAAAGTCAAATGGCCACCCCTTAAGGGATTATGGCGTCTGGCAATAGATAGATAGATAGATAGGCTACAGTAAACTGAAAGTCTCAAACTTACATATTTATATGTAAAATACACACCGCCGCCACCACCAGGCCAACCATCCCACCATCCCCCATCTTACTACCGAGCCGCAGCCCCACCACTACCCCAGGAAGACACCACGGCAGGCCAGGTCAGGGTGAGACTGACCCAGAGCGAGAAGGGTGCCGGGGCGCCCCTACCTTAAGTCCCTCTTCCACTCACCTGACCCGACAACAACCAAGCAGGAATGAGAGACGATCCTGCGAGAGGAGCAGCCTTCACCAGGTTCGGGGTGGGACTGCTCCCAAGCAGTGCCGCGGTAATGGCCACAGTACGTACCGGGGAGGGAGCGGCCACAGTATGCCCCTCAGTTGTTGCCTCCTGTAGTGCCGCTACAACGGCCACAGTACGTGTGGGGGAAGGAGTGGCCACAGTATGCCCTTCAGCTACATCCACCCCTGGAGACGGCCTCGAAGTATTAGCTATTGAGCGCGCTCCGACTGGCAAAGGGGGGAGGAGTGGAGCCGCGACAACGGCCACAGTATGTGTCGGGGAGGGAGCGGCCACAGTACATCCCTCATCCACTACCTCCTCCTCCTACGGGAGTAACACCGCGGTAACGGCCACAGTACTTATCGGGGAGGGAGCGGCCCCAGTATGCCCCTCAGTTACGTCCCGTCGGGCAGGCAGAGCTGTGACAACGGCCACAGTACATGTCGGAGAGGGAACGGCCACAGTATGCCCCTCATCTGCCTCTTCCTCCTTCGGGAGCAGCACTGCCACAACGGCCACAGTACGTGTGGGGGATGGAGCGGCCACAGTACGCCCTTCAGCTGCTACCCTTAGGGAATGCGAAACCTCCACAACGGCCACAGTACGTGTGGGGGAAGGAGTGGCCACAGTACACCCTTCATTCGCAGTTTCTAGGGTTGTCCCGGAGGAGAAGGTTCCTTGCGCGGCCAACTCACTACCTCTCGGCTGCGTGGGACACCCTTCTCTCTCTCCCTCCAGGTGTGGTTCCCCGGAGGTGCTGCCATTCCAAAAGTGGTGGTAAGGTCCTGTCTCGGTCCTGCAGCCCACCCCTGGACAACACCGGCCCCTGACGGACGCCCGGCTGAGAAGGCACCGCAGTCCACTCCTGACAGCGCCCCACTCTGTAGGTGACCACAGCACTCGGACTCCCAAGGCCAGTCAGCAGGCCCCAGAGCAGAACCACTCGAGCCCCACTCTCCCATGGCCCTCCGCCCAGAGTAAGAGGCGGCAGGCCCGTCTACTGAAGCTGTTTGGCCCCAGCCCCGAGGTCCACATACCAGGTCGAGGCCCCCAGACCGGAGGGCCTCCCTGCACCCCACCGATGAGGCCCCAGTACGAGGGCCGCCTATCAGGTCGAGGCCCTCAGACGAAAGGGCCTCCCTGCACCCCTCTGACAAAGCAGGCCTGGGCAGTGACGTCCCTGCGGGTGGTACATTGTCTTCTGCAGGAGGGCTCCCCAGAAGGGCCCCCTCCCACTCCTGGATGCAACCTCTGTTAGCCCAGAGACCAGGGGCATAGTGGCGACTCCAACGCACCTCTCGAGTCGTGCCTAAGTAAGTGAAAGACACAGTGACAGTGGGACCGTCAAAATACAATATAAAGTGACGAACAGTGACTATCTATACAAGGGCAGAAATCAAGGGTCAGAAGCACGGATTGTGAGACAGAGACAGTTGGGATATATAGACAGTGTTGCGACTATATTAGTGGCGAACAGGAAAAGACTAACGCCCGTAGTCTTGAAACTGAGGGCAGGGGTTACCCTTCCCACACCCGACTCAAGGTGGAAGCTCACACCTTCAACCTAAGTGGTAATCTTGAAAGCGGGAGAGCTCACTCCTTCGTGTGGGTAGGCGGGGTAGAGTTGGTAACACTGATTAATTTTAAAAATTTAAAATCTTAAAATAAAAACAATACATATGACAGTTTCTAAGATTCACACACAGTATAAACTATTAATGTTTGCAATTCTTACCTCTTCTATTACTGAAGACTGGCTTTTTTTTTCTTAAATACTCTGTACAGGAGTATGCTTACAGGATTTGGAGAACCTGTACCGCAGGAAAATTTTGGTGTCAGTCATAGCATCAGAGGAGTTCATGCGGTCAGTAATGACCCTACGAATACGCCTGGGCTGGTAATACCGCTTTTGACTATATTTCTGCCCCAAATCCTTGTTTTCGCCATTCTTCCCAATCAGAACCCCAAAATCCCACTACCCAAGACAGGGGATGGAGGGGTTAAATTGAACACTACGAACTGTTATGCGGGGTGTTTTTAGTCCTACCTCTCGTCCTAAAAACGCCCGCGACTGAGCGGGGTCCTCTTTCCGGACCGGAAATAAAGCACCAACAAAGGAACAGGGCATAAAAACTCGGCAGTACACCTTAACACATATATTGCATTAATTCAATACACCTTACAATATAAAAACAGAGAGACATTGGATATGGTATAGATAGGAAGACAGAGCTGGTTTACTAACACACACTATACACTCAAGAATGTCAAGGGCAGAATTCATATGTATGTTATATGTTGGTAATTATTAGAACATGGCACTGATATTATAAATAGTGAATAATTGTCATTTAGTGTTCTGGACAGAATGCACAATATATGATTGAAACAATGGGTCTGATTGGCTTATATTTGCATATACTAATTATAGCACACGGCACGTCACAGGAACTGTCACTTAGCCGCGGCGACACTGTTGTACTGGTTTTCTCGTTCTTTTGCCACTGAGGGAGTTTCTTCACATTCAATCACTTTACTATACAGTATATGTTCTCTGACCCTGGTTTACTGCCTTGATGGTCACTACTATAGTGCGTTACTTTACGTTATCTTCCTCACAGTTTCACTGTTACCTTTGTCACTGTCTCTGAGGCTTACACTTATACATAACAGGCGAGATGCGTTGAAGTCGCCACTAAAGCCCAGTCCCTGGGCTAACAGAGGTGGCGCCTGGGTGTGGGAGGGCGCCCTCCAGGGGAACCCTCCTTCAGGAGGCAGTGGACCACCCGCGCGGGCGTCGTCGCCCGGGCTTGCTTCATCAGTAGGGTGCAGGGAGGCCCTTCAGTCTGGGTGCCTCAACCTGGTGAGTGGCCCTCGTGTAGGGGCCTCGTTGGTGGGGTGCAGGAAGGCCCTCCGGCCTGGGGGCCTCGACCTGGTAGGTGGCCCTCGGGGCTGGGGCCAAATAACTCCAGAAGCCGGGCCTGTCGCCTCTTACTCCTGGCGGAGGGCCATGGGGGAGTGGGACCCAGACGGCCCTGCTCAGGGGCCTGCTGACCGGCACTGGAGGTCCGGGTGCTACAGTCGCCTGTAGGGCGGGGAGCCGCCAGGAGTGAACTGCGGCACCTCTTCTGTGGGGCATCTGTCAGGGGCCGGGGTCGTCCAGGGGTTAGCTGCAGGACTGGAACAGGACCTTGCCACCACTCTAGGAATGGCAGCACCTCTGGGGAACCACACCTGGAGGGAGAGAGAGAAGGGCGTCCCACGCAGCCGAGAGGTAGTGGGCCGGCCGCGCAAGGGACCTTTCCCTCCGGGAGAACCCTAGGAACTGCAGATGAAGGGCGTACGATGGCCGCTCCTTCCCCCACACGTACGATGGCCGTGTTGGCGGTGCTGCTCCCGAAGGAGTATTGGCAGATGAGGGGCGTACGATGGCCGCTCCCTCCCCGGCACGTACGATGGCCATGACCGTGGTTCTGCCTGCCCGATGGGAAGTAACTGAAGGGCGTACAGTGGCCGCTCCTTCCTCCACACGTACGATGGCCGAGTTGGTGGTGTTACTTCCGTAGAGGGAGTAGAAAGTGGATGAGGGGCGTACAATGGCCGCTCCCTCCCCGACACATACAATGGCCGTGTTCGTGGTTTCACTTCTCCTTCCTTTGCCTGTTGGTGTGTGCTCAATAGCTACGCCACCGAGACCATCTCCAGATGGGTCTGTAACTGAAGGGCGTACGATGGCTGCTCCTTCCCCCACACGTACAATGGCCGTGTTGGCGGTGTTACAGAGGGAAACAACTGAGGGGCGTACGATGGCTGCTCCCTCCCCGGTATGTACGATGGCCGTATCCGCGGTGTTGTTTGGGACTGTTTCTGGAGCAGTCCCACCCCGAACCTGGTGAAGGCTGCCCCACTCGCAGGGTCATTTCTTCTTCCTGCGTGGTTGCTGTTGGGTCGGTTCCGCGGAAGAGGGACTCAAGGTGGGGGCGCCCTGGCGCCCTTCTTGCTCTGGGTCAGTCTTACCTTGCCCTGGCCTGCCGTGGTGTCCTCCTGGGGTGGTGGTTGGGCTGGGAGTCGGGAGTGGGGTTGGGGATGGTGGGGTGGTTGGTCCGGTGGTGACGGAGGTGTGTATTTTACCCCCTTTCCGCGGTCAAGAAGTCACACCCCGTGACTGGAGGTAGTATGTGCTGGTGGTGGGCGTCTGGTGAGCTGGTTGGATGTGCTGGAGGAGGGTGGTCCAGTGGTAAGTGGTGGTGTTTGGCTCCTGGTGGGGGTTGAGGGTGAGCCGGAGCGATGAAGGCTGCGTGGTGTGGTGTAGGATACGAAGGAGTTGTTGGGTCCCCCTTAGTCTGACGGGCGGGCGGACATGTGGGCGCCATTGGATGCGGTCGATTCTCATCTCTGGAGGTGGTGTTTGGTGCAGAGGTAGAGGCTGTATGCTGGCGAGGGAGGAGGGGTTGGGCCTTTTATGAGGGAGGATATGGTGGGAAGAGCGCTGTCCTTTGGGGAATTGGGAATTGGGAACTTTCCACCTTGCCTGATGGATGGGGAGCATGATGGGGGTGGTGTTGGGGGTATGGATGGTATGTTTTGGGTAATGTGAGGTAGTAGGGGAGGTGTGGGTTGGTGTAAGGGTATATCTGGATGGTGGGTGTGAGAGGCGTCCTGATCTGGTGGTAGTGGTGGTGAGGGTGGGTGTTGGTGGTGAAGATGGGGAGGCATGTGGTGGTGTGGGCATTCTAATTTGGTCAGGGGCGGTTGTGGGTGAGGGTGTGGGGTGTCGTGTGTAGTGAGAATGGTCGGGGGGCAAGGGGTGGGCAGGAGTGGGTGCGTTGGTGGTGCGGTTGGCAGGTGGAATGTGAACACGTGGTGGGATAGTAGGTGAGGCAGTGCGTGGAGGGGTGCTGGAGGGGTGTAGGGGCAGTGGTGGTGGTGCGGTGGTGTTGGGTGCGGTTTCCGTCTGGTGATAGGGTGTGGAGTGGGTGGTGGGAGCCGCGGGTGGTGGTTGAGAGTGGCGTGGTGGAGATGGTGCTGTGGGTGTAGGGGAATCATGGGAAGTTGGAGGTGGTGAGGGGTCAGAATCGGGGAGAATTGGTGGTGGGTCGGGTGTCGGTGTAGGGGGCGGCGGGGTTGCGGTGGGTGAGGCGGAGGGGGGGGTGAAAAGGAGTAGGTGTATGAATCAGGGGGTTGATTCTCAGTAGATGCCGAGGTTGGTGGTGCGCGGCGGGAGATGTGTGGCACGCGGCTGAGTGTGGGTTCATTGTTGGTGGGGTGGAAGGGACGCACATGCCTGTTGCGGTATGTGCGTGTTTGTCCATGGTGGCTGATAGTGACTTGGTAGGGGTTGGGGACGTTGGTGATAGTGAAGGGACCGTCAAATCAGGGGGAGGTTTTGCTGGGGATTGGCAGACGTGCCACGATGACGGAATCTCCTGTTTTGTAGGGGTTGGAGCGGAGTGTGTTGGGTTGTAGGTCCTGTTGGGCTTGGAGGTGGTGGAGACGTTTTTTTAGGTGGTGTAGGGGGTCAGTGGTGGAAGGTGGGGTGGGTGGTTGGAGGTGTTGGACTCACTCGTGGGGTGTTATGCCGTCGTCTCTGGGGCATGTGTTGAGGCCCCACTGCACAATTTTGACGTGGGCCGGCCAATCATCGTTGCCTGTTTGCACAATTCTGGTTCTGACTTGGTTTAGGAGGGATCTATGACTTCTCTCGCAGACGCTATTTCCCTGTGGCCAGTATGGAGAGGAGTGGGAAATATGATAACCAAAGATTGTTGCGAGTTCCTCTCAGATCTTGCTCGTGAATTCTGGGGTGTTCTCTGAGTGTAGGGTTTGGGGAATCCCGAAGTAGGGAAAGACATGGCAGACTAATGCGTCGGTGACTGTTACGGCGTTATGGTCTTTAGCGGGGCAGGCGATGATGAATTTGGAATAAACATCAACGAAGGTGATGATGTATTTGTATCCCGCTTAAGGTGCGAGAGGGCCGACAACATCAACTGAGAGTAGCTGCCATGGTTTTTGAGCTGTCAGTTTCCCCGATGGTCCAGGCGTGCGTGTGATATCTTTCCCTAAGGCACAGGCTCGGCATGCTTGAATGATGTTTTTGGCGATGTTTGAGGGGTTTGGTGTCCAGTATATGTTGTTGAAGATTTGCAGGAGTTTTTTTGTGCCGAGGTGAATGCCATTGTCGGAGTGAAGGTGGAGCATGGCATCATGTGCAGTGTCAGGGTCGAGGACGATGTGGCCGTCTGGGTTGAAGAGTTGATCGCCTTGCTGGTATAGTTTGGTGAAGGTACGTGGCGGGATCCAGGTGGGGTATTGTTTATTCCGCCACATTTGAATTAGGTCAGTGTCGGGGTGAATCACGCTGACGGAGAGGCGGGAAAGGGCATCAGCATTGGTGTGTAGTTTCCCGGGCCGGTAGGATATTTCGAAATCGAATTCCTCCAGAGCCTCTCACCAACGAATGAGTTGGGCGTTGGTGATCTTAGACTGTCGTAGCCATAGAAGTGATTGGTGATCTGTAATAATGACTACGTGGGTGCTGGAGATGTATGAACAGAAATAGTCCAACGCCCAGACGATGCCAAGGTACTCGCTCTTGGTGGCAGCATAATTCTGTTAGGCTTGATTGAGGGTGCGGCTGGCACAGGCTGGCACAGGCCATTTTGTACCTGAGTGAGTACAGCCCCTATGGCAATGAGGGAGAGATCGGTGTAAAGACGGAAGGAGAGGTTGTAGTCTGGGAAGGCTACAATGAAGGCTGATATGAGTTTTGATTTGAGGGTGGTAAATGCTGTTTTCCTTGCATCTGTCCACACGAATGGTTCGCCCTTTTTTGTGAGATCATGTAGGGGTTTAGCGATGTCCGCGAAGCCCTTGGCGAAACGTCGGTATTAGGAGGTTAGGCCTAGGAAGGCCCGCATTTCGTGAACATCTCTGGGTAGAGGGAGGTCGGCTATGGTGCGGAGTTTGTCAAGATTGGGAGATATGCCCTCGGCTCCGATCACGTGCACTAGGAAGGAGACGGATCTTTCGGCTAGGACGCATTTGGATGGCTTTAGTTTAAGTCCGGCCTGGCGTATACGTATGAAGACTTGTTTGAGGCGGTGGAGGTGGTCTGCCCAAGTATGGCTGAATACTATGACGTTGTCGAGATACGCCAGTCAGATCTCCCAGGTAAGGCCGCTCAGGACCAACTCCATGAGACGGGAGAATGTAGCTGGGGCATTGCGGAGTCCAAAGGGGAGGATATTGAACTCGTAGTGTTTGCCGTTTGAGGTTGAGAAAGCCATTTTTTGTTTGTCTTCTGGGTGGACGGGGACCTGCCGTAACCCGATTGCAGGTTGAGGGTGGAAAACCACGATGAGTAGTCTAATGAGCCGGGGGAATTGTCAATTCGGGGTAGGGGTGTGGCATCCTTGGTGGTAACATAATTGAGCTTGCGGTAGTCCGCACAGAACCACATGGTGCCATCTTTTTTTCTAACCAGAACGACGGGGGAGGACCATGGGCTGGTGGAGTTAGAAATAATGCTGGCATTGAGCCTGTCCTGGACCTGCCGGTCTTCCTCTGCTCGCTGGTTGGGGTTTTTGCGGCGTGAGGGTTGACGGATGGGTGGGCCGGTGGTGTGGATCTCGTGATTGAGATAGGTAGTGTGCCCGATGTCTGTTGGGCCTGATGAAAAAAGGTCTTAAAAATCCAGGAGTAACTGTCGGAGGCTATTAGTTTGGGCAGTGGAGTAGGTAGAGTAGGTAGAATGGAAGGGGTGGAGGGAGGTGATTCGCAGGGTTCTGTCTCCTCCATGTCACCTACGATCAATCCCTGTGGTAGGGTGTGGTGGCGAGGTTCGCGATGCGGACCGCACGGACATGGGGGGGGGGAGGAAGGTTGAGGACACTAAACAGGATGAGAGGGGTCCGGTAGGTAGGGCTGGGGAGAAGAGGATGGAGGTACTGGAGGGTCTGTTGAGTTGTAACCAAGCCTCATGGTGGGGTGGAATGGTGATAGCTGAAGCAATGGTGGCGGGAAAAGTTGGAGGTGAAGGTGGAATAGGTGAGGGAGAGCGTGAGGAGTGGGGGTGAGGAGGTGAGATGTGGGGTGATGGGGTTGGTGGGTTGCATGTGCAGAGTGGTTGGGGGAGATGAGTGGTGGGTGATGATGGTGTGTGTGTGGAGTGTGAAGGGTTAAGTTGTTGTTGTTGTGTTTTGGGGGGGGTGTTGGGGGCTGGACAGAAGTGGAGGCAGTGTTGATAACAGTCGTTGGTGGTGTGCAGCTTCTGTAGAAGGTCCAGCCCCAGGTACCCGATGTATGCACGGCAGGTGGAGTAAAAGACGAGGAAGGGATGTGTGGTGGAAGCTTGTTGGTGAGTTTCAATCCGTAGGGCCCGTGTTTCTCCACGGATAGGCAGGGGGCCGTCCCCCACATCTACGAGGTTGGCTGAGGTGGAGAAAAGGGGGCCAAAGGCGGAACTGTGGCGGGAGTAGGAGTGTGAGTACAGGCATGACCTGGCAGCTCCCGTGTCCACCAGTAGCCTTGCCTTGACCCCGTTCAGGCGTATTTTGTCGTAGACTGGGGGTCTGTGCTTGTGTGAAGTGGCCCCCGCCGCCGTGGGGAGGTGGGGGGGTGGACCTAAAAATCCATCTGCTGAGTGTGGTCTTCCTCGTCGGGTTCCTTGTCGCCTGGCTCTGGGTATATTATGGGTGGAGCGTCATCTTGTGGGGTATCGTCTTCCAGGGAGGATACCTTTCGACGCCCTTGTGTGAAGGGCCTACGTCGGCTAGCTTTCAGTTGTTCCCTGATGTCATGCAGAGGGCAAGTGCGACTGCAGGCCGTAAATTCCCAGGGGTTGATTGAAATGAGATTGTGGTTTTGCCTGGAGTTAGGACGTTTTTTCAGGGGGTGGGCCCTGGGGACGGTGAGGGATGGCTCCATGGTAGGCTGGGTAGGTGGCGTCCTAGGTTTGGGTGGTGGAGCCTTGGTGGTGGGGAATTTGCTTACAGTGTGGATAGCCTGGGGCGTGAGGCGGGCGGCCAGGAGGCGTTGTACGAGTTGTAGATCATGATCCATATGCCAGAGGGATCATGGATAGTAAAATGCTCTCTGACTGTGCTTGGGAGGATTCTCAGAAGGGTATTAAATGTGTGTTGATCCTGAGTGTCTGTGGTTGTGTCAGGATAAGCAGCAGTGACGAGTCGCCGTGCCTGGACGAAAGTGTCGTCTAAGCTACCGTCATAGGTGAGGGTGTCGAGTTGCGATAGGGCAACAACTTTGCCCAGTGAAGGCGTGGCGGCCTGTTTCACGATGTGTGAGAATTGATCCCATGTTAATTCCGGGATGATTTTTGAGGCAACAGTTGCAATTACTTTGCCCAGGTTGGGTAGTGTGACTGCTATTTTCTCTCTGTCAGTGTCAAACCCAATATCTAAGAGAGGTTTAACCATATCCAAGTAGACGTCAATGTCATATTGTTCGGGATTGAACATTGGCAATTGGATGTGAGGTTTGGCTGCCATTATGCAAGTTTCCCTTATTGTGTTCCTCCGTGCTTTAATCGGATCCAGAACCACCGCTGGCCACCAGTGTTATGCGGGGGGTTTTTAGTCCGACCTCTCGTCCTAAAAACGCCCGCGACTGAGCGGGATCCTCTTTCCGGACCGGAAATAAAGCACCAACAAAGGAACAGGGCATAAAAACTCGGCAGTACACCTTAACACATCTATTGCATTAATTCAATACACCTTACAATATAAAAACAGAGAGACATTGGATATGGTATAGTTAGGAAGACAGAGCTGGTTTACTAACACACACTATACACTCAAGAATGTCAAGGGCAGAATTCATATGTATGTTATATGTTGGTAATTATTAGAACATGGCACCGATATTAAAATAGTGAATAATTGTCATTTAGTGTTCTGGACAGAATGCACAATATATGATTGAAACAATTGGTCTGATTGGCTTATATTTGCATATACTTATTATAGCACGCGGCACGTCACAGGAACTGTCACTCAGCCGTGGCGACACTGTTGTACTGGCTTTTTCGTTCTTTTGCCACTGAGGGAGTTTCTTCACGTTCAGTCACTTTACTATACAGTATATGTTCTCTGACCCTGGTTTACTGTCTTGATGGTCACTATTATAGTGCGTTACTTTACGTTATCTTCCTCACAGTTTCACTGTTACCTTTGTCACTGTCTCTGATGCTTACACTCATACATGACAGGCGAGATGCGTTGAAGTCGCCACTAAAGCCCAGTCCCTGGGCTAACAGAGGTGGCACCTGGGCGTGGGAGGGGGCCCTCCAGGGGAACCCTCCTTCAGGAGGCAGTGGACCACCCGCGGGGGCATCATCACCCGGGCTTGCTTCATCAGTGGGGTGCAGGGAGGCCCTTCAGTCTGGGGGCCTTGACCTAGTGAGTGGCCCTCGTGTAAGGACCTCGTCGGTGGGGTGCAGGGAGGCCTTCCGGTCTGGGGGCCTCGACCTGGTAGGTGGCCCTTGGGGCTGGGGCCAAATACCTCCAGGAGCCGGGCCTGTCACCTCTTACTCCTGGCGGAGGACCGTGGGGGAGTGGGGCCCAGATGGCCCTACTCAGGGGCCTGCTGACCAGCACTGGAGGTCTGGGTGCTGTGGTCGTCTGTAGGACGGGGCGCCGTCAGGAGTGAACTGCGGCACCTCTTCTGTGGGCCTTCCATCAGGGGCTGGGTGTCACGGTGTTTTTAAGATAAATGCAATATTGAAGGATATTTTTCAATATTACTGAAGAGCAGGGACAATGAATTGTCTTGTGAAAATCAAGTAATGATTACTTTATTCTGGCTTGCTTCGCCGATTCTCTAAGAACGAGAATTTATAAACTTTCTCAACAGTACACAGCAGAGACTAATTCCTCACAATTGCTGTTTGTTAGTACTGTTAGCCTCTGGAGAAAGTGACTTCACCCCTGACAATCAATAACTAATACTATTAATGATATCAGGTTCTTGCTGATGCATTAACTCCTAGATGGCACAACGGATTCTAAGCTTAATACAAAAGACTGGCCTAAGTACCAGTTATGAATAGCAAAGCATTTATGCAAGCTAGGAGCTATAAGTGAAATAAGCTCAATGGAGAAATGAAACACGAGTTTACATTACATTAAGCTCGAGAAAAAGAACTGTTAATTTATTGATTACAATAAAATAAATTAATGTTACATGAGTCTCAAGATGAATTCAAATAAAGAAATCGCACTCACTCGCTCACTCAAAAGCTAACTCTTAAACCTAGGAAAAAATGAAAAGAAATACTGGTCAAAGAGTGGACTAAGCAGATGACTCGGCGTCGTTACTGGAAGGACACTGCACTCGCTGTCTCTTGCCTATCACACTATGTGGAAATTCGGTGGCACTACACGCTCTGGCCCAAACTGCTTTCGTGGCGCTCAAATCTCGACTGACTAAATCGTGGGAAAGAGGGAAGTGTTGTGGCCGCATTACCAACAGCTAGAATGAGCGAAACACACCCACAACAAATCGCTCAGAGGAAGCGCTAATGTCTTGCACAAAGACGATCATTTATGGCATATTGGAAAATTGTCTGAAAAACATTCCCGACCAAGTGAGCAGTTAACTAAACGATAAACTGGGATTCTACTAGAGTTCGCGGTTTCCCACTAGATTTAATGTCACGAGCCGACTCGTGACACCAGGGTCGTCCAGGGGTTGGCTGCAGGACTGGAACAGGACCACACCACCACTCTAGGAACGGCAGCACCTCTGGGGAACCACACCTGGAGGGAGAGAGAGAAGAGCGTCCCATGCAGCCGAGAGGTAGTGAGCTGGCCGTGCAAGGGACCTTCCCCTCTAGGAGAACCCTAGGAACTGCAGATGAAAGGCATACGATGGCCGCTCCTTCCCCCACACATACAATGGCCATGTTGGCGGTTCCGCAGCTCCTAAAGGCAGCAGCTGAAAGGCGTACGGTGACCACTCCTTCCCTCACACGTACGATGGCTGTGTTGGCGGTCCTGCTCCCGAAGGAGGAAGAGGCAGATGAGGGGCATACGATGGCCTCTCCCTCCCCGGCACGTACAATGGCCGTGTCCACGGTTCTGCCTGCCCGATGGGAAGTAACTGAAGGGCATACAGTGGCCGCTCCTTCCCCCACACCTACAATGGCCGTGTTTGGCGGTGTTACTCCCGAAGGGGGAGGAGAAAGTGGATGAAGGCTGTACAATGGCCGCTCCCTCCCCGACACGTACGATGGCCGTGTTCGCAGTTCCACTTCTCCTTCCTTTGCCTGTTGGTGTGCGCTCAATAGCTACTCCACCGAGGCCGTCTCCAGATGGGTCTGTAACTGATGGGCGTACGATGGCCGCTCCTTCCCCCACATGTACGATGGCTGTGTTGGCAGTGTTACAGGGGGAAACAACTGAGAGGCGTACAATGGCTGCTCCCTCCCCGGTATGTACGATGGCCATATCCGCGGTGTTGTTTGGGACTGTTTCTAGAGCAGTCCCACCCCGAACCTGGTGAAGGCTGTCCCGCTCACAGGGTCGTTTCTTCTTCCTGCGTGGTCGTTGTTGGGTCAGTTCTGCGGAAGAGGGACTCAAGGTGGGGGCGCCCCGGCGCCCTTCTCGCTCCGGGTCAGTCTTACCTTGCCCTGGCCTGCCGTGGTGTCCTCCTGGGGTGGCGGTTGGGCTGGGAGTCGGGAGTGGGGTGGGGGATGGTGGGGTGGTTGGTCCTGCTGCGGCGGAGGTATGTATTTTACGAACACCGAAAATAAAAGCCAAATTCGTTCAGATCACACCAAAATACACCAGAAAAATATATTGCCAAGCCGAAACAAAATAGTGCGGACTTATAAAAGCTCACTGAACGCAAACATGAGACTTCATAATTCAAACTAACTGGCTGTGCACCAGTCGTCTTTTTAGGTAGTACTTGGCCGTTCTTTACTGTAGGAATTATTTCACGTACTAATCAAACTGATTATAAAAGTATCATGCACCATATCTGATAAACAGCTTGGTAGAAATATTGAGAAATAAAATGGAAGTGGATACAGTATCTTTGTTTTCGTCTCGCCGAAAATTAACTATCTTCAGAGAAATGGTGAATTCTTTTAAAACGATAAAAATATTAACCGCTTATTTTTTTTCTTTACACGATGTTTTTATTATGAAATTAAAATTCCCATCACACACACCATACGGTCCTTTAAATCCTACATAGTTTTCTTTGCACAAAGCTGCTATAATATGACGAAGGGGCATGCGAAAGGGTGCTATGACTCTCCCCGAGGATTCCAGTACTACGCTGTGGTAATCATCTACCAGACTACCAGAAGATCCGGATGGGGCAAGGTGAACTCCTTCCCACGGTTTAAGACTACGGCCATAAGTCTACAGAAGTGAAATAAGAGAAATAGTGTCACCACGGCTAAGTGACAATTCTGAGTGCCGCGACTCGCGCCGCATCAAACTTATAGAAATATCGACCCAACTGCCCCTTCATTCCATTCTCATGTAGCACATCTATTAGAATGTAATAAATGTCTATTTATGCCTAAAAACTAACAGCTGTACCGTGCTCTACCGACTGATAAAATCTGTATAAATGATCACTAGTATAATCTGTCCCCGACATCACTGTTGTGTTTGTGCACTTTGTACCTGAACCCAAACTCTGTCACCCTGTCTTTTCTGTATCCAGTGTCTCTTTGTTTTCAATTGTAAACTGTGCTGAAATAAGGTAATAGATGTGTTAAGGTATACTGCCGAGTTTTTATACCCTGTTCCTTTGTTGGTTCTTTACTTCCGGTCCGGAAAGAGGACCCCGCTCAGTCGCAGGCGTTTTTAGGACGAGAGGTCGGACTAAAAACATCCCGCATAACACTGGTGGCAAGCGGTGGTTCTGGATCCGATTAAAGCACGGAGGAACACAATAAGGGAAACTTGCACAATGACAGCCAAACCTCACATTCAATTGCCAAGGTTCAGCCCTGACCAATATGACATTGACGTCTACTTGGATATGGTTAAACCTCTCTTAGATATTGGGTTTGACACCGACAGAGAGAAAATTGCAGTCACACTACCTAACCTGGGCAAAATAATCGCTACTGTAGCCACAAAAATCGTCCCAGAATTGACATGGGACCCATTGTGAAACAGGCTGTCACGCCTTCACTGGGCAGAGTTGTCGCCCTTTCACAACTCGATGCCCTCACCTACGATGGCAGCCTAGATGACCCTTTCGTCCTGGCACGGCGACTCGTCACCGCCGCCTATCCCAAAGCAACCACAGCCATTCGGGATCAACACACATTCAACACCCTGCTGCGAATCCTCCCAAGCACAGTCAGGGAACATTTCACGATATATGATCCCTCTGGCGATATGGACCGTGATTTGCAACTCGTACGACGCCTCCTGGCCGCCCGCCCCATGCTCCAGCGTATCCACGCTGTGAGCAAATTCCCAACACCCAAGGCCCCGCCACCCAAGGCACGGCTGCCACCCACACGACCTACTATGGAGCCGTCGGTCACCATCCCCAGGGCCCACCCCCAGAAGAAACGCCCTAACCCCAGGGAAAACCACAACCCCATTTCAATTAACCCCTGGGAATTTATAGCCTTCAGTTGCATCTGCCCGTTGCACGACATCCGTGAGCAGCTCAAAGCAAATTGACGCAGGGCATTCACACAAGGTATCCTCCCGAAAGGTATCTTCTCTGTACGACGACACCCCACCAGATGACGCCCCACCAATAACGTACCCGGAGCCAGGTGACGAGGAGCCCGACGAGGAAGACCACACTCAGCAGATGGATTTTTAGGTCCGCCCCCCCACCTCCCCACAGTGGCGGGGGCCACTTCACATAAGTACAGACCCCCAGTCTACGACAAAATACGCCTGAATGGGGTCAAGGCAAGGCTACTGGTGGACACGGGAGCTGCCAGGTCATGCCTGTACCCAAATTTTTTTCGGCCCCCTTCTCTCCACCTCAGCCAATCTCGTAGACGTGGGGGATGGTCCCCTGCTTATCCGTGGAGAAACACGGGCCCTGCGGACTCAAACCCACCAGCAAGCTTCCACCACACACCCCTTCATCTTTTTCGATTCCACCTGCCGTGCATACGACGGGTACCTGGGGCTGGACCTCCTGCAAAAACTGCACACCACCATCGACTGTTACCAATGCCGCCTCCACTTCTGTCTAGCCCCCCCCACAAAAAAAAAAACACATCATAACCTTTCACCCAACACGTACACACCATCAGTCATCTCCCCCACCTCTTTGCACATGCAACTCACCACTCCCTTCACCCAGCACCTCACCTCCTCACCCACACCCCGCACACTTTCCCTCATCTATACCACCTCCCCCCCTCCTTAGTGTTGAATTTTTAGATATCAGTGATGCGTGGAGTTACTTTACAGAAACTCCCAACAGTGCCATCAAATTATGTATTCCAGTGTGCAACAGAAGGCCCATGAGGGGGAGCCTTCTTACTTTACTCTCCTTATCCTTCAGCATGTAGAGCTAGATCTTGTAGTCAGTCTGCTCTGTACCAAACAGCCTAGAAAGGACCATAAGGTCTGTTGCTGTTTGCGTTCCTTTGTACTCCTTTGTACTTTGTACACTTTCCCCGCCACCATCGCTTCCGCTATCACCATTCCACCCCACCATGAGGCTTGGTTACAACTAAACAGACCCTCCAGTACCTCTGTCCTTTTCTCCCCAACCCTACCAGCTGGACCCCTTTCGTCATGTTTAGTTTCCTCAACGTTCCTCCCTCCCCATGTCCGTGCGGTCCACATCGCAAATCTTGCCACCACACCACTTACCCTTCCACGAGGGCTAATCATAGGCGACATGGAGGAGGCCGAGCCCTGTGAAACACCCCCCTCCAACCACTCCACTCTACCTACTCTACCTCCCCACCTCTCAGACTAACAGCCTCCGACAATTACTCCTGGACTTCCAAGACCTTTTTTCATCAGGACCAGCAGACATCGGCATTTATGGTCCCCCCCCAGGGGGGGGACCATAAATGCCCCCACCATCCGCCCCTCTCCCGATGACGACTCGAGGTGCCTGGAACCACTGTCTGACTCTCTTCTTCTTCATTTCTGCAACATTCGCGGCCTTTCCTCTAACTTTCACTCCGTTGAGCACCACCTCTCCTCCTCTAAACCTCACCTTCTTTTTCTAACGGAGACTCAGCTGTCTGAGGCAACTGACAGCAAACCCTTTTCTGTATCCTCCTACTTTCTCTATACTCATTTCAAAGCCAAAGGTGGCTGTTGTGTATATATACGCAACGACTTATCTTGCTCTCGTGTTCCTGAACTCGATTCTTCTGAATTCTCTACACTCTGGCTTTGGTTTTCCTGTCATTCTCTGACTAAATATATCTGTGCTGTTTACTTATCCCCTAATTCTACTGACTATCAAAAATTCTTCGACTATCTTACTTCTACGATGGAACACATTCTATCCATTTCTCCTTTCTCTGAAATCTCCATTCTAGGAGATTTCAATGTTCACCACCACCTTTGGCTCTCCTCTCCTTTCACGGATCCCACCTGGTGAACAAGCCTACATCTTTTCTATCCTTAATGACCTAGAGCAGCTTGTACAGCACCCTACCCGTATCCCTGACCGCCTTGGAGAGAGCTCCAACATACTTGACCTCTTCCTCACAACTAATCCTTCTGCTTACTCTGTTAATCTTTTCTCTCTGTTGGGCTCCTCCGATCACAACCTTATTACCTTAACCTGTCCTATCACTCCGGTACAGCCTGTGGACCCTCCAGGGACATGTCGTCTGTGGCATTTTGGAGCCGCGGACTGGGAGGCCCTCAGGCAGTACTTCTTTGATTTTCCCTGGAATGATTATTGCTTCCATGGCAGGGAGCCATCTGAGTGTGCCTTGCGCATTACGGAGGTTATTCTCTCGGGCATGGAAGCATACATTCCTTTCTCATATCCTTTGACTAACGCAAGAAAGCCTTGTTTAATCACACTTGTTCTAATGCTGTCTGCAACAAGGAGAGGGCCTACAAAAGGTACCGGAGCCAACCCACCCCTGAATCACATCATCTTTACGTTTCTGCCCGGAATCGTGCTAAGTCTGTTCTTCACTCTACTAAAAATAATTTCATCCATACTAAATGCTCTCAACTCTCGAACTCGAATTCTTCCCGCTCCTTCTGGCACCTTCCCAAAAATCTTTCTAACAATTTTACCTCATCATCCTTCCCTCCTCTTTTCTACTCTGATGGTTCTGTAGCTATTTCTTCTACTGATAAAGCAGATCTCTTCGCACAGACTTTCTCCTCCAATTCCACCTTAGACGATTCCGGTGCTGTTCCTCCATCACTTCCCTCCTCTGACTTCCTCATGGCTGACATTAAAATTTCTTCAGTGGATGTATTTTCTGCCATCACTGGCCTCAGTACTAACAAGGCATATGGGCCTGATGGGGTCCCTCCTGCTGTTCTCAAGAACTGTGCCTATGTGCTTACACCCTGCCTAGGCAAACTCTTTCGCCTTTGTCTGTCAACTTGTATCTTTCCTTCTTGCTGGAAGTTTGCTCTCATTCAGCCAGTCCCAAAGAAGGGTGACCACTCCCAACCCTCCAACTATCGTCCAATTGCTTTAACGTCCTGTATTTCAAAAGTTTTCGAGTCAATTATTATTAGAAAAATTTTAAGGCATCTTTCCTATCACAACCTTCTTTCCGATCGTCAGTATGGGTTCCGTCAGGGACGCTCCACTGGCGATCTTCTCACCTACCTTTCAGACTCCTGGTCATCCTCCTTTCGGGACTTTGGCGAAAGCTTTGCCATAGCACTTGACATCTCAAAGGCTTTCGATCGAGTCTGGCATAAATCTTTAATTTCCAAACTGCCCTCCTACGGTTTCTATCCTTCTATCTGTGCCTTCATCGCTAGCTTCCTTTCTGGTCGTTCTATTGCTGCTGTTGTAGACGGCCATCGTTCTTCTCCTAGATCTATCAACAGTGGTGTTCCTCAGGGCTCTGTCCTATCACCAACTCTCTTCCTTTTATTCATCAATGATCTTCTAAGCTGTACATCTAACCCTATCCACTCATACACTGATGACTCCACCCTTCACCTTTCCATTCGGTTCCCGCAGCGCCCATCTCAACAGTTACTTCAAGAAACAAGGGATGAGGCTATGGCACACCTAATGTCTGACTTGGCTCGTATCTCTGACTGGGGTAAAAATAATATGGTTGTTTTTAATGCATCTAAGACTCAGTTCTTACACCTATCAACCCGACAAAATCTTCCACAGGTATACCCACTAATGTTTAATAATATTCAGCTTAATCCTGCATTATCCTTGAACATGCTTGGGGTTTCATTTACTCGGGACTTATCTTGGAAAGATCATATTACATCTCTTGTAAAATCTGCTTCCATGAGATTGGGTGTGCTAAGCCGACTCCGTTCTTTCTTTACCCCTGCACAATTGTTGACTCTATACAGGGGTTTTATCCGTCCCTGTGTGGAGTACAACTCTCATGTGTGGGGAGGCTCCCCACATACAGCTCTTCTCAATAGGGTGGAGTCAAAGGCTTTTCGTCTCATTAACTCTCCTCCTCTTACTGACTCCCTTCAACCTCTGTCTCTTCGCCTCACTGTTGCATCTTTATCTCTTTTCTATCGCTACTTTAATGGTCACTGCTCCTCTGAACTGTCTGCTTTCATTCCTTCACCTCTACGACGGGCGCGTAGCACCCATCTGGCAGCAAACTCTCATCCCTTTTCTGTCCAACTCTCTAATGCAAGAGTTAACCGTTACTCCCAGTCTTTCATTTATGCAACAGGTCAGCTCTGGAACTGTCTCCCTCTGTCTGTATTTCCTGCTGCCTATGATCTCCAGTCTTTCAAACGCAGTGTGTTCTGGCATCTCAAAATGATTGGATCTTGAATTTGGCTCTCTATTGTATTTTGTTTTTCTCTTGGAGGGAACTGTTATTGCGGGCTCATGGCCTTTGGTTCCTTCTTCCTCGCATAAAAAAACAAAACAAAAAAACACCACCTACCTAGACCACGAGATCCACACCACTGGTCCACCCATACGCCAACCTTCACATCGCAAAAACCCTAAACAGCGTGCAGAGGAAGACCGGCAGGTCCAGCACATGCTAAATGCCGGTGTTATTTCTTAATCCACCAGCCCATGGTCCTCCCCCGTCTTGCTGGTTAGAAAAAAGGGTGGAACCATGCAATTCTGTGTGGACTGTTGCAAACTCAATGATGTTACCACCAAGGACGCCACGCCCCTATCCAGAATTGACGATTCCCTCAACTCACTCCACGGCTCATCATGGTTCTCAACCCTCGACCTACAGTCGGGATACTGGCAAGTCCCCGTCCACCCAGAGGACAAACAAAGAACTGCCTTTTCCACCTTCAATGGCAAGCGTTATGAGGTCAACGTCCTCCCTTTCGGACTTTGGAATGCCCCAGCTACATTCTCCCGCCTCTTGGAGTCAGTCCTAAGCGGCCTGACCTGGGAGATCTGCCTGGCATATGTCGATGACGTCATAGAATGCAGCCATACCTAGGCCGACCACCTCCATCGCCTCAAACAAGTCTTCATACACATACGCCAGGCCGGGCTTAAACTGAAACCCTCCAAATGCGTCCTAGCCGAGAGATTCATCTCCTTCCTGGGACACATGATTGGAGCCGAGGGCATCTTCCCCAATCCCGACAAACTTCTCGCCATAGCCGACCTCCCTCTACCGAAGGACGTCCACGAAACGCGAGCCTTCCTAGGCCTAACCTCATACTACCGGCGTTTCGTCAAAGGCTTCGCCGACATAGCCAAACCATTACATGACCTAACGAAAAAGGGCGAACATTTTGTGTGGACGGATACAAGAAAGACAGCATTCGACACCCTCAAATCGAATCTCATTTCAGCCCCCATTGTAGCCTTCCCTGACTACAACCTCCCCTTCTGTCTTTACACTGACGTTTCCCTCATTGCCATAGGGGCTGTACTTGCTCAGGTGCAAGATTGGCATGAACACATCATCGCCTGTGTCAGCAGCACCCTCAGGCAAGCTGAAAGAAATTACGCTGCCAGAAAGCGCGAGTGTTTTGGAATCATCTGGACATTATATTATTTTCGTTCTCACATCTCCGGCACCCACGTTGTCATGAGTACAGATCACCAGTCACTCCAATGGCAACGTCAGTCCAACACCACCAACGCCTAACTCATTTGATGATGAGAGGCACTGGAGGAATTCGATTTTGAAATATCTTACTGGCCGGGAAAATTACACACCAATGCCAACACCCTTTCCCACCTCCCCTTCAATGCTGTTCACCCCAAGCCGGACCTTATGCAAATGTGGCGTAATAAACAATGCCCCACCTGGATCCCGCCACGCACCTTCATCAAACTACACCAGCACCACGATCACCTATTCAACCCAGACGGCCACATCGTCCTCAACCCTGGCACCGCGCATGATGCCATGCTCCACCTTCACGCTGACAGTGGCATCCACCTGGGCACAAAGAAGTTTCTACAAGTCTTCAGTGACATGTATTGGACACCAAACCCCTCTGCCATTGCCAAAAACATCATTCAAGCATGCCGAGCCTGTGCCTTAGGCAAAGATACCACATGCACACCTGGACCATCGGGGAAACTGTCTGCACAAAAACCCTGGCAGCTACTCTCGGTTGATGTAGTTGGCCCCCTCACACCTAAAGCGGGGTATAAATACATCATCACCTTTGTTGTTGTTTATTCGAAATTCATCATCGCCTGCCCCACTAAAGACCATAATGCCGTGACAGTCGCAGATGCCTTAGTCCGCCACGTCTTCCCCTACTTTGGAATTCTCCAGGCCCTACATTCAGATAACGTCCCAGAATTTACGGCCAAGATCTGGGAGGAACTAGCAACACTATTCGGATATCATATTTCCCATTCCTGTCCATACTGGCCACAGGGAAATAGTGTCTGCAAAATAAGCCATCGATCCCTCTTAAACCAGGTGAGAACCAGAATTGTGCAAACAGGAAATGACGATTGGCCAGCCAATGTCAAAATTGTGCAGTGGGGCCTTAACACATGCCCCAGAGACGATGGCATAACCCCACACGAGCGAGTCTTCGGGGAATCCCCGCTCCTCCTGCTCCTCCATCAACACCTTCAACCCCCTCCCCCACCCTCCACCTCTGATCCCCTACACCACCTCAAAAAGTGTCTGCACCACCTTCAAACCCAACAAGACCTCCAGCCCGACACAATCCTCTCCAACCCCTACAAACCAGGAGATTCCGTCGTCGTGGCACGTCTGCCAATTCCCAGCAAAACTTCTCCCCGATTCGACGGCCCCTTCACCATCATCAAAGTCCCTAACTCCTACCAGGTCACCATTGATCACCAGGGACAGACACGCACATACCGCAACAGACACGTGCGTCCCTTCCAACCCACCAACAATGACCCAACACCCAAACGTGAGCCACACACCTCCTGCCGCGCACCACTTACTGCGGTGTCTTCTGAGAATCACTCCCCCGATTCATACACCTACTCCTTCTCATGCCCCCCATCTAACTCACCCACCATCACGCCTCCGCCTCCTACACCCACACTTGACCCACCACCACCTCCCCCCGATTCTGATCACACACCAACCTCACCTCCACCTGCATCTCCTACGCCCACCCCACCTCCTCCTACCCACCACTCTCAACCACTGCCCACTACGCCCACCACCAACACCTCACCACACCTCCTAGCACCAACTCCCACCTTCACCACCAAGGAAACAACACCGCCACCGCACCTCCACGACTCCCCCCACACTCCATCCGCACCCCCCATGCACCACCCCACGTACCACCTCACCTACTAACTCCCCACGTGCACTGACTCCACCTGCCACCCACACCACTCATTCATCCACCATTGGCCATCCATTACCCACCGACCATGCTCACTACACAAGACACCCCACACCACCACCCACAACCGCCTCCAACCACGACGGGACGCCCATGCCACCCGTACCACCCCACCACCCACAACCGCCTCCAACCACGACGGGACGCCCATGCCACCCGTACCACCCCACCACCACCACCACCAGATCAGGACGCCTTTCCCACCCACCATCCAGATACACCCCTACACCAACACCTACCCCACCTAGTACAACACAATACCCCTCCACATCCCACCCACATCCCCAACACCACCCCCATCATGCTCCCCCTCCATCAAGCAAGGTGGAAACTTCCCAATTCCCAATTCCCCAAAGGACGACGCTCCTCCCACCAAATCCTCCCCCATAAAAGGACCAGGACCTCACCCCTTGCCAGCACACAGCCTTTACCCCTGCACCAAGCACCACCACCAGAGATGAGAATCGATCGCATAGTACGGCGCCCCCACAACTGCCCGGCCGTCAGACTACGGGGAACCTACCAGCTCCTCTGTAACCTACGCCACAACGCACAACCTTCTACACTCAGACTCACCTCTCAACCCTCATCAGGAGCCAAACACCGCAACCTACCAGTGGACCTCCCTCCTCCAGCACCTCCCCCCGGCCCACCAGACAGCCACCACCAGAACATACCACCTCCAGTCACGGGGCCATGACTTTTTCATCGCAGAAGGTGGCAAAATACACACCGCCACCACCACCGGGCCAACCACCCCTTCCACCCCCCCACCCCACTACCGAGCCGCAGCCCCACCACCCCCCCAGGAGGACACCACGGCAGGCCAGGTCAGGATGAGACTGACCCAGAGTGAGAAGGGTGCTGGGGCGCCCCTACCTTAAGTCCCTCTTCCACTCAACCGACCCGATGACAACCAAGCAGGAATGAGAGACGACCCTGCGAGAGGAGCAGCCTTCACCAGGTTTGGGATGGGACTGCTCCTGGAACAGTCCCAAGCAACGCCCCGGTAACGGCCACAATACGTACTGGGGAGGGAGTGGCCACAGTACGCTCCTCAGTTGTTGCCCCCTGTAGTGCTGCCACAACGGCCACAGTACGCGTGGGGGAAGGAGCGGCCGCAGTACGCCCTTCATCTACAGCCACCCCTGGAGACAGTCTCGGTGCGTTAGCTATTGAGCGCGCTCCGACTGGCAAAGGAGGGAGGAGTGGAGCTGCAACAATGGCCACAGTATGTGTCGGGGAGGAAGCGGCCACATTACGCCCCTCATCCATTACCTCCTCCTCCTACGGGAGTAACACCACGGTAACGGCCATAGTACGTACCAGGGAGGGAGCGGCCGCAGTACGCCCCTCAGTTACGACCCATTGGGCAGGCAGAGCCATGACAACAACCACAGTACGTGTTGGGGAGGGAGCGGCCACAGTACGCCCCTCATCTGCCTCTTCCTCTGTCGGGAACAGTGCCGCCACAATGGCCACCGTATGTGTGGGGGAAGGAGTGGTCACAGTATGCCCTTCAGCTGCTACCCTTAGGGACTGCAAAACCGCTACAACGGCCACAGTACGTGTTGGGAAAGGAGCGGCCACAGTACGCCCTTCATTCGCAGTTTCTAGGGTTGTCCCATAAGAGAAGGTACCTTGTGTGGCCGACTCACTATCTCTTGGCTGCGTGGGACACCCTTCTCTCTCTCTCCCACCAGGTGTGGTTTCCCGGAGGTGTTGCCTTTCCAAAAGTGGTGGCAAGGTCCTGTCTCGGTCCTGCACCCTACCCCTGGATGACACCGGCCCCTGACGGACACCCAGCTGAAGAGGCGCTGCAGTCCACTCCTGACGGCGCCCTGCTCTTTAGGCAACCGCAGCACTTGTACTCCTAGGGCCAGTCAGCAGGCCCCAGAGCACAACCGCTTGGGCCCCTTTCTCCCACGACCCTCTGCCTGGAGTAAGAGGCGGCAGGCCCATCTACTGAAGCTGTTTGGTCCCAGCCCAGAGGGCCACATACCAGGTCGAGGCCCTCAGACCGGAGGGCCTCCCTGCACCCCACCGACGAGGCCTCAGTACGAGGGCTGCCTATCAGGTCGAGGCCCCCAGACGGAAGGGCCTCCCTGCACCCCCCTGATGAAGCAGGCCCGGGCAGTGACGCCCTTGCAGGTGATACATTGCCTCCTGCAGGAGGGCTCCCCAGAAGGGCCCCCTCCCATCCCTGGACGCCACCTCGGTTAGCCCAGAGACCAGGGGCATAGTGACGACTCCAACGCACCTCTCGAGTCGTGCCTAAGTGAGTGAAAGAGACATTGACAGTGGGACCGTGAAAATACAATATAAAGTGATGAACAGTGAATATCTATACAAGGGCAGAAATCAAGGGTCAGGAGCACAGATTGTGTGACAGAGACAGTTGGGATATATAGACAGTGTTGTGACTTTACTAGTGGCGCACAGGAGAAGACTAAGTCTACAGAAGTGAAACCAGAGAAATAGTGTCGCCGCGGCTAACTGACAATTCCGAGTGCCGCAACTCGCGCCGTATCAAACTTATAGAAATATCGACCCAACTGCCCCTTTATTCCTTTCTCATGTAGCACATTTAGTAGAATGTATTAAATGTCTATTTATGCCTAAAACTAATAGCTGTACCATGCTCTACCGACTGACAAAATCTGTATAAGTGATCACCAACATAATCTGTCCCCGACATCACTGTTGTGTTTGTGTATTTTGTACCTGAATCCAAACTCTGTCACCCTGTCCATTCTGTATCCAGTGTCTCTTTGTTTTCATATTGTAAAGTGTGCTGAAATAAGGTAAGAGATGTGTTAAGGTATACTGCCGAGTTTTTATGCCATGTTCCTTTGTTGGTGCTTTACTTCCGGTCCGGAAAGAGGACCCCGCTCAGTCGCGGGCGTTTTTAGGATGAGAGGTCGGACTAAAAACAGCCCGCATAACAATATGCATGTCTATCTATCTATCTATAGCCCGACGCCCTAATCCCGCAAAGGGTGGCCGCAGACAAAACGCCTCCAAGTCACTCTGTCACCCACCATTTGACTCCCCTCCCCCCAACTCACCCCCCCCTCCCTCATATACCTCTCAACTCCATCCCTCCACCTCATCCTCGGTCTACCCCTCCCTCTCCCTCCCTCCACCTCACCTACGTACACCCTCTTAGTCAGTCTTTCATTCTCCATTCTCTCCACATGTCCAAACCACCTCAGTGTATTTCTCCTAATTTTTCAACCACATCCACATCTACCCCACAACGTTCCTTCACTTCTTCATTCGTCAACCTGTCCCTCCACGTCACTCCACATGCTCCTCTCAAGTAACTCATTTCCACTGCTCTCACTCTTGACTTGTTCCCCTCTTGCAAGGTCCACGCCTCGCTTCCATACGTCAGGGTAGGGATCACAATACCATCATGCAGTGACTTCTTAACTTCCATACTCATCTCCCTATTTCTCATCACTGCTTTCAGTGTACCAACAACCTTTCTTCCCTGCTGTACCCTTTCACGTACTTCATTCCCCAAGGTTCCATCCTTACTCATCACACTACCCAAGTACTTGAATGCACTCACATTCTCCATATCCTCACCATCCAACCTCACTGCACACTCTGTGACTTCATTCCTCTCAAACACCATAACTTTACTTTTGTTTACATTAACTTTCAGCTTCCTCCTCCTAAACACTGTCCCAGATTCATTCACCAAACCTTGCAACTCCCATTCATCTTCACTCAAGAATACTGTATCATCAGCAAACAGCAACACCGGAAGCTTCCAAATCTCACCCTCATTCATTAGGGCCACCCCCACATCCACTGCCCTACCTTGCACCTCCTTTACACCCCATCCATATATATATTAAACAGCCATGGAGACATCACACACCCCTGTTTCAGTCCCACATTGAGATCAAAGAACTCACTCAGCTCACCATCCACTCGCACCGTAGCCCTAGCTCCCTCGTACATACTCTTCACAGCACTCAACAATTTCCCCTCCACTCCATATATTCTTAATACCTTCCACATACCTGGCCTATCTATTCTGTCATAAGCTTTCTCCAAGTCCATGAAGGCAGCATACACTTTCCTTCCCTTCTCTAGATACTTCTCCACTAAACATCTTAGAACAAATATCTGATCTACACACCCTTTTCCCTTCCTGAATCCCCCTTGTTCTTCTCCAACTAGCTCCTCTGTCATATGCCTAACCCTATCAATGAGTATTCTACCATATATTTTACCACTCACACTAAGAAGGCAAATACCCCTATGGTTACCACATCCTTCTCTCTCCCCTTTTCCTTTGTACAGAGGAACAATTATACCTGATTTCCAGTCCTCTGGAACCCTTCCCTCTTCCCAAGCCAATCTACACAACTTCCATATCCACTCCATAACAATCTCACCCCCATACCTAAGCATTTCACCACACACTCCATCAATTCCTGGGGCCTTTCCCAGCTTAATCTTCTTCATCGCTTCCACTACTTCCGACCTACTGATCTCTTCCTCCCTCCTCTCATCTCTTCTTCTCCCAGCCATTCCCCAACCACTTATACTCACACTGCTCTCACTCTCTACATTCAACAAATCCTCAAAGTGCTCCTTCCATCTCCTCAATTTCTCTCTCTTCTCCACCAACAATCTATTATTCCTATCTTTCACTCCCCTACTATTTCCCCTTTCACACTGCCTTACTTTCTTTACCTCCTTCCAAAACAATTTCTTACTCTCCCTCCATTTCACACTCAGATTCCTCCCAAACTCTTCATCCACTTTCTTCTTACTCTCCTTCACCAGTCTCTTAACCTCCCTTCTCCTGCTCACATATACCTCTCTCTTGTCTCTCTCATCTTCTCCCCTACCTCTACTCGCCAACCATTCACCATATGCCTTCTTCTTTTGTTCCACAGCTTGTTTCACCTCATCATTCCACCATGCTGTCCCTTGCACACCCTTGCATCTCCTCCTCACTCCACAAACCGCCTCACACGCTGCGCTTATCTCTTCCGTGAATATCTTACATACGTCTTCCACCCCTTCCATCTGCTCTAGCTCATACCTTCCCAATCTTTCTTCCACTATGCTCTTATACTCTGTCCTTTTCTCACTATCTTGCAATTTCTCCACTCTTCTCACAGGAGCTGCTTCCTCCTGTCTTCCCCTTCGTCTCCTCAACATGTAACATCTGTATATTACTGTATTCATCAGCAAGATTATGGAAAACACTGTTGAATGGAATTTCGCCAAAATATTATTATTATTATAGTCATTACAGGTATTATTATTATGGCGTATTAGATAGAGCCAGGATTCCGAGGGCTTGCATGATGAGTGAATGGAAGTGTGGCCCATTGGACTGGGCAAACTTGGGCTGTCTGGACTTGCTACACCTCACCCTGCTCTAGGATGGGAAAGGAAGTCCAGATGATGATGATGATGATTCTGATTCTTCTTGTGCTTCTTCTCCTTATTATTATTGCTGTTATTATTATTGTAATGCTAGGTGTTTTAGGTTCGGCTTCCTATTCCGTGAACGCCTAGCGCATGGCAGGGCTCTCTTTCGAGACCGGGGCTTAGACAAATAAGAGAGAGGCAGGACACAAAAACTCCAGGCAACAACCTTACAAGTGTGTGGCTTAGTTGGACAGGGGAATGAGCAGATGTTACAGGTACAAGTATACTGGGCGATTATAAACATTTATGCCTAGATGTGGTTAGTAGTATCTCACAGGATACTGTTTTGAGTCGCAATGAATAGCACTTGAGGCAGAGCGTTCTTAATCAGGGACGTCCAGGGTCTCTATGCCTGTGAAGTTGTTCAGGTTATCTCTAGCTTGGGAGGGTTGTGAAAGGCACTGGGGTCCGATTATGATTTTAGTATTACGAGATATTTCTGATGGTAGCTTATTTACTTTGTTACCCTCAACTCGTATTTAGCTTTTAAACAGTTATTATCACTTACTCCACCACTTTGATATTATTACTGAATTATTCCGTACACTTCACTGTATCTATTCTTCTCTCCAACACTTTGGTATTGTCATTGACTTCCACTAGAGGGTCAATTCACTGTTCTGCCTAGGAACTGCTTGATCACTGACATAGCACAGTTAGGGTCACTCCGGTTGTATCTGGCGCCAGGGGCGCGGGCGGAGGGGCGGCACAGCTCCGCTACTGACGGGGCTGGGCACCACCAGGGGCCTCCGTACTCAGAGGTCACTGGATCACACGCAGGGGCGTCCGTTCTTGTCCAGGGCTGTGGGTGGCAAAGGGTCCTGCGCTCTCAGGGTTGGGGACAGGAGTGCAGCCCTCTGGACTGGGGCTGAACAGTTCCCTGAACCAGTTGTTCAGGCTCCTGACGGAGGATGAGGACCTCCGCCGTCGAGGTGTGGGGAGTTCCCGCCCGGGAGTTCTGGGGGCGGTCTGGGGTTCCCGAGGGCTGTGGTCCCCAGGGCTTGGCGGTGCCGACAGGAAGGGGCTGCGGCACCGGTCTGCGTCAGGGTCCGTCAGGTGGGTCTCCTCCAGAGCCAGTTGTAGGGAGCAGAGGCCGGGTGAGACTACAGGGCCTCTCCAATACTCCTCTATGCCCGAGACTCCCTCTATGTCAGGGGTCGGGGAACAGGCATCAGTTCCAGGCGGTGAAGCGGCTACAGGCCGTCTCCTGCTGTAGGGCCCGACTACTGGCCGTGTCTTCCTAGGGGCGCGGCTACAGGCCATCGCCAAGGCCCGGCTACTGGCCGTGGCCTGAGAGAGTGCGTGGCTGCCAGCAAACCCAGGGGCACCTTCAGAGCGACTACAGGCTGTCTGACGAAGGCAGGAGTGGTTACAGGCCATCTCCTGCAGGAGGGGTGTTGAGCGGCTACCGGCTGTCTCAGGGGAAACAACTTCAGAGCGGCTACAGGCCATCTGACGAAGGCAGGAGCGGCTACAGGCCGTCTCCTTGTTACCCTCAGAGCAGCTATAGGCCGTCTCATGCAGGAGGGGTGTTGAGCGGCTACCGGCTGTCTCAGGGGGAACACCTTCAGAGCGGCTACAGGCCGTCTGACAAAGGCGGGAGCAGCTACAGGCCGTCTCAGGGGGAACACCGGAGCTGCTACAGGCTGTCTCCTTCAGGAGAGGGTTTAAGCGGCTACAGGTCTTCTCAGGAAGAACACCTTCGGAGTGACTACAGGCCATCTCCTGACGAAGGCGGGAGCAGCTACAGGCTGTCTCCTGATTACCCTCAGAGCGGCTACAGGCTGTCTCCTTAGCGAGGGGCGAGTGGCTACAGGCCGTCTCAGTGAAGACACCTTCAGAGCGGCTACGGCCATCTTCTGACGAACGCGGGAGCGGCTACAGGCCATCTCCTTGGAACCCTCAGAGCGGCTACAGGCTGTCTTTTTAAAGAGGGGTGAGCGGCTACAGACCATCTCCTTGGAACCCTCAGAGTGGCTACAGGCCATCTTTTTAAAGAGGGGTGAGCAGCTACAGGCAGTCTCTGGGGTGCTGGCAGGAGCTGGATAGGCAGCTCCATCCCTTAGCTGGTTGGTGAAGGCTCGCCCGGAAGATAGTGTGGTATTCCTGCTGTGGTGATGGCAGGGGAGCTCCAGGTCATTGGGGCACGCGGTCCGGGCTGACTTAGGCCGTTGTCACACCGAGTTCCAGCACGCTGTTGCTGCTCGTCTGTGGGCTCCTTGTGGGGGTGTCTGGGTGTTCACCAGGGCACTATACTGCATTTTACCACAGTCTGCTGGGAAAAAGTCACATCCCCGTGACTGGAGGTGGTAAACTTGCGCATCATGGGTGGCGTAGACTGGCTGCAGGTGTTGGAGGAGGGCGTGCCAGGCTGTGGTGGCTGTGTTCTCATCCTGTTCCTCGTCGCAGGTGAGGAAGAGGGTGGATGTGGTGGTGGAGGAGCAGAGGAGTTTGAGAAGGTGGTGTGGTCCTCGGACTCACTGGTTACGTCCAAGTGACGGTGCCCATACAGCTCGCCGCATTTCCATGGTGGTAGTTGTTGCCCATGGTGAGGTGTGGTGAATGCTTAAGATGGATGGTGAGTGTCGGGTTTTATGCCAGGGTAATGCGGTGTAGCGTCTCGGGGGAGTGTAGGTGGCTGGGATTTGTGCTTGATGTATCATGAGTGTGAGATGGTTTAGGGCAGGGGTGGGAGTGTGATTTTGCGGCGAGGTGGGTGGGGTGGGAGAGTGGGTGTATCGGGCAGGTGGGTGGGAGAGGCGCCCGGAGCGGGTGGTGGTTGTTCTGAGTGTATGTGTGGGTGGCAATGTGGGTGTGCGGGGTTGGCGTGGGCGTGAGGTGGGTGGGGCGCATATGGGTGGGCGTGGGGTGGTTGGGGCAGGGCATGGGGAGTTGGGAGTGGGTGTGTGTGTGTGCGGTGGGCCGGAGGGTGTGGGCGCAGCTGTGGGTGATGGCTGAGGTGGGAGTGTGGGAGTGCAGGCGGGACATGTGGTGCTGGGTGCGGGGGAGGGAGTGGCGAGTAGAGAAGGGGTGGGGGAGCGGCAGGGTGTTGGTAGTGTCGGTGGGTTGTCAGGTGAGGTGTGATGCGGCGTGACGGCCTGTGAGGTCGAAGCAGCAGGGGAGGGGGAAGACGAGGGGGATGGGAAGGAGGAGATGTAGCAGTCATAGGTAGTGGGAGGGGGCGGCACGGGAGTAGAGGATGGGATGGGGCGCAGGGCCAGGGCAGTGGGGGCAGGAGCATGGAAGAGGCGCATGTGCTGGTTTCAGAGGGTGCGATGACCTGATAGGGGTTAGGGACGTGGGTGATGGTGTGGGGTCCTGTGAAGCGGGGTGCGAGCTTGTGAGGGGTAGGAAGCTGAGCTATCATGACTGTCACCCGGTTTGTAGGGGTTGGAGGCAGTGTCGGGGCTGAGTTCTAGGTTGTGTTGGAGGTGGGTCAAACGGCGTTTGAGGTGGTGTAGTAGGTCCATCGTGGGAGCAGAGGTGGGGGGTTGTAGATGCTGCCAAAGGGGCAGAAGGAGGGGTATTTCTCCAAGCACTTGCTCATATGGCAAAATTCCGTCCTCTTGGGGGCAGGAGTTGATGCCCCATTGTACGATTTTTACATGGGCGAGCCAGTCATCGTTCTTAGTGGCTTCTATTCATGTGCGGAACTGATTCATCAGTGTACGATGGCTGCGCTCGCACACTGCATATCCATGTGGCCAGTAGGGGGACGAGTGAGAGATGTTGTACCCGAAGATGTGGGCCAGCTCCTCCCAGATCTTACCGGTGAATTCGGGCACATTATCGGAGTGGATCGCTTGGGGAATGTCTAAATAGGGAAATACGTGCTGAAGGAGGGCGTCGGCCACTGCGACAGCATGGTTTTCCTTTGCTGGGCAGGCCACAATGAATTTGGAATATGTGCCGATGAAAGTTATAACGTATCTATAGCCTGATTTTGGAGGTAAAGGTCCTACCACGTCAATCACTAACAGCTGCCAGGGTTTGTGGGTGGTGATATGACCCGATGGTCCTACGGTGCGGGTGATGTCTTTGCCAAGGGCGCAGGCACGGCAAGTTTGGATAATTTCCTTGGCAAGGACGGAAGGGTTGGGCGCCCAGTAGGTGTCAATGAAAACCTGCAGCAGTTTTTTTGTACCTAGGTGAATGCCGTTGTGGGTGTGATGGTGTTGCAGGGCATTGAGGGCGGTGTCAGGGGCTAGGAGGATATGACCTGATGGGGTTAGGAGGTGGTTGCCCTGGCGATACAGATTTTTGAAAAGATGGTGGGGAATCCAAGGGGGCCACTCCTTGCAGTGCCACTGTTGGAGGAGGTCTGGTTCTGGCTGGGCGGCATGGAGAGGGAGCTGAGAGAGGGCGTCCGCATTGGTATGGAGTTTGCCAGGGTGGTATGAAATTTCATAATTGAATTCCTCCAGGGTTTTGCGCCATCGGATGAGCTGGGCGTTGCGGGTGTCAGACTGGTGTAACCACTGGAGGGATTGGTGGTCCGTAATGATGGTGACTTGGGTCCCAGAGAGATATGCCCGGAAGTGCACGAGCGCCCAGATAATCCCCAAGCATTCTCACTTGGTGGCAGCATAGTTTTTCTCCACCTGGTTTAGGGTACGGCTGGCACAGGCAATGATGTGTTCGTGGCCCTCTTGGACTTGCGCTAACACAGTGCCGATGGCAAGAAGGGAGACCGGTATAGAGGCGGAACGGGAGGGCATAGTCGGGAAAGGCCACAATGGGGTCGGAAACGAGCTTGTCTTTAAGCTGCTGGAAGGCAGCTTGTCTCTCGTCCGTCCAGAGGAAAGGTTCCCTCTTACGGGTAAGGTTGTGGAGTGGTTTGGCGATGTGGACAAACCCCTTTACGAAGCGGCGGTAATAGGATGTCAAGCCAAGGAAGGCTCTGATCCCGTGAACGTCCTGTGATGGGGGTATGTCCGTGATGGCGCAGAGTTTGTCAGGGTCGGGAGATATGCCTGCCTGGGAGATGACATGCCCCAGGAACGAGACGATTCTGCCGGCAAAACGCACTTGGTGGGCCAGAGTTTGAGGCCTGCCTGTTGGATCCTGGAAAAACCCCGGCGGAGGCGCTGCAGGTGGTCGGCCCAGGTCTGGCTGAAAACAATGACGTCGTCCAAGTATGCTAGGCAGATCTCCCACGTGAGACCACTGAGGACAGATTCCATTAACCTGGAGAAGGTGGTGGGGGCATTGCAGAGGCCGAATGGCAGGACATTAAACTCGTAATGTTTCCCATTGTTGGTCGAGAAAGCAGTTTTGCCTTGATCTTCCTGTCAGACGGGGACCTGCCAATACCCCGACTGGAGGTCCAGGGTAGAGAACCAGGAGGCTCCATACAGGGAATCCAGGGAATCGTCTATGCATGGGAGTGGAGTGGTGTCTTTGGTAGTTACGTTGTTAAGCCGGCGGTAGTTAACGCAGAACCGCATTGTGCCATCCTTTTTTTTTTATGAGCACGATGGGGGAGGTCCAGGGGCTGGTGGAGGGGGAGACGACTCCAGCTTTGATCATCTCCTGTACCTGGCGGTCTTCCTCTTCCCGCTGTTTGGGGTTCTTCCGTCGGGATGGCCGTCAGATCGGCGGGCCCATCGTATGAATTTCATGAGCCAGGTAGGTGGTGTGTCTGATGTCAGCTGGTCCTGCTGCGAACAGAGCCTGGAAATCCAGGAGTAGGCAGTGGAGGGTGTCTGAATGATGGGCGGAGAGATGGTCAGGGATAGGGGGCAGGGGGGCGGGGGAGTGGGAGGGGGAAGTGGTGCAGGGCTCGGTTTCCTCCATCTCTCTGATTATGAGCCCTTTTGGGAGGGTGAGGGGTGAGGGGGCAAGGTTGGCAATCCAAGCTGCCATGTGATGCGGGGGGAGGAAAGTTGGGGGCAGAAGGCAGGCCGAGAGGGTTCCTGGTGGTAGGAGTGAGGAAAATAGGCCGGAGGGGCTGGAGGGCCGGTTAAGGGGCACCCAAGCTTCTTGGTGGGGGGGAATGGTGACTGCAGCAGAGACGGTGGCAGGAAAAGAGGGAGGGGGGTGGTGGGGGGAGAAGAGGGGGGGAGGAAGGAAGGGGGGGGCGGAGTCTTCCGCCTGGGGCTGTGGCGTGCAGGTGCAGATGGCCCGGGGGAGAGAGTCGGGCAGTGCACGGAACTGGAGCTGTCTGTTGTGGCAATCTATGGTGGCTCCTAACTTCTGCAACAGGTCCAACCCCAGGTATCTGTCGTAATTTCGGCAGGAAGAGTCAAATAATATAAACTGGTGTTCGGTCGACACCGGTTGGTGGGTGTCGACTCTCAGGGCCCATGTCTCCCCACGGATGGGCAGGGGGCCATCCCCCGCATCCACAAGGTGAGTAGCTGTGGGGCAGAGCGGGCCAAAGTCGATTTGTGATGGGAGAAGTAATGGCTATAAAGGCAGGATCTGGCCGCTCCCGTATCGACCAGAAATGGCCCCCGCCACCGTAGGAGGGTGCAGGGGTGGGCCTAAAAATCCAGCTGTCTGGGGCCTCCGATTTCTTGCTCCAGCTCCTGTTCCCCGGGGTCAGTCTCCTCCACAGGTGCGGGTTCGTCATCTGTTGCCTCGTCCTCTAGAGAGGAGACTTTGCATTGGCCTAGGGTGGTAGCTTTTCGATGTGCAGCCTTTAACTGGTCTCAGATATCGTGCAGTGGGCACCTGGAGCTGCACACCGAGAATTCCCAGGGATTAGCTAAGATGAGGTTGGGGTTCTCCCTGTGGGCGGGGCACCAGTGTGTGGGGTGTGCCCTAGGTGGGCTAGGTGCTGGGGTGGGGCTGGTACAGGGCATAGGCAAACGTGGCTTGACTGGGGGAGCCGGAATTTTGGTGGGAAACTTCCTTACCACGTTGATCTGCTGGGATGCAGGGCAGGAGGTCAGGAGGCGCCGTATCAGTTGGATATCTCTATCCATGTCTCCAGTCGGGTCATGGATCGTAAAGTGCTCTTTTACTACACTGGGGAGCACTCTCAGAAGAGTATTAAAGGTATGCTGTTCCCGGGTTTCATCATCTGCCTTCGGGTAGGCAGCAGTGACCAGGCATCTTGCCCGGATTAGGGTATCATCTAAGTTCCTATCGAACGTCAAGCTATCCAGTTGGGATAGTGCCACCACTTTCCCTAGTGATGGGGTGATGGCTTGGATCACAAGTCTCATGAAATTCTGCCAGGTGAGCTCCGGGACGATTTTGGGTGCTATTTTAGCTGCCGCTTTGCCCAGTAGTGGGAGTATAACTGCAATTTTTTTTTGGTCGTTTTCAAAACCGATATCTAGCAAAGGTTTAATAATCACCAGATATGTGTGAACATCTTACTGTTCGGGGTTGAACTTAGGCAACTGCACGTGTGGTTTGGTTGCCATTTTTCCGGTTTTTCCTGATTACCTCTCTCGTATGCCCGGGTCAAGAACCACCGCTGTCCACCAGTGTAATGATAGGTGTTTTAGGTTCGGCTTCCTGTTCCATGAACGCCTAGCATATAGCGGAGCTTTCTTTCGAGACCAGGGCTTAGACAAATAAGAGAGAGGCAGGACACAAAAACTCCAGGCAACAACCTTACACGTGTATTGCTTAGTTGGACAGAGGAATGAGTAGATGTTACAGGCATAAGCATACTGGGCGATTATAAACTCTTATGTCTAGATATGGTTTGTAATATCTCGCAGGATACTGTTTTGAGTCACAGTGAATAGCACTTGAGGCAGAGTGTTCTTAATCAGGGAAGTCCAGCGTCTCTATGTGTGTGGAGTTGTTATGGTTATCTCTCGCTGGGGAGGGTTGTGAAAGGCACTGGGGTCCGATTATGATTTTAGTATTACGAGATATTTCTGATGGTAGCTTATTTACTTTGTTACCCTCAACTCATATTTTGCTTTTAAATGGTTGTTATCACTTACTCCACCACTTTGATATTATTACTGAATTATTCCCTACACTTCACTGTATCTATTCTTCTCTCCAACACTTTGGTATAGTCATTGACATCCACTAGAGGGTCAATTCACTGTTCTGCCTAGGCACTGCTTGATCACTGACATTGCACAGTTAGGGTCACTCTGGTTGTATCTGGCACCAGGGGCGCGGGTGGAGGGGCAGCACAGCTCCGCTACTGACGGGGCTGGGCACCACCAGGGGTTTCCGTACTCAAAGGTCACGGGATCACACGCAGGGGCGTCCGTTCTCATCCAGGGCTGTGGGTGGTGAAGGGTCCCGCGCTCTCAGGGCTGGGGACAGGAGTGCGGCCCTCAGGAATGGGGCCGAACAGTTGCCTGAACCAGTTGTTCAGGCTCCTGATGGAGGATGAGGACCTCCGCCGTTGAGGTGTGGGGAGTTCCCGCCCGGGAGTTGTGGGGGCGGTCTGGGGTTCCCAAGGGCTGCGGTCCCTGGGGCTTGGTGGCGCTGACCGGAAGGGGCTGCTGCACCAGTCTGCGTCAGGGGCCGTCAGGTGGATCTCCTCCAGAGCCAGTTGTAGGGAGCAGAGGCTGGGTGAGACTGCAGGACCTCTCCGATACTCCTCTATGCCCGAGACTCCCTCTGCATCAGGGGTTGTGGAACTGGTGTCAGTTCCAGGTGGCAGAGCAGCTACAGGCTGTCTCCTGCCGTAGGGCTCAGCTACTGTCTGTGGCTTCCTGGGGGCACGGCTACAGGCCATGGCCTGAGAGAGTGGGTGGCTCCCAGCGAACCCAGGGGCACAGCAGCTACAGGTCATCTGACAAAGGTGGGAGCAGCTATAGGCCGTCTCCTGCAGGAGAGGTGTTGAGCAGCTACCGGCCGTCTCAGGGGGAACACCTTCGGTGCGGCTACAGGCCGTTTGATGAAGGCGGGAGTGGTTACAGGCTGTCTCCTAGTTACCCTCAGAGCGCCTACAAGCCGTCTCCTTCAGGAGGGGTGAGCAGCTACAGGCCATCTCAGGGGGAACACCTTCGGAGCAGCTACAGGCCGTCTCCTTCAGGAGGGGGTTTGAGCGGCTACAGGTTGTTTCAGGAAGATCACCTTCGGAGCGGTTACAGGCCGTCTCCTGACGAAGGTGGGAGCAGCTACAGGCCATCTCCTGATTACCCTCAGAGTGGCTACATGCCATCTCCTTAGCGAGGGGCGAGCAGCTACAGGCCATCTCAAGGAAGACACCTTCAGAGCAGCTACAGGCTGTCTCCTTAAAGAGGGGTGAGTGGCTACATGCCATCTCTGGGGTGCTGGCAGGAGCTGGATAGGCAGCTCCACCCCTTAGCTGGTTGGTGAAGGCTCGCCTGGGAGGTAGTGTTGTATTCCTGCGATGGTGACGGCGGCGAGCTCTGAGTCATAGGGGCGCGCGGCCCGGGCTGTCTTAGGCCGTTGTCGCACCGAGTCCAGGTGCACTGTCGCTGCTCTGTGGGCTCCATGTGGGTGCGTCTGGGTGTTCTTGAGGGCACTATACTGCATTTTAATTATTGTTATTTTTATCATTATCTTTATTTTTGAAATACAGCATAGTGTCCCCGGGAATGCCCAATCCCCCACACCAGAGATTCAGTGTAGTGCCCCCGGAAACTCACCGACACCCCCACAAGGACTCCACGGAGGAGCAGTAGCAGCACACCGAGACTCGGCGTGACAACGGCACGAGCCAGCCTGGGCCGTACGCCCCTATGACCTGGAGCCGCCCCACTGTCATCATAGCAGGAATCTGGCACTACCTTCCGGGCGAGGTTCCACCAATCCATCTCGGGGTGGAGCTGTCTGTCCAGCTCCGAACAGCAACCCTCAGGAGTTGGCCTGAAGCCACTCCTGCCTTCTACAGGAGTGTGCCAGTAGCCTCTCCAAAGGTTTCTTCCCTCTTGGGACGGCCAGTAGCCGCCCGCCTCCCATAATGGAATCGGCCCAACACCGACCTGAGGGTAATCAGGAGACGACCAGTAGCTGCTCCCGCCTTCATCAGAAGGTGTCCTTCCGGAGACGGCCAGTAGCCACACCATGACCCCTCCTGAAGGAGATGGCCTATAGCCGCTCCCACCTTCGTCAGGTGGCCGGTAGCCGCTCTGAAGGCATTGCCCTTGAGTTGGCCTGTAGCCGCTCCTCATACCAGCAGAAGGAGACGGCCTGTAGTCACTCCCGCCTTCATCAGATGGCTGGTAGCCACTCCAAAGGTGTTGCCCTCGAGTCGGCCTGTAGCTGCTCCCCACTCCTCCTGCAGGAGTTGGCCTGTAGCCGCTCCCGCCTTCGTCAGATGGCCTGTAGCCGCTCCCGCCTTCGTCAGATGGCCTGTAGCCGCTCCCGCCTTCGTCAGATGGCCTGTAGCCGCTCCCGCCTTCGTCAGATGGCCGGTAGCCGCTCCGAAGGTGTCCCGAGGTGCGCTGGTTCATATCTCCCCTCTCAGGCCATGGCCAGTAGCTGGGCTTCAACACCTTATAGTCATGCCCCTGGGAAGCCATGGCCAGTAGCCGGGCCCCACGGCCGGAAGCGGTAGAGATCAGTCCTGCCGCCCCAGCGTGAGTCGAGTGTCCTGTCCCCCGATGCAGTGAATGTGGGAGAGTACTGGAGAGGCCCTATTGCCTCCCCCGGCCTCTGCTCCCTACGCCTGGCCCTGGAGGAAACCCACCTGACGGACCCTGATGCAGACCGGTGCAGCAGCCCCTCCCTGATGGTGCTGCCTGGCTCTGGGGGGCACAGCCCTCGGGAACTCCAGGTCCTCCCGAGAACACCTGGGCGGGACCTCCCTACACCCCGACGGCGGAAGACTTCCACCTCCGGCCAAGACCTGACCTTAAGGTTCAAGGAGTTGTTCGACCCCAGTCCTGAGGCCCATACTCCTGTTCCTAGCCCGGAGAAATCGGGCCCCTTCACCACCTGCAGCCCTGGACGAGAGAAGACGCTCCTGCATGCCATCCTGTGCCCTCTTGGCATGACCTCCCCTGACGGTGCCCCTGCCCCGGCAGAACTGTCGCCGGCGTGTCTCCCCGCCGCACCCAGCGCCAGTAATTTGTGAGACAGTGATTGTGCCCTAAGTACAATGAAACAGTGACGAGGTGATAGTGTACTTTCCTAGCACCAGGCCAAGTGTTTACGTGACAGGGAAATAATGGCCTCATGTACAACAGGGTAGAATAGTGAATAATTCCTGTGAAATCCAAGTGATAGTGAATAAGACCCATGTATGACTCCCATTACGTTATAATCAGTGTAACGACCAAGCCGTGGAACTCACATTAGTAATTTATCCAAATGTCCCTTGCTCTTAGAAAATAATAAATCGAACATGCTATCAATACCCTCCACTTCATATTACTATAAACATAATTAGACCCCAGTGCCTTACACCCTCCCGTAGTGAGCTTTACCTTTAACTCCCCCCACACGTGCAACAACCTTGGACCGTATTGTGATAATTAACAAATAACCCTTTGCACTTAGAGAACATGAAGTGAATGCGCTATCATTAACCTCTGCCTCATACTACCATAAATACAATTAGACCTTACACCCTCCCCTAGTGAGCTCTATCCCTCGCTCCTCCAAGTGCACCGAGACCCTGGACTATAGCAATCCTGTACACTACTCTTTGAGTGTTATCCCACGTACTTACTGCTGTAGTATCCTGCGAGATATTGAGAATCTAGTCGTAAGAGTTTGTAATTGACCAAATATTGTGCTGTATCATCTGCTGTTGTCCCTTGTCTGACTAAGTAATACACGTGTAAAGGTTATTGCCTGAAGTTTTTGTGTCCTGGTTCTCTCTTATTTGTCCTAAGCCCCGTTCTCGAAAGAGGACCCTGCTTCAAGTTAGGTGTTCTAGGAGCGAGAAGTCGAGCCTTAAACACCCAGCATTACACTGGTGGACAGCGGTGGTTCTTGACCCGGGCGGACGAGAGATGTAGTGACAAAATATAGGCAAAATGACAACAAAACCACACGTGCAATTGCCCAAGTTTGACCCCAACTAGTATGATGTACACACATATCTGGCGATTAGCAAGCCCTTACTAGATATTGGTTTTGATAGTGACCAACAAAAGATTGTAGTAACACTTCCACTACTGGGCAAAGCGGCGGCGAACATAGCACCGAAAATCGTCTCAGAGCTCACCTGGCAGAACTTCACAAAGTTTGTGATTCAGGCCATCACCCCATCACTAGGGAAAGTGGTGGCACTATCCCAATTGGATAGTCTTAAATTTGACGGGGATTTTGATAATACCCTAATTCAGGTAAGACACCTAGTGACCGCTGCCTACCCGGAGGCAGATGAGGAAAACCGGGATTAACACACTTTTAACGCTCTTCTGAGAGTGCTTCCCAGTGTTGTAAAACAACACTTTACCATCCATGACCCGACTGGAGACATGGATAGAGATATCCGGCTTATACGACGCCTCCTGACCGACCGACCAACACCCCAGCAGATCAATGTGGTGAAAAGTTTCCCACACAGACTCCGGCTCCCCCAGTCAAGCCACGTCCACCCATGCCTCACACCAGCCCCACCCCGGCGCCAAGCCCGCCTAGAGCACACCCCATGCGTCGGCGCCCCGCCCCCAGGGAAAATCCTAACCTGATTCTGGTGAATCCTTGGGAACTCACAGCCTGCAGCTCCTGGTGTCCCCTGCATGACATACGGGACCAGCTAAAGGCTGCACACCGCAAGCCCATTACCCCAGGTTCATGTAAAGTGTCCTCGCTGGAGGACGAGGCCCCCGAGGACGAACTGGCAACCATAGAGGAGATTGATCCTGGGGAACAGGAGCAGGAGCAGGAAGAAGGAGGGCCCAGACAGCTGGATTTTTATGCCCGTCCCCACACCAACCCATGGTGGGGGGGGGCCATTACCCCCAAATATCGCCCCCCAGTGTACCGCAAGATGAAATTAAACGGTGGGAAGGCCAGACTGCTAGTCGATACGGGAGCAGCCAGATCCTGCCTTTACAGCCACTACTTTTCCCGCCATAGATCGACCTTTGGCCCGCTCTGCCCCACAGCCACTCACCTTGTGGACACGGGGGATGGCTCCCTGCCCATCCGTGGGGAGACACGGGCCCTACCGGTCGATACCCACTAACCGGTGTCGACCCAGCACCAGTTCATAGTTTTTGACTCCTCCTGCCGGAGCTATGACGGGTACTTGGGGCTGGACTTACTCCAGAAGCTGGGAGCTACTATAGACTGCTGCTACCGGCAGCTCCAGTTTTGCTCCCCACCCAACCCTACCTGGGCTGTCTGCACCTGTATGCCCCAGCCCCGGCCGGAAGACTCACGTGCTCCCTCCCTCCCCCACCCCCTCCTCCTCCCTCCCGCCCATGACCCCCCACCACCCCTCCTTCCTCTTTCCCCGCTGCAGTTTCTGCCGCCGTTACCATTCCCCCCATCATGAGGCCTGGGTGCCCCTCAACCGGCCCTCTGGCCCCTCTGTCTTTTTCTCCCCCCTCCTGCCAATGGGAGCCCTTTCAGCCTGCCTGTTGTCTCCCACTTTCCTTCCTCCGCATCACACGGCAGTCCGCATAGCAAACCTCGCCCCTTCCCCCCCACATCCTCCCGAAAGGGTTCATAATCGGAGAGATGGAAGAAGCCGAGCCCTGTGCCCCGTCCCCCTCCCACTCCCCCATCCCCCTGCCACCCATCCCTGACCATCTCTTCGCACAACAATCAGACACCATATGCCGCCTTCTCCTGGATTTCCAGGATTTGTTTGCGGCAGGACCAGCAGACATTGGGCACACCACTTACCTGTCGCACAAAATTCATACGACAGGCCCACCGATTCCACAAGCAACCCCAGACAGTGGGAAGAAGAGGACTGTCAAGTGCAGGAAATGATAGAGGCTGGTGTCATTTCCCCCTCCACCAGCCCCTGGTCCTCCCCCGTCATCCTAGTGAAAAGAAGGATGGCATGATGCGATTCTGCATTGAATACCACCACCTTAACGATGTCACCATCAAGGACGCCACTCCCCTCCCTCAAATCGACGTTTCCTTAGATTCCCTTTACAGAGCATCCTGGTTCTCCACTCTGGACCTCCAGTCTGGATATTGGCAAGTCCCCGCGCACCAAGAAGACCGAGGCAAAACAGCCTTCTCAACAAGTAACGGCAAGCATTATGAATTTAATGTCTTGCCGTTCAGACTTTGCAATGCCCCCTCCACCTTCTCCAGACTGATGGAATCTGTCCTCAGTGGCCTAACGTGGGAAATATGCCTAGCGTATTTAGACGACGTCATCGTCTTTAGCCGGACCTGGGCCGACCACTTGCAGCGCCTCTGCCAAGTTTTCACCAGAATTCGTCAGGCAGACCTCAAACTCCGCCCCTCTGTGTGTCCTGGCCGCTCGGACCATCTCGTTCCTGGGACACATCATCTCTCAGGCAGGAATCTCCCCCGACCCCGACAAGCTCTATGCCATTGTGGACATACCCCCGCCACAGGACGTCCACAGCATCCGTGCCTTCCTAGGATTGACGTCCTACTACCACCGGTTCGTAAAAGGGTTTGCCCACATCACCAAACCTCTCCATGACCTGACCCGAAAAGGGGAACCGTTCATCTGGACGGAGGAAAGATGAGCTGCTTTCAGCAGTTGAAAGACAAACTTGTCTCCACCCCCATTGTAGCTTTCCCTGATTATGCCCTCCCCTTCCGCCTCTACACTGATGTCTTCCTCTCTGCCATAGGTGCCATATTAGTACAAGTTCAGGAGGGCCATGAGCACATCATCGCCTGCACCAGCCGTACACTGAACCAGGCAGAAAGGAACTATGCTGCCACTAAACAGAAATGCCTAGGAATAGTATGGGCCCTCCAGCATTTCAGGGCGTATCTATGCGGGACTCAGGTCACCATCATCATGGACCACCAGTCCCTTCAGTGGTTAGGTCAATCGGATTCCCACAATGCCCAACTCATCAGGTAGTGTAAGACCTTAGAAAAATTTAATTATGAAATCTCCTACAGACCAAGCAAGCTCCACACCAATGCGGACGCACTTTCCCGGCTTCCCATCCACACCATCCAGCCCAAACTGACCTCCTGCAGCAGTGGCACTGCAAGGAGCGACCCATGTGGATCCCCTCCCATTTATTCAAAAAGCTACACCAGCAGACCTCCTAACCCCCTCTGGTCATATAATCCTGGCCCCTGACACCGCTCTCAACGCCTTACGCCACTTTCACACCCATAACGGCATCCACCTTGGTACCAAAAAGCTGCTAGAGGTGTTCAATGACACATGCTGGGCACCAAACCCCTTCACCCTCGCCATGGAAATTATTCAAAGTTGCCGCGCCTGTGCGCTTGGAAAAGACATCACACGGACTGCGGGACCTTCGGACTGCATCACCGCCCACAAACCCTGGCAACTCTTAGCAATCGATGTGGTGGGGCCTCTTTCCCCAAAATCGGGTTACAAGTACGCAATCACATTCATGGACACTTATTCAAAATTCGTCTTAGCCTGCCCAGCCAAGGAACATTACGCCATCGCCGTAGCAGACGCCCTACTCTGACACGTCTTCCCCTACTTTGGCATTCCCCAGGCCATCCATTCGGACAACGCCCCCGAGTTCACAGGCAAAATCTGGGAGGAACTCACAAAAATTTTCGGATACAGTATCCCCCACGCATCCCCCTACTGACCACAAGGAAACACAGTGTGTGAGTGCAGCCATCGCTCCCTTATGAACCAACTCCGCACATGCATCGAAGCCACTAAAAACGACGACTGGCCTGCTCACGTCAAAATTGTCCAATGGGGCATCAATTCCTGCCCCAGAGAAGATGGAGTTTCGCCCTACGAGCAGATCTTCGGTGAGGCACCCCTCCTACTACCCCTTCAGCAGCACCTGCAACCACCCACCTCCGCTCCAACTACAGACCCGCTACATCACCTTAAGAGCCGGTTGGTGCACCTGCAGAGTAACCTGGACCTCAGCCCCGACACAGCATCCAACTCCTACCGTCCTGGCGACACCGTCGTGGTCGCTTAATTCCCCACCCCGCACAAACTCGCCCCCCACTTCACGGGGCCCCACACTATCACCCGCGTCCCCAACCCTTACCAAGTTACCATGGATTACCACAGCGCCTCTTGCACTCTCCGGAGTAGCCATGTACGAGTATGTCCCTTCCACGTCCCAGCCCCTGCTGCCCCAGCCCCATGCCCCATCCCTCCTCCTGCCTCAGTGCCACCCCCACCTTCCACATACGAGTGCTACATCTCCTCCTCCCCCTCTCCCTCCCCCTCCACTCCCCCTCCCTGGCCACTACCCCACACCACACCTCACCTGACAGCTCACCTGCACTGCCACCCTCCCACCACTCTCCCTCACCACCTCCTCCCACCACCCCATCCTCCATGCCCAGCTCCACATGTCCCGCCCACACCACCACACCGCCACCACCCCCGACCACCACCACCCCCTCCCACCCACCACCCCTACACACACCCATGCCCACCTCCTCACACCACACCTTACCAACCCCACGCCCAACGGCACGTACCTCCCGCCCCCACCCACCACGAACACCCACCTCCCTGCCCACACCCACCCTCAAAACTACCACCACCCGCTCTGGCCACCTTTCACGCCCACCCGCCCGATACACCCATTGTCTCACCCCACCTGCTTCCCCGCAACTTCACACCGTCATGATACACCAGGCCCAGATCCCAGCCGACTACTGTATACTCCCCAGAGACCCTACGCCGCATTACCCCGGCACAAAACCCGACTCTTGCCCTCGATCTCTAGCATTCAGCACCACACCACACCACCAGCAACAACTACGACGATGCGTATCGGACGGGCTGTATGGGCACCTACCCTTGGTAGGAACCGCAGGCTCCGAGGGCCGAACCACCTACTCCACCTCCTCCGCTCCTCCCCCACTGCCTCCACCCTCTTCTTCACCTGTGATGCGGAACAGGAGGAGAACCTCGCCACCACTACCTGGCAAGCCCTCCTCAAGCACCTCCAACCCTCCTACGCCACCCATGACACTCACGTTTACCACCTCCAGTCACGGGGACGTGACTTTTTCCAGGGGGACGGTGTTGAAATACAGCATAGTGTCCCCGGGAATGCCCAATCCCCCACACCAGAGATTCAGCGTAGTGCCCCCGGAACCTCACCGACACCCCCACAAGGACCCCATGGAGGAGCAGCAGCAGTACACCAAGACTCGGCACGACAACGGTACAAACCAGCCTGGGCCGTACGCCCCTATGACCCGGAGCTGCCCCGCTGTCGCAATAGCAGGAATCCGGCACTACCGTCCGGGTGAGGTTCCACCAATCCATCTCGGGGTGGAGCTGTCTGTCCAGCTCCGATCTACGCCCCTCAGGAGTTGGCCTGTAGCCACTCCCGCCTTCTACAGGAGTGTGCCAGTAGCCTCTCCGAAGGTGTCTTCCCTCTTGGGATGGCCAGTAGCCGCCCGCCCCTCATAAAGGAATCGGCTCAATGCCTACCTGAGGGTAATCAGGAGATGGCCAGTAGATGCTCCCGCCTTCATCAGAAGGTGTCCTTCCGGAGACGGCCGGTAGCTGATCCACATCCCCTCCTGAAGGAGACAGCCTGTAGCCGCTCCCACCTTCGTCAGCGGGCCGGTAGCCACTCCGAAGGCATTGCCCCTGAGTTGGCCTGTATCCGCTCCACATCCCTCCTACATGAGTCGGCCTGTAGCTGCTCCCACCTTTGTCAGACGGCTGGTAGCCACTCCGAAGGTGTTGTCCCCGAGTCAGCCTGTAGCCGCTCCCCACCCCTCCTGCAGGAGTCGGCCTGTAGCTGCTCCCACCTTCATCAGATGGCCGGTAGCCGCTCCGAAGGCATTGCCCCCGAGTCGGCCTGTAGCCGCTCCTCATACCAGCAGAAGGAGACGGCCTGTAGTCGTTCCCGCCTTCATCAGACGGCCGGTAGCCTCTCTGAAGGTGTTGCCCTCGAGTTGGCCTGTAGCCACTCCCCACCCCTCCTGCAGGAGTCGGCCTGTAGCTGCTCCCTCCTTCATCAGACGGCCGGTAGCCACTCTGAAGGTGTCCCGAGGTGTGCTGGTTCATATCCCCCCTCTCAGGCCACAGCCAGTAGCTGGGCCTCAGCACCTTATAGTCACGCCCCTGGGAAGCCATGGCCAGTAGCCGGGCCCCATGGTCGGAAGCGGTCAAGAGCAGTCTTGCCACCCCAGCGTGAGTCGAGTGTCCCGTCCCCCGACGCAGTGAATGTGAGAGAGTACTGGAGAGGCCCTATTGCCTCCCCCGGCCTCTGCTCCCTACGCCTGGCCCTGGAGAAAACCCACCTGACGGACCCTGATGCAGACCGGTGCAGCAGCCCCTCCCTGATGGTGCCGCCTGGCTCTGGGGGGCGCAGCCCTCGGGAACTCCAGGCCCTCCCCAGAACACCCAGGCGGGACCTCCCTACACCCCGACGGCGGAAGACCTCCACCTCCTGCCGTGACCTGACCACAAAGTTCAGGGAGTTGTTCGGCCCCAGTCCTGAGGGCCATACTCATGTTTCCAGCCCGGAGAAATCGGGCCCCTTCGCCACCTACAGCCCTGGACGAGAGAAGACGCCCCTGCGCGCCATCCCGTGCCCTCTCAGCACGACCTCCCCTGGCAGTGCCCCTGCCCCGGCAGAACTGTCGCCGGCGTGTCTCCCTGCAGCACCCGCCGCCAGTAACTTGTGAGACAGTGATTGTGCCCTAAGTACAATGAAACAGCGACGAGGTGATAGTGTACTTTCCTAGCACCAGGCCAAGTGTTTACGTAACAGGGAAATAATGGCCTCATGTACAATAGGGCAGAATAGTGAATAATTCCTGTGAAATCCTAGTGATAGTGCATAAGACCCATGTATGACTCCCTTTACGTTATAATCAGTGTAACGACCAAGCCGTGGAACTCACATCAGTAATTTATCCAAGTGTCCCTTGCTCTTAGAAAATAATAAATCGAACACGCTATCAATACCCTCCACTTCATATTACTATAAACATAATTAGACCCCAGTGCCTTACACCCTCCCCTTGTGAGCTTTACCTTAAACTCCCCCCACACGCGCAACAACCTTGAACCGTATTGTGATAATTAACAAATAACCCTTTGCACTTAGAGAACATAAAGTGAATGCGCTATCATTAACCCGTCACGTCCCAAGGTTTTTCGCACCTCCGACATCCCCCAGTCCCGAGGTATTTTCGAAAATTTTTTTTTTGGCCAAAACCTTCGCTTTTGGTGAGGAACATCGAAAATTCATAGAGAAATCGCTCACCTGAGGTTTAAAATACCCAATCCAGGTAGGAGTTCCTCCTTACCTGACTGGGTTTTCTAACATGCTGGCACCAAAGAAAACGAGTTCTACGGGAGGGTAACTATTTTATCCACTCATAAATGGTATTTATTTATTTACTTGGTACGAATGTATATGTAGTATGAGAGTATATTGGTTTTCAAGCAGTAATAAAGGCATTATAAGCATTGTTTCACTCACTAACTAATCACCATACCTGACCTTTTTTTGCCACATTACCTGATCATTATTTCTGGCTGTTTCTTCTTCTAATGCTATTTAAACATTGTCCTCCACATTGTCATCGATTGGGGAATCACTCTGGCCCTGAATATCATTACTAGCCAGGTCACTGGTAACAGGTCCTTTGCCAAGACAATGGCATGAGGGGGGGAGGGGGGAGGTTATGCGGTGTAAGGCATTGTCCATGCTTGGGATCTTGTAGAGGAATAGAGGAAGGTGTCCCGTGTATACATATGAAAAATCACGCGCGAAAATTGAAAATTGTGCAAATTAGGGACCTTGCAAATGCACGACATACTGGTACGTCGCTGGGACTGGCAAATGCAAATCGTTGCAACGTACCCGTACGTCGACGGGACGGGGCGGGTTAACCTCTGCCTCATACTACCATAAATACAATTAGACCTTACACCCTCCCCTAGTGAGCCCTATCCCTCGCTCCTCCAAGTGCACCGAGACCCTGGACTATAGCAATCCTGTACACTACTCTTTGAGTGTTATCCCACGTACTTACTACTGTAGTATCCTGTGAGATACTGAGAATCTAGTTGTAAGATTTTTGTAATTGACCAAATATTGTGCTGTATCATCTGCTGTTGTCCCTTGTCTGACTAAGTAATACACGTGTAAAGGTTATTGCCTGAAGTTTTTGTGTCCTGCCTCTCTCTTATTTGTCCTAAGCCCCGGTCTCGAAAGAGGACCCCACTTCAAGTTAGGTGTTCTAGGAGCGAGAAGTCGAACCTTAAACACCTAGCATTACAATTTTTTTTTTTTTTTTATAGAACATTCAGTCAAAGGTCAAGATAAGAGGTCAAAGTCAGCTTGAACACCTTGGAAATTTGAATGAAACATAGTGGAATTGTTGAGGGTCAAACAAGAAAGAAAAAAAATTGAGAATAACCAGTTGATGGTCAAGATCATAGTGAAGGGTCAGTTTGGCCGTAGACGTATCGTAGGGCGCGAATGTTGGACTCTCTGGCTCCCTAACATTTCTTCCTTAGCTATTTATTTTGCTTATTACACCCTACTCTCCTCTTCTGTGTTATACAAAGCTTTCAAACCTGGCCATACTCTTCATAAATAACATAGAAAAGGATAGTACCCAGTCATATCCAAAAATAAATCACCGAGGAAAAGTTGTTAGGGATCCTTAACCAACGAGAATGCGAAGTTGTGTCTGTACTCCTTGAAGGGGTAGTGTACTCCTTTGTGCTTCTTGAAGGGGTAATGTACTGTGTGCTTATTGAAGGGGCAATGTATTCCTTTGTGCCTATTGAAGGGGTAATGTACCCCTGTGTACTCCTTGAAGGGGTAATGTACTCCCTGTGTGCACCTTGAAGAGAGTAATGTACTCTGTGTACTCCTTGAAAGGGTAATGTACTCATGTGTGCTCCTTGAAGGGGTAATGTACTGTGTCTACTTTGAAGGGGTCATGTACTCTGTACTCCCTGAAGGGGTAATGTACTTCCTGTGTACTCCTTGAAGGGGATAATTAATGTACTCCTGTGTGCTCCTTGAAGGGGTAATGTACTCTTTGAAATGGTAATGTACACCTTGAAGGATGTAATGTACTCCCTGTGTACTCCTTGAAGGGGGTAATTTACTCCCTGTGTACTACTTGAAGGGGTGATGTACTCTTTGTGTACTCTTTGAAGGGGGTAGTGTACTGTGTTCTCCTTGAAGGGATAATGTACCCCCTGTGTACTCCCTGAAGGGGTAATGTACTATGTGTGTGCTCCTTGAAGGGGGGTAATGAAAGATGTATAGATTCTCAAGCTCGAACGGAGAGAGAGAGAGAGAGAGAGAGAGAGAGAGAGAGAGAGAGAGAGAGAGAGAGAGAGAGAGAGAGAGAGAGAGAGAGAGAATGTGCTCAAGAATTATCCCTAATAACGTTAATGTCTTTGATGCTCGAGAAGGACACCTTTACATGGTGGTACTGATATAACCGGGTGGTGGAGTTGCCTGGTTATACAAACATCCCTCAAGTCCTTCCCTATCCTCCAAAAGGGGGATGTGGATGGCAGGGAATGGGCAGCTTCAGCAATCAGTCCACGTTCAGATGAGTTTTGAGGTAGTGTGCAAGGCAACAAGGCAATGATAAAAACAAAATACAGGGTATCTGTGTAAAACAATAAATTAAGGTGGGTAAACTTCCCCTCATTAGATGTTAAACCCATAGTGGTTGCCTGGTGTTATAACCTGCGTACAGTACATAGGGGTAAAATGTATTGTTTATTAGTATATTCTGGCACCGACTTGACCATGATATCTGGGGTACCTTACCACAAACCACTTGTAGTGTGTATGTATGTACATATGGATGGATGGATGGATGAACTATGTAGGTATGTATGATTGTACGGATGGATGGTTTTACAGTATTATGTATGTATATGTATGTTTATGTATTAATGTGTGTAAAATATATATATATATATATATACATATATATATATCATCATCATCAGCCGTTTGAGTATCCACTGCAGGACTGGCCTATCCCGACCGAAGTCGGGACGATACAGCCAATGTATCTCTACCAAGTGGCTTAGGCTGTCTGGTAGAGATTGTATGTAGGGTGAGAAGTGCTTGTAAGTGTAACTGTAGTGTTGGAGTGGCTTTGGAAGTGTGTGTAGTCTGTGAACCAAGAGTAATCGGCCTGCGGAAGCCGACTGGGTGCAAGCATACTTTATAGTAAGCGACACTGGTTCAACCACAACACCCCTTGTGTCCGCCAATGCAGTACGTGGCCGGGTGAACACTCCCAAAGTTTATTACGCTGGCGGGCACGAACCCTGGTTCACCCGTGTACGAAACGCACACTGTACCACTGTACCACAGAGGCTCCATATATATATATATATATATATATATATATATATATATATCTATATATATTATATATATATATATATATATAATTATCTATCTATCTATCTATCTATCTATCTATATATAATTATCTATCTATATATTATATCTATTTCCATCTATCCATCTCTCTCTCTCTCTTTCTCTCTGTCTCTGTCTTTGTCTCTCTCTACACACACACAGTATATGAGGTGCTACCCAAAAGTTCTAGTAATTTGAATATTGTAGGAAAATAAGTTACCTTACCTCCTATTTCTCACTGTCGCCTTTGAAATAGTCCCCTTGGGCATGTGTACTGTGGTCCCAGCATTTTTTCCACGAGTCCATGCATTCCTGGAAGACTTCAAATGGGCTTCAGATGTGACGGTCTTGAGCACCTCCTGCAATTCTGTCTGGATCTCCTCAATCGAGTCAAATCGACGTCCTTTCAGTCGTAGTTTCAGCATGGAAACAGGTAAAAGTCGCAGGGGGCAAGGTCAGGCAAATAGGGTGGGTGGGGAATGACTGCCGTGTTAGTGGAAGCCAGGAACTGTCGGATAACAACTGATACGTGGACAGGTGTAAACATTATATAGGCATTAGTATATACGAAGTATCTCATAAATACAATGTGCAGGATGTGGTGTCTGTTGGAGACATACACAGTTTCTCACTAGGAGTGTCAAGCCACATAATGTATATCCACAGTCTTGTTGTCCCAGACCATCAAGAATTCTTAACATATGATGTATCTCAAACAATCTCTTTGTAGTCCATGTGAGTAAGTAGACAATATATCCCGCACACACATCCTCTCCAATCTGTATAATAATGGTGGAGAGCTTCCCTTTTTCACTCGATCCGGGATCGATCCGGGATCAAACTTTTTGTCAAAACGTGCCTCTAGATGGTGCACACTGCAGTGCGTAATTGGTTGGGCTCCATGCAGGTATGTGTGTAGTGCCATAATTTTAAGTACTAGTGTAAATTTCCGTTATTACACTGATGACTAATATTTCTTGCGTGATGTGTGCGGGGCGCAGGTGGTGCTTGTTGTTCTCTGTGACTCAGCTTGGCAGGCAAGCCATCCATCCAACACGTAGAGAAAAATTGCCTGTGGCATCATACGATTTTCGACCGCCTAAATATTTGCATATTGGGTCCTCTTTCATTCCTGGAGACAGAGGGATTTTTTTTTTTTTAATGTGTCCGACTCTGGGCATAGGCTTCACAGCCTGCACTCAAGGCCCAGTAGTCCTCCAACATACATACACCTCTACATGTCACCACTTCGGCGCTAACAACCACCGTTCATATTGAATACATGCCAGGGCTGTCTCATACAGGACTGGTGTATTGGTGTTAGCGGGGGTATTTTTATGACACGTGCGGGTTTTCTGGTAGATCAGTAAAGTCTGATTTTTATGAATTTCAAATCCTCAAACTGTTCCCTGCCCCAGTCGGGATTTGAACCTGGGTCCGGTAGGACTGCAGGCCACCTCTCTACCGATTGAGCCACCGCCTTCCCCAGTGTTATGCTTAACTCCAAAATGGCTGCAGTGGGGCTTGATCTCCTTTGCAACTCAGCACTTCATATGACCTCTCCAATTCTAACTCCATCTTGTACAGTGTTTGTGATAAGTGGGTGCATAAGAGATGAAGTGGTATGAGAGGTAGACTGCAAGATTGTGTTGATTTCATGTGTGCAGTGTGTTGGGGAGAGCAGTTGAGATTGTCAGGTTGAGTGGATTGACCTTGCTGGTGAGTCTCTTGAGTATATGAAAGAGTTTTGTTATTTGGGACACCTGTTATGTGCTAGAGGTGGGGCTGGAGCTAGCTCTGTGGCCAGAGTGAGGAGTGGCTGGAAGAAGTTCATGGAGTTGTTGCCTCTCCTGACATTGAGAGGGCTCTCCCTTCATGCTAAGGGACCATTGTATGCAACATATATGTTAGGAGTGCAATGTTGTATGGTAATGAGATCTGGGCAGTAAAGAAAGATGAGATCTGTAGGCTGAGATGTACAGAAATGACAGTCTTTAAAAGGATGTGTAGTGTGTCCTTGGATGTGAGGCCTGGGTGGCTGGTTTATGACTGAAGAGTTGAGAGGAAGGTTGGGACTGGAGTGTATTGGTGTTGTGGTGATGAGGGGTAGATTGAGATGGTTTGGGTATGTGGACAGGATGGAGGATGACAGTTCGGTGTGGAAAGTGAGAAGTGTGAACGTCGGGGGTACGGTTGTGAGAGGCAGACCTTCACACTTATAATAGCACTACAGCTAACTGAGGAGGGAAATACCACTCTTGAGTGTATTTTTTTTTTTTTTACCTGAGGCACCTGTACTGATGCTACATTACTTGATATACTGTATGTCAGCATCTATTGTGCACTAATTTAAGCCTGAGTAAAATCATGTAGTGTTTGCCTAAATGAAACTTTTAGATGGACCATTTGCAGAGAAAGAGTTACTTTGAGTAAGTTTTTGTAAGCCTGTGATTGCTAGTAATTGTCTCAGTTTTATAAAATGTCTTGGTGTTAGCTGTAATAAAAACTGCAGTACATCAGCTTTGGTCAGAGTTAAATGTAGGGGCCATAGGAGGCTTGATGGCAGCTATTCCTTAACAACCTATCTATCAAGCTATCTATCTATTGCCAGACGTCTTAATCCTGTAAAGGGGTGGCCACAAACAAATCGCCTCCATGTCGCCGTCCCCCACCATTTCACTGCCGTGCTCCCAGCTCACACCCCGCTCTTTCATATACAACCCTCTCTCATAAAAACCCTTTTTTGTATATTACACCCTAACATTGTGCACTGTTATTTTTGGTGTTTGTATAGTGACAGTGTTGGCATCAGTAATATACAAAAGCATACCAAGATGAAATGTGCACAATAAATGGCTCAGAAAGAGGTGTTGAGAAATATCCAAATCCACCAAGAATGCAACTGTAAATGGCAATGTTGTACTGATTATGATGATTGATTTTGCAGGATGAAGGGTGCAGAAGGGAAAGTCTAAAAGATGGCCAAAGAGAAGAAAGATGTGGCTAAGGTGATGAAAGAAGCTGGCAGTCTGAGTAAACTAAAGAACAAGGTGAAGTTGGTGCAGAGAGGGAGCCAGGATACAAAAAACCTTTGTTACAAGTCTATCTATCTATCTATTGCCAGACGCCTCAATCCCGTTTGGGGTGGCCACAAACAAATCGCCTCCAAGTCGCCCTGTCCTCCGCCATTTCACTCCCCTGCTCCCAACTCACACCCCCCTCTCTCATATACCTCTCCACCCCATCCCTCCATCTCATCCTCGGCCTCCTCCTCCCTCTCCCCCCCTCCACCTCACTCACATACACTCTCTTCGTCAGTCTTTGACCCTCCATCCTCTCCACATGGCCAAACCACCTCAGTGTGTTCCTCATAACGCTTCCTATCACATCCACATCAACACCACAACGCTCCTTTATATCCTCATTCGTCAGCCTGTCTCTCCATGTGACTCCACAGGCTCCTCTTAAATAACTCATTTCCACTGCTCTCACTCTTGACTTGTGTCCTTCCAACAACGTCCAAGCTTCACTTCCGTACGTTAGAGTTGGTACCACAATACTGTCATGTAGTAACCTTTTCACTCCCATGCTCACTTCCCTGTTTCTTATCACTGCTTTCAAAGAACCAGCAACCTTTCTTCCCTGCTGTACCCTTTCAAGCACTTCACCCTCCAAGCCTCCATCCTTACTCATCATACTACCCAAGTACTTAAACGTACTCACATTTTCCAATTCCTCACCATCCAACCTCGCTGTACATTCACTGACTTCACCTCTCTCAAAGACCATCACTTTACTCTTCCCTACGTTCACCTTTAGATTCCGTTTCTTACACACTCTCTCAAACTCATCCACCAAGCCTTGCAGCTCCCCTTCGTCTTCACTCAACAACACAGTATCATCTGCAAACAACAGTACAGGGAGTTTCCAAACACTATCCTCTCTCACCAGGGCCACTCCAACATCCACTACCTTACCTTGTACCTCTTTTATTACCCCATCCATGTACAGATTGAACAACCATGGAGACATGACACATCCCTGTTTCAACCCAACTTTCAAAGAGAAAAATTCACTTAGTTCACCATCCACACGCACTGCAGCCTTCGCACCATCGTACATACTCTTCACAGCATTCAACAACTTCCCATCTACTCCATATATTCTTAACACTTTCCACAATCCTTGTCTATCCACCCTGTCATATGCTTTCTCCAAATCCATGAAAGCCGCATACAACTTCTTTCCCTTCTCTAGAAACTTTTCCACTAAAGATCTGAGAATGAATATCTGATCTACACAACCTCTTCCCTTCCTAAAGCCTCCCTGTTCTTCTCCAACTAATTTCTCTGTTCTTTCTCTAACTCTATCAATAAGTATCCTACCATACACTTTTCCTATTATACTAAGAAGACAAATGCCCCTATGATTACCACACACTTCTTTTTCCCCTTTTCCTTTGTACAAGGGAATAATTATACCTGACTTCCAATCCTCCAGGACTCTACCTTCCTCCCAGGCCAATCTGCACATCTTCCACATCCATTCTACTACTATCTCTCCCCCATGCTTCAGCATTTCACCACACACTTCATCAATTCCTGGGGCGCTCCCTGATTTAACTTTCTTCATTGCTTCCACAACTTCTATCCTACTGATTTCTTCCTGTCTTCTCACCTCCCTCCTTCTCCCAGCCATTCCCCAGCCACTTATACTCGCATTACTTCAATCCTCTACGTTCAACAATTCCTTAAAGTGTTCTCTCCATCTGCTCACTTTTTCTCCCTTCTCCACTAGTAATCTACCATTTTTATCTTTCACTCCCCTGCTAACTTCACTTCCATCCTGTCTTACTCTTTTCACCTCTCTCCAGAACATTTTCTTACAGTCCCTCCACTTTACACTCAAATTCCTTCCAAATTCCTCATCCACTCTCTTCTTACTCCCTCTTACTAATCTTTTCACCTCTCTCTTTCTTTCTACATATAACTCTCTCTTCCGCCTTTCAACCTCTTCCACGCCCCTATTTCTCATCCATTCATTGTATGCTTTCTTCTTTTGTACCACAGCCTGTTTCACCTTTTCAGTCCACCACGCTGTTCCTTGCACCCCCCTCCGTCTTCTCTTCCTTCCACACACCACATCACATGCTGCACATATTTCTTCTGTAAATATTCTACACACACCTTCAACGTCTCCCATCTGCTCCAATTCATATTTGCCCAATCGTTCCTCCACTTCTCTCTTATACTCTGCCTTTTTCTCATCCTCTTGTAACCTTTCCACTCTCCGTGCAACTACTCCTTCCTCTCGTTTTTCCCTTCTTCTATTCCTCCAACTTACTTGAACTTTAATTCTGGCCATCACCAAGTAGTGGTCAGAAAGTCCACTCCCCCAACCTCTATAAACTCTTGCATCCATTACACATCTTCGCATCCTTTCATCCACACACATATAATCAATCATTGCCTTCCTTTCATTCAGTTCACCATCCACCCTTCTCATCACTCGCCATGTATACCTGTGGATCATTTTATGCCTGAAGAGGGTATTGGCTATCACCAACCCCCTCCCAGCACAAATGTCCACTAAAGCACTCCCATTCTCATCTATCTCAGCAGGCACACCCCACTCACCAACTATTCCATCCACCTTCACATTCCCAACTTTACCATTCATATCACCAATCAAAAACACTCTCTCATTCCTTCCAAACTTTTCCATGCACACTTCTACATTTGTCCAGAACTCTTCTCTCACTCTTCTAGCACGATCTTGCGTTGGCTCATACACACACACAATCGCCCACATTTGTATTCCAACTTTCAACTTTACCCACACAATTCTTGACCCAACTGATCCATACTGTCTTATGCTCCTCTTCCATCTTTTACTCACAACTATACATACTCCTTCCTTTGTCCTCTCATTCTCTCCTACTTCTGCACATATACCCCATCCATACTCCCATTCTCTCACACTTTCTCCTCTCCATTTTGTTTCAGTTATTCCACATACATCCACTTTTGCATCCTCAAGCACCTAGACAATCTCTCTCTCTTTCACCTCATCATTCGCTCCCCTTACATTCCAAGTTCCAATTACAATGTCCTTTGTCCGGTCCTTGGTCGTCATCGTTTGGTCAGTCCTTGTCCGAGGCTTATTGTTTGTTTTTTTTAGTTAGTTGTTTTCCGGGGAGGGGCACTAACCCTCCGCCAATGCTTTTAGTCGCCTTTTACGACAAGCAGGGATACTGGGGGAGTATTCTTGAAAACCCCCCCTACCCCCAGGGGGGTACATTATTTTATTCTCTCTGTCTACAGCTAGACAAGTAAGGCAGATTAGTTTTTCCATGTGTCTATAGCCTGACATCTAAATCCCATAAAGAGTGCCAACAAACAGACTGTCTCCATGTTACCCTGTCCCCTGCCATTTCACTGCCCTCCCCCCAGCTTACACCCCCATCTCTTATATTACTCTCCACTCCATCCCTGCATCTCATCCTCGATCTCCCCCTCCCTCTCCCCCCCTCCACCTCACTTACACACACTCTCCTAGATAGTCTCTCAGTCTCCATTTTCTCCACATGACCAGACTACCTCTGTGTATTTCCCATAATATTTTTGTAATGCTAGGTGTTTTAGGGTCGGCTTCCCGTCCCTCTAACGCATAGTGTGTAGCTGGGTTCTCTTTCTAGACTGCAGCTTAGACAAATAGGAGACAGACAGGACACAAAAACTCAAGACAACAACCTTACATGTGTATTACTAAATTCAACAGTGGAACCGGTAGATGTCACGAATACAGATACACTGGACAATTATAATTTTTAGGCCTAGATTTGGGTTATTAGTATCGCGCAGGATACTACTCAGGTCACGGTCGGGTAAGGTGAATAGCACTTAGGGCAGAGGTTTATATACTATTATTGCAGGAAGTCCAAGTTATATATTTGTGGAGTGGGTGGTACTATTTCACTGTTGGTAATTATTACTTTAACACTAGGGTCTGTGTACGATGCGGCGTTACTAGATGGTAGCGTATTCACTGTAATAGACCTGTATTTCACTGCTTGGCCGTGTTCACGGCTTCACTGTTACTTTTATTCACTTCACCACTTTTATATTGTCTCTGGTGTTTCTCTCACTGACTTCCTTTATATGGTTAATTCACTGCTCTGCTTTCACGTCACTAAGTCATGGACACTGTGCTTTCACTGTCATTCCTTTCCTGTCTGGGCGTCGTGGCGGTCAGGTACAAGGGCGGCGGAGGTGACCCAGCCTTCTTACTGACGGGGCTGGGTTCTGCCGGGGGCCTCTGTGTTCAAGGGCCACAGGATCATGCATAGGGGCGTCCTCTCTCGTCTGGGGCTGCAGATGGCGAAGGGTCAAGCACTGTCGGGGCTTGGGGCGGGAGTACAGCCCTCAGGGCTGGGACCGAATAACTGCCTGAACTTCATGCTCAGGCGCCTGATGGAGGACGATGATCTCAGGCGTCTGGGTGTAGGGAGGTCCTGCCCAGGGGTCCTGGGGGCGGCCTGGAGGTCCCGAGGGCTGTGGTCCCCAGTGTTCAGAGATGCCATCAGGAGGGGGCTGTGATGTCAGCCTACGTCGGGGTCTGTCAGGCGAGTCCTCTCTGGATCCGGCTGTAGGAAGTAGAGCCCGGTGGAAGTCATGGGGCCTTTCCAGTACTCCCCCAGGCTGGGGGCTCCCTCTGGGTCGTAGGTTGATGAACAGGAGTCAGCACCTGATGGAGGAACGGCTACCAGCCGTCTCCTGCCGTAGGGCCTGGCTACTGGCCGTGGCCTTCTGGAGGTGTGGCTGCAGGCCGTTGCTAAGACCCGGCTACTGGCAGACTCAGGGGCACCTTCAGATCGGCTACAGGCCATCTCCTGATTCCCTCTGGAGCGGCTACAGGCCGTCTCCTGCAGGAGGGTTGAGCGGCTACAGGCCATCTCTCGAGAGGCACCTTCAGAGCGGCTACAGGCTGTCTCCTGAAGAAGGCGGGAGCAGCTACAGGCCGTCTCCTGTTTGCCTCCGGAGTGGCAGCAGGCCGTCTCCTGTAGGAGGGTCGAGCGGCTACAGGCCATCTGGTAAGGGGCACCTTGAGAGCGGCTACAGGCCTTCCCCTGATTTCCTCTGGAGCGGCTACAAGCCGTCTCCTGCAGGAGGGTTGAGCAGCTACAGGCCGTCTCGTTAGGGGCACCTTCAGAGTGGCTACAGGCCGTCTCATTAGGGGCACCTTCAGAGTGGCTACAGGCTGTCTCGTTAGGGGCGCCTTCAGAGTGGCTACAGGCCATCTCGTTAGGGGCACCTTCAGAGTGGCTACAGGCCGTCTCATTAGGGGCACCTTCAGAGTGGCTACAGGGCATCTCCTGATGAAGGCGCGAGCGGCTACAGGCCGTCTCCTGTTTTCCTCCAGAGTGGCTGCAGGCCATCTCCCGTAGGAGGGTTGAGTGGCTACTGGCCATCTCAGGGGTGCTGACTGGAGCTAGAGTTACAGCTCCACCCCGAAGTTGGTTGGGGATGGCTCGCCTGGAAGGTATTCTTGTATTCATGCTATGGTGGCAGCGGGTGAACTCCGGGTCATAGGGGTGCATGGCCCGGGCGGACTTATGTCGTCGTCACCCTAAGTCCCAGCATGCTGTCGGTGCTCCTCGGTGAGCTCCTTCTGGGGGGTGCTCGGTACCCCTCTGTGGCACTATATTGCATTTTAATTTTCTACCACATTGTTTTATTTACCATAAGGAGAGTAAGAAGAAAGTTGATGAAGAGTTTGGGAGGAACCTGACTGTAAAATGGAGGGAGAATAAGAAATTGCTTTGGAAGGAGGTAAAGAAAGTAAGACAGTGTGAAAGGGGAAATAGTAGTGGAGTGAAAGATGGCAATAATAGATTGTTGGTGGAGAAGAGAGAGAAATTGAGGAGATGGAAGGAGCACTTTGAGGATTTGTTGAATGTAGAGAGTGAGAGCAGTGCAAGTATAAGTGGTTGGGGAATGGCTGGGAGAAGAAGAGATGAGAGGGGGGAGGAAGAGATCGGCAGGGCAGAAGTAGTGGAAGCAATGAAGATCAAGATGGGAAAGGCCCCGGGAATTGATGGAGTGTATAGTGAAATGCTGAAGTATGGGGGTGAGATTGTTGTGGAGTGGATATGGAAGTTGTGTACAATGGCTTGGGAAGAGGGAGGGGTTCCAGAGGACTGAAAATCAGGTATAATTGTTCCTTTATACAAAGGAAAAGGGGAGAGAGAAGTATGTCGTAACTATAGGGGTATTTGCCTTCTTCGTGTGACTGGAAAAATATATGGTAGAGTACTCACTGATAGGGTCAGGCTTATAACAGAGGAGCTAGTTGGAGAAGAACAAGGGGGATTTAGGAAGGGAAAAGGGTGTGTAAATCAGATATTTATTCTAAGATGTTTAGTGGAGAAGTATCTAGAGAAGGTTAAGAAAGTGTATGCTGCCTTCATGGACTTGGTGAAAGCTTATGACAGAAAAGATAGGCAAAGTATGTGAAAGGTATTAAGAATATATTGAGCCTATGGGAATTTGTTCAGTGCTATGAAGAGTATGTACGAAGGAGCTAGGGCTACGGTGCGAGTGGATGGTGAGCTGAGTGAGTTCTTTGATCTAAATGTGGGACTGAAACAGGGATGTGTGATGTCTCCATGGCTGTTTAATATATACATGGATGGGGTTGTAAAGGAGGTGCAAGGTAGGGCAGTGGATGAGGGGCTGGCTCTAATGAATGAGGGTGAGATTTGGAAGATTCAGGTGTTGCTGTTTGCTGATAATACAATATTGTTGAGTGAATAAGAATGGGAGTTGCAAGGTTTGGTGAATGAATTTGGGACAGTGTTTTGGAAGAGGAATCTTAAAGTGAATGTAGAAAAGAGTAAAGTTATGGTGTTTGAGAGGAATGAAGTCACAGAATGCACAGTGAGGTTGGATGGTGAGGATATGGAGAATGTGAGTGCATTCAAGTACTTGGGTAGTGTGATGAGTAAGGATGGAACCTTGGGGGATGAAGTGTGTGAAAGGGTACAGCAGGGAAGGAAGGTTGTTGGTTCACTGAAAGTAGTGATGAGAAATAGGGAGGTGAGTATGAAAGTTAAGAAGATACTGCATGATGGTATTGTGATCCCTACCCTGATGTATGGAAGCGAGGCATGGACCTTGCTAGAGCGGAACAAGTGAAGACTGAGAGCGGTGGAAATGAGTTACTTGAGAGGAGCATGTGGAATGACATGGAGGGACAGGTTGACGAATGAAGAAGTGAAGGAACGTTGTGGGGTGGATGTGGATGTGGTTGAGAAAATTAGGAGAAATACACTGAGGTGGTTTGGACATGTGGAGAGAATGGAGAATGAGAGACTGACCAAGAGGGTGTATGTGGGTGAAGTGGAGGGAGGGAGAGGGAGGGGAAGACCGATGATGAGGTGGAGGGATGGAGTTGAGAGTTATATGAGGGAGAGGGGAATGAGTTGGGAGGAGGACAGTCAAATAGTGGATGACAGAGCGACTTGGAGGCGTTTTGTCTGTGGCCATCCTTTGCGGGATTAGGGCGTCGGGCTATAGATAGATAGATAGATAGGAAATCAGATTGTGAATGGCATGACAGACACTCTATAACACCATCCCTACACGTGGTTTAGTTATTAAAATTGTCTGAAGGTTGCAAGACTAATAATAAATCAATCAGTCTTCAGGCATTGCTGCCAATAATATTTATTTGTCAGTATATCCTTGTTTACAATATGAAGTGTATGTAAAAAATGTGACCACATTCCTGGTATATAATGAGGACTTAATTTAAATGTTTGTGTCTCAAGGCCATGCAAAGTTACAGCTCTGGGAATCTGTCGGTATACGCCAGTATCATGTGAAATAAACCAGCCAGTATAATGTGAAATAAATGGCAAAAGGGTGAAATAATGGGCCAAGTTAGTGTAAAATGGGTATAGTTTTCATTTTTAGTACTAGAATATGCTATTTTACTCATTCGTTTTCCATTATGAGCTTGATATCCAACTTCAGGGGGAACCATTGGACTTACCTGATTATTGGCTTTTTTAGATCAGGCTTCCCCCCCCACCCAATTCATTTGGCATAGAGAGGGTCTGCTGTATCATTCTTTTTCTGTGTCTGTTCATCCCTCTTCCTGTTCCATCTTTTCTATCAGTTTTTATTCCTCATCTTTCCTTTTCAGGTGGCTTTGCATTGAGTAACAAGCCGAATGGTTTCCTGTCAGGCAGGAAACCATTTACAACGTTGGGTGGTGACCATATAACTGACCCATATGTGTTTCCTATGTGTCAACAAGTGGGTTGATGGAGGGTTAGTGCCCCTCCCTGTAAAACCACCAACTCAAAGACAGATGGCCACCCCTGACAAGATTATGGCATCTGCCAAGTGATACTCTGTAGACAGATAAAGAAATGAATAGATCATATAATTGCTGTCACGCAACTAATCAATTATTTTATCAGGCTGCAACAAGACCCCACTGCAGGAGTCATTGCTGCTCTCACAGATAACGTCATCATGATCTGGAATACCGTTACCTTTGGGTGAGTTCCTATAGTATGTTCACTGTAACTTGGCTTAGGGAAGGCTCCAAATTTATCCTGGAATTGATAGAGGGGGAAATAAGCATGGCATCAGTTTTACCATGGTGGGAAAAAACTGTGATAATGGTGGTGGTGGTGGTGGTGCTGCTGCTGATTGATGATATATATTTTTTTCACAGGCCACACAACACCCCTTTGACCATGACACATTTAAGTTAACCCTGGAATTGACAGAGGGTGAGAAGAGAGTTAGGGAAGATGATGATGATGATAATGACGATGATGATGATAGATGATATACATTTTTTTCACAGGCCACACAACACCCCTTTGAACATGACACATTCAAGTTAACCCTGGAATTGACAGAGGGTGAGAAAAGAGTTAGGGAAGATGATGATGATGATGATGACACAAAAATAGTCTGAGATGGTGGTGATGATAATAATATTGTATAGATTTTTGTGTTCTTACCTAATTGTATCTTTGCAGCAATGAATCAGGCTCATACTGTCCCATGTTTTGAATTATTTTTATCATACACTTCTTGAAATTTATGAATTGTTTTGGCACACACTATTTCATTTGGTAGTGCATTCCACTGATCAACTGCTCTATTTGGGAAACTGAAGTTCCTTACTTCTTTATCACCTCTCTTTTTGTACAGTTTTCTACAGTGTCCTCTTAATGTTGCTTCCCCATAGGTTATATATTCCTTTACGTCTATTTTCTCTTTTCTTGTGGTACATTTATATAACATAATCTTGTCTTCTCTTATCCTTCTCTCCTGTACTGTTGGTAGATGTAATTTTTTGAGTCTTTCTTCATAGCAAAGGTCTCTTAAACTTGGTACCCATCTTGTAGTGGCGCTTTGTACCTTTTCAATCTTATCTATGTGATTTTTGACATGTGGATTCCAGACTGCTGATGCATACTCCAGGGCTGATCTGATGAATGATTTTCTTATCTTTCTCAGCATGTTTTCTTTTATATAGATGAATGTTACCCTCATATTAGCAAGCAGTGTGTACAGCCTGTGATAGTCTGTTATTGATAATCACTCCTAAATCATGTTCCCTTTCTGATGTGTGTAGGGCTGAACTTCCTAACTTAGTAGTCCCAGTCCGGCCTTTTTTCACTTTTACCAAATTACATGACATTTGTCTACACTGAATTCCATTTGCCATCTACTGCTCCATTCATGAAGCTCATTTAATTCCTCATGTAGCTGTATGCAAGAATCTGTGTTTGTAATTTCCCTTTGTATTTTTGTATGAAGTTGCTAAGGCTGCAGGGCATGTGGATAGTGAACTGAGTGAATTTTTCTATTTGAAGGTCGGATTGAAACAAGGTTGTGTCATGTCTCCACGGTTGTTCAGCCTGTACAGGGATGGGGTTATAAAAGAGATAAAAGGTAGGGCAGAGGATGTTGGAGTGGGTCTAATGAGTGAGGGCAGTGTTTGGAAACTAGCTGTACTGTTGTTTGCAGATGATACTGTGTTGTTAAGTAAAGACGAAGGGGAGCTGCAAGGCTTGGTGAATGAGTTTGGGAGAGTGTGTAAAAAACAGAATCTAAAGGCGAGTGTAGGGAAGAGTAAAGTTATGGTCTTCGAGAGAAATGAAGTCAGTGAATGTACAGTAAGGCTCGATGAGGAGGAAATGGAAAATGTGAGTGCATTTAAGTACTACTTGGGTATTGTGATGGGTAAGGGTGGAAGTTTAGAGGGTGAAGTGCTTGAAAGTGTGCAACAGGAAAGAATGGTTGCTATTTCCTTGAAAGCAGTGATAAGAAACAGGTAAGTGAGCATGGAAGTGAAAAAGCTACTACATGACGGTATTGTGATACCAACTCTAACGTATGGAAGTGAAGCTTGGACCCCGCTGAAGGGATAGAAGTCAAGAGTGAATGAGCAGTGGAAATGAGTTACTTGTGGAGTCACATGGAGAGACAGACTGACAAATAAGGAAGTGAAGGAGCATCGTGGTGTGGATGTGGAGGTGATAGGAAGCGTCAGGAGAAACACACTGAGGTGGTTTGGGCACATGGTGAGGATGGAGAGTGAGAGAGTGACGAGGAGAGTGTATGTGAATGAGGTGGAGGGGGGGAGAGGAAGGGGGAAGCCAAGGATGAGATGGAGGGATGGAGTGGAGAGGTATATGAGAGAGGGGTGTGTGAACTGGGAGCAGGGCAATGGAATGGCGGGGGAGAGGGCGACATGGAGGCGATTTGTTTGTGGCCACCCGTTACGGGATTAAGGCGTCTATCAATAGATAGATGGATAGATTTTTGCATCATCAGCAAACATATTTAGGTAGCTTCCATTTCCATTGTTGCTGTCTGTGTCATTTGTATATACTAAAAACATAATTGGTGCCAGCACCGAGCCCTGTGGAACTCCACATGTCACTTCTCTCCATGATGAGTAATTTCCCTTTAGCACTGTTCTTATTTCCCTTTTACTAGAAAATCTTGCATCCAGTCATACAGTTTACCGTAGATTCCTCATTGATTGTACAGTTTCCATAAAAGTCTTTTGTGTGGTACTCTGTCAAATGTCTTCTTGATATCCAAATATATGCTGTCTACCCAGCCATCTCTTTTCTGTATAATTTCTGCAACTCAGTCATAGTAACTTAATAGGTTAATAACATATGATTTTCTAAAACCAAACTGTCCTACTGTTATCATATTGTGTGTGTGTGTGTGTGTGTGTGTGTGTGTGTGTGTTCTTACCTAATTGTTCTTACCTAATTGTATCTTTACAGGAATGAGTCAAGCTCGTACTATGCCGTGTCTTAAACCATATTTATCGTACATGTCCTTAAATTTGTGAATTGTTTTGGCACACACTGTTTCATTCGGTAGTGCATTCCACTGATCAGTTGCTCTATTTGGGAAACTAAATTTCTTTACCTCTTTATCACCTCTCTTTTTATGCAGTTTTTTGCAGTGTCCTCTTGCTGATGCTTTCCCATACGTTAAGTAATCATTTATGTCTATTTTTCCTTCCCTGATATGCATTTATATAGCATAGTCATGTCACCTCTTTTCCTTCTCTCATGTAGTGTTGGTAGATTCAGTTTATTTAGTCTTTCTTCGTAGCTTAGATCACTTAAAGGTTGGTACCCATCTTGTAGCGGCCCACTGAACTTTTTCAATCTTGAATATGTTTTTTGAGATGAGGACTCCAGACTACTGATGCATACTCCAGGGTTGGTCTGATGAATGATGTTATTATCTTTCTTAGCGTGTCTTCATTTATGTATGTTAACGCTATTTTCATATTGGCAAGCAGTGTATACATGTTCCGTACCTTCTCACTGATGTGGTCAGCAGGAGATGGTCTGTTATTGACAATCACACCTAGGTCCTCTCTTTCTGATGTGTGTAGGGTTTTATTTCCTAATGTATAATCCCAATCGGGTCTTTTTCCACTTTTACCAAACTTGATTACATGACACTTGTCCACAATGAATTCCATTTGCCATGTATTACTCCATTCATGAAGTTTATTTAGTTCTTCTTGCAGCTCTTTACAAGAGTCTGTGTTAGTAATTCTCCTTTGTATTTTTGCATCATCTGCAAACATCGTATTTAGATAGCTTTCATTTCCAGTGTTACTGTCTGTATCATTTATATACACTAAAAACATGATTGGTGCCAGCACTGAGCCCTGTGGTACTCCACTAGTCACTTCTTTCCATGATGAGTAATTTCCCCTTAGTACTGTTCTCATTTTTCTTTTCATGAGAAAATCATGCATCCAACAATAGTTTGCCTCGAATTCCTCCTTGATGGTACAGTTTCCATAAAAGTCTTTGGTGTGGGACTGTGTCAAATGCTTTCTTGAAATCTAAATAGATACTGTCCACCCATCCTTCTCTTTCCTGTAATGTGTCTGTTACTGTCATAGTAGCTCAACAGATTAGTAACACATGATTTTCCTTTTCTGAAACCAAACTGTCTTTCTGTTATCATACTGTGTTCTTCTAGGTGATTTACCCAAGCTTTTCTTATAAGCTTTTCTAATACCTTGCTTACAACACTGGTTAGTGATACTGGTCGGTAGTTAAGTGGATTTTGTCTATTCCCTTTCTTGAATAAGGGAACAATGTTTGCTTTCTTCCAAATATCAGGTAGTTTACCTTGACTCAAGGATTTCTTGAAAATTAAAATTAATGGTTTACTTAACTCCTTTGCACATTCACGTAGCACCCAACATGAAATTTCATCAGGACCATTTGCTTTTCCTTTGTCTAATTTACTTAGCTCCTCTTGTATTTCTTTTTCTGATGTTTGTATATCTGGTAGTATGTGTGGGCATGCACGCTCCACACAATCCCTCTCAAAATCTTTTTCCTCTGTAAAAACTGATTAGAAATTGTTGTTTAGTGCTTCACAAATATCCTTCTCTTGTGTATAGGTGATTCCATCGTCCGTAATGGATTTTATTTTATCTTTTACTTTGGTTTTGCTTCTGATGTAGTTGTAAAATAGCTTTGGTTGATCACTACTTTTATTTATGATATCCTCCTCAAACTGTGTGTGTGTGTGTGTGTGTGTGTGTGTGTGTGTGTGTGTGTGTGTGTGTGTGTGTGTGTGTGTGTGTGTGTGTGTATTTACCTTGTTGTGATATACAGGAAATGAGCTACATTCATGAGGTCTCGTAACTGTTTCTCAGTAAGTCGATTTTTGCCTTGAACTCGTTTAAGTTTTTATACTGGACGATCTCTTTGTCCAGGCTATTCCACAGGTCTATACATCTTTATGGAAAACTATATTTCTTGATATCCTTCAAGCAATTTAGCTTTTTCATTTCCATTCCATGTCCTCTTGTTACTCTCCTATCCCATACAAACAGATCTTTCCTGTCAGTTTTATCTACTTTCATCATGGCCCTGAACTCTGCAATCATGTCGCCCCTCTCTCTCTCCTTTCTTCTAAGGAAGGCAGATCCAGCGTTTTCAGCCTCTCTCTGTATGACAACTCTGCCAGTCTAGGGACAATCTTGGATACTGTTCTTTTTATTCTCTCGAGCTTGTTTATATCTTTCTTTTTTTGTGGAGACCACATTACTGCCAAATATTCCAACCTGGGGCGGATCATGGCCACTATCAATTTTTTCATCATCTCCTCATCCATGTAATGAAATGCTACTCTTATGTTAGTCAAGAGATTATACGTCTCTAACTGTCTTGTTAATGTGTTTTTCAGGTGCTAAACTATCCTGGACCAGCACTCTCAAATCTTTCTCTTCTCTTGCTTTTGTTATTGGTTCATTACCCATCAAATAATTCAGTGATGGCCTCTTGGTACTTTTACCCATTTCCAGTATTTTACATTTTTTTTTTATCAATGAATTTCATTTCCCACATCTGGCTCCAGTCTTGAATCCTATCCAGGTCCTCCTCCAGCATTTTACAGTCTTCCTCAACTTCTGCTTTCCTCATGACCTTTGCATCATCAGCAAACAAACTTGCATAACTATTCATTCCATCTACCGTATTGTTTACGTAAATCAGGAAAATTACTGGTGCTAACACCGAACCCTGTGGGACTCCACTTGTTACTTCCCTCCATCCAGACATCCTGTCCTTTATTATTGTCCTCTTTTGTCAGTCTCTCAAGAAGTCTCTCATCCACTCCAGGAGGTTTCCCTTCAGTCCTTCTATGTGCTCCAATCTCCACATTCGTCGCTTGTGTGACACCTTGTCAAAGGCTTTCTCCAACTCTAAATACACGCAATCCACCCAACTGTTTTTCTCCTGAAGCACGTCAATCGCTCTTGAGTAAAGGCTCTGCAAGTTGGAAACACATGACCTTCCACTTCTGAATCCAAACTGACTCTCAGCCAAAATGTTCATCTCCAGATATTTTATCCATCTGTCTTTCAGGATTCTCTTGCACAATATTGTGGCTATGCTGGTCAGGGACACTGGACTAAAAATTCAGGGGTTCTTCCTTGTTTCCTCCCTTATAAATTGGTACCACATTAGCCCTCTTCCATTCTCGAGGCACTTTTCCTTCATCCAGAGGACACACAAACCCTGATTCTTATCTGCCAGTTGTCCTCTGCATTCCTTCAGTACCCAATTAAAGATTCCGTCTGGTCCTGGGGCTTTCCTTACATCTTGAGTTTCCAGTAATTTATATACTTCCTGCACTTCCACTTTTATATCTTTTATCACTACATTTCTTGTCACTCCCTCCCTCCTCCACAACATCCCTTTCTTTAGTGAAACCCGATTGGATACATTGTTCATTATTTCAGCTTGCATTGCCACATCTTTATAGACCTTTCCTTCTACTTTCAGTTTGGTGATTCCTTCCTTCTGCTTCAGTTTGCCATTAACAAATCTATAAAACAATTTGGGTTCTTCCTTACATTTGTCAATTATCCCTTTTTCAATGTTCCTGTCTTCCTCTCTACCTATTCTTGTATATTCATTTCTAGTTCTATATTCTTCCTTTGCTCCATTATGTGTGTGTGTGTGGGTGGGTGAGTGGGTGGGTGGGTGTTATTATTAGTATTTTTATTATTTTTTTGGCCAATCCTATTTATAGGATTAAGGTGTCTGGTTATAAACAGACATATACTGCATATATAGATAGATTATTATTATCATTTTTTTTTTCATGCCAGACAACACCCCCTTTGAAGATGACACACTGGCATTAACCCTGACGTTGACAGAGGAGTAGCCCAGCAAACCTGCCACCATCAAGTTGGTCGGCGAGATGTTCCAGCCCAGTGTTTATGCCGATGGTGGCATTTGCTGGGACATTCTACAGAACAAATGGTCAGCCACGCATGATGTAGCCACCATCCTTACCTCTATACAGGTGAGTGTTTGGATCTGTTTCATCGGATGTAACTGGGCCACTTGCATATCCTGAATATTTAGTTGTGAGCTTTAGTTGAGTGCTATGATGCTGTTTGAGCAAGTAAAGTCTTTTATTACATATCCCATGACATTGGTGTGAAAGGCCAGCTGGTTGTGAGCTGAAGAATGTGGCGGGAGAAAGAAGGGCATAGGAGGAGAGAGAGTGACTTCCCCAAGGACTGATAAGCTCTTAAAGCTCGAGGAACTGTCTGATTCAATTTTTTGGCATTTTCTCTTTCCTTGTCTCTTTTGATGATGATCATGGTGAACACTAACTACTCATTTCTTTACAGTTATTCTTGGATGACCTGAGCCCCAGTTCCCCATCCAACAATGTGGCTGTGCAGCTTTATCAAAAGAACCAACATGAATGTGAGAAGCATGTGTACACCGTTGTCGAGTAGAGCTGATTAAATTTCCTGGTAGCTAAGGCATAAATAGAATTCTTTCACCTTAACTTGGCCCAGGTTTGTTTCCTTTTGCAGCCTGCCACAGTTGTGAGATAGGAATGAGTTCTTTAGTCATGAAAAAAGTTTAACAAAATAATGTCCCTTGGGAATTTTTGGTATGAGAGCAAGCCACCCATTCATATATTTCAAGGATGCCCAGAATAACAGTAAAAAAGCTATTGGCAGTTAGAGGAATTGTTGACATCAGTCTAATGAAAGCTGTATTGAAAGTGTATCATTGGCACATTTCACTTGTATTTTTTCATCAACACCACCTATAAAACTTACATGTTTGGTGCTGTGACTCATTTTTCATCCAGGTTCTAACTCATGGAGTCCCAGTAGGATTAAAATGGTTTATTTTCAATAGGCATTTTTTTTTTTTAAATCAAATCAATGATAAAATGTACCTCAGCGACTGAACAGACAGTAGCTACAACTGTATCATAATAAACACTTTTTCCTGTTGCTTCTGATCCCCTCCTTGTATGTTGCAATTGTGTGTGTGTATGTTGCAACAGTGGACAGCAGAAAGGATGGAGAGGGGGGAGGGGAGGGAGGAGGAGGGGGAGGGGAGGGGGAGGGTGAAGGGGAGGGAGGAGGTGGAGGGGAGGGAAGGGGGATGGAAGGGAGAGACGACATAAAGGAGAAGGAAGGAGGGGTAATGGAGGGGGAAAGAAGTGGGTGAGGGGGATGGAGGAAGCTGCTTTTCAGGGAAGAGCAAAAGGTGGGGAGAAGAAGAATGGCAAGCGATGGAAAAACAAGGAGGGGAAAGGAAGGAAAGAAGAGGAGGGAAGGGAACAAAGGAGAGAGAGAGGGGATGGAGGAGAGGAAGGAAGGAGGAAGAAGGGATGTGAAGGGAGGGGTGAACGGGGTGGAAACTAGTGAGGAGATGGAGGGGAGGGGAACAAGTGGATGGAAAGAATTTAGGGGTTGATGGAATAGACCTTTTCCAGTGATGTCACAGAAATCACGTGGTTTTGTTTACGACTCCATATTGGACGGCAAATTCCTTGCAGTAATGGCTGTCCAGACAGAGCTGACAGAGATTGAACTGTCTGATATATGCAGTAATCTGGATCAACGCCACCAAGATTTGTACAGGAACAAGATAAAGTGTTTGAGGCTGGATGCTTACACCATATCTAGGGAGAAATTCACCTGTTTCAAATACAGGAGACTGAAACCAGATCTCAGATATTGGCGATCTCTATCACCATTTGGTGAATACCCCGTGAAAGTCCACCGGGGCATCCCTCGAGGTAAATATGTGTAATATATCTAGCTGGAAATGACATACAGTTTATGTAAATCATCTTGGTAATCAGTAAATTATTGACGTGGGGCCAAGGGGGGAGGGATTGTATACACTGATTGGGAATCAAGTAGTTGATGAATAATTGGAGGGTGGGGGCATGGGAGTGGAGAAAGGAGGTGGAGGGAGGGTTGGGGTTTGAATGGCAGTGGGGGGTGGGGGGTGGGATCAGGGTTGGTTTGGGGGTGGAGGTATGGGGGGTGAGGGTGTGGGGGAGGGTTGGGGATGGGTGGTAAGGGGTGGAACAGGTAGGGGGTGGAGGGTATTGTAGCGGGCGTTTTTTTTATGCAAGAAAGAAGGACCAAAGGACAGGGGCCCACAAACCGTTCCTTCCAAGAAAAAACAAAAACAATACAAAAGAGAGCCAAATTCAAGATCCGTTCATTTCGATATGCCTGGACACACTGCGTTTGAAAGGGGGGCTTGCGGAGGGGAGTTAGGGGAGTAAGGTGTGGGGGTGGGGGGTTCAAAAGTGGGGGGTAGGGGGTTGTTGGGGGGTGGTGGGGGATGGTGGTGGGGTGGATGTGGTGGTGGGGGGGTCTGGGTGGCAGTGGGAGGGTGGTGGTGGGGTGTAGGTGGGGTGGGGGTGCGTGTGAGGTGGTGGCAGTGGGGGGAAGGGGGTGGGGTTGGAGGGGGTGGGGGGTGGCTCACCTGATATGAAATGCCTGCTACAGAGTCGGGTGTAGACCGTCGGCTGCCAATTCTCCCTCTTCACAGCAGCTATCCACTTCTGTTGCCTTTTCTTATTGATTGGAAACCAACATAAGTTTACCCCACATCCACTTTTCTGCCACGTCTTACAGCCGAAGGCACAACAGCAATACCATTGTGGAATCTGCAATTCTCTCTCTCTAGACGTCCGACAATTTACCGTCTAGTATGGCGTCATAAACAAAAGTCACATGACCCGTGACGTCACGTGGAAAAGATGTATTTGCCGACTTTTGGTCACTGGTCAGTCTGGCTTGAGCTGTGGCTGGTGAAGGATGTTTAGGTTGACAAAATGTTTTTTCCATTTTTCTATCTACCTATCTGTCTATTGCCAGACGCCTTTTTCTCTTATACGGGGTGGCCACAAACAAATCGCCTCCACGTCACCCTGTCCCCCGCCATTTCACTGCCCTGCTCCCAATTCACCCCCCCACCCATATACCTCTCCACTCCATCCCTCTATCTCATCCTTGGTTTTCCCCTCCCTCTCTCCCCCTCCACCTCACTCACATACACTATCCTCGTCAGTCTCCCACTCACCATCCTTTCCACATGGCCAAACCACCTCAGTGTGTTTCTCCTAATGCTTCCTATCACATCCACATCCACACCACAACGCTCCTTCACATCCTCATTCGTCAGTCTGTCTCTCCATGTGACTCCACAGGCTCCTCTCAAATAACTCTTCCCATTAATTTCTTCTATGATGATTTTTCTTTTAATTTGTATTTTAAACATTCCTGAGTATTTCTAAAGCTTACTTAGGTAATCGAAAAAATTAAAAAAAAAAAAATAGAATAACAGAGCTGTGTGTGGACTTTGGGGTGGGGTGTGTGTGTGTAGAGTCTGGAGTGTATGTGTGGATTTTAGGGGTGTGTATGTGTGGAAATTTGGCAAAAAACAGCATGATATAGAGGTGAACTAATTTGTGGACTTTCTTTCCAGCATCAAGGCATTTAGCTGTACAGGAATACCACCACCACAGGTAGCAAAACTATCATAGCCACTACTAGAGCAACTACAACCATCAGTTTGCTCTTCTGTGGTACACTATAACTGGAGGGGGCATTTAACTGGATGCTATTTTGGTCAGTATGCCATAACTGTATCTCTTATGTTGCTTTTCTGGAGGGGTTAGACATGCATATTAACTTCAACAAACCAAAGCGATATTAAGAGCTGGTGGCAGTACTGTCAGAGCAGAGGAAGTGTGCCCATGTGTACAGTAGTTTGTCGCAAGGGTGTGGAAGTAACACCAGCTTGGTCAGTGTTTGTGATACGTGGGTGCATAAGGGATCAAGCTGAAGCAAGTCACTCTGGCCCATAGCTCTTCCGGCCCTTGTCACTCCAGCCCCTAATTTTATCAGCCCTAGTCACTGCAGCCTCCCACCTAAAAATGAGGCTATTCTATTATTTTATTAGGTTTGACTCATCTTAAATGTCAGAACCAACTTGCCTAGCCCTGGGCTTCTACGTTCCTCTTGGGGCAACGTAGGATTGGATGATGGGTGCATAGTTTGGTTAGGTTAGGTTAGTTATTAATAATAATCAGGTTAGTTAAAAACAAGTAATAATACAGGCATACCTCGGTTTAACGATGTAATTGGTTAGGTAAAACCACATCGTTAGGTGGGGTATTGTATATCAGGGTACTTTTAGCATGTAAAGTAATGGAAAGTGTTTACCAGCCTTAAGTTTCCCCCCAAACCAAGTCTAAAACCCACCCTAATGAGCCAAAAAACAAGTTTAAAGCCAGTCTAAATGGCCTAACAACTGAAAAAGAAGCTAACTTAAACCTAACACCTGTAAATAACTCACTAAAACCAGAAAATAAACTCTGAAAATCATCAAATATAAGTCTGGGAAAAATCAGGCTTAATAAACTGTACCCCAAAATGACAATGTTCACCCCACCTATGGCTGAAACACATTAATCTAAGTCTAAAAACAGTTTATAAATCAACCTAAACACAATTTTAGTCTAAATTATCGTGAAAATCAGTAAAAAAAATCAAAACCATCTTTAAACCAGGGTTTGGCCATCGTTAGGCAGGATATGGCAGTATTTTTACCCATTGTTAAGCCGGGGTATCACACCTAGAGGTATCATATATCAAGGTATTACTGTAATGGCTGTATTGAGTGGATTTCTGTCAGGAAAAGGGGGCCAGTGTGACTAGGGTGTGAGGCCGGAGTGACTAGAGCTGGTAAATTAGGGTCTGGAGTGACTTGAAGCCGATCAAGCAGTGTGGAGAGCCGCCATTAGGTACACTAAGGCTGATCCATGCAAGGATGTTGATGCCTTTGGTATGATGATACAAATTAAAATCTAAAAGTCATTTGGTGTAGAAAGTCTTATCTAACACTGATCCCTTGACCCTTTTCAGTTAATTTGCATCCAGGTATAGTAAGATTGGGTGGGTAATTTTGACTAGTAACCAAGAAGAAACATTCCTTACTTAAGGCTCAAGATTTCATGCAACAATTTTGTAAAGATCCCTAGCTCCTTTTCAGTTGATGGCCAAGTGTAGTCAGATTGGGAGGGTTATTTTGACTATAGGTCTGCTACAATTACTAGGTCCATATTTTTCTTTTGTAGGGTATTTTACACAGCTTATTGGTAGAAAGACAGTGGTTTGGCTCTACATTCATCCCATAGCACTTCATGACCAGCCTTGTATCCTGATATTTGTCTAGTATTGCAGTTTAGCATTTAAGATGGAGGGATGGCAAATTTTAGACCAAGTTTGAGTAAAACGAGTACCGGTATGGTAACAATGGACTCATTCCTAATTACTAGTTAAGGCTTGTCAAAGTCCATGCAACCACATCTTTGTGTTAGTTGTGGGAATGACCCTTTGTTAGCAAATTGGCTATAGGAGCTAGAATATATGCTAATGTGTTACTGGGATCATCCACACCTTTCTCACCCCAAGGTAGGGTCCAGAGAATTAGAAAAAAACTTGATATAATTTGATACTAACCAGTGTTTGCCCAGTTGAATGAGCCACACTGCCATTCTAACCATTCAGGCCCCTGGAATCCTGGCATAAAGGGGCTAAAATGTTTGTTGAGCCATTGACCATGAAGAAGCAGTCTACTGTAAATGGCAGTGTACAGGTTTTACTCTAACCTTGCCCAAATTCTCTTTCCATGATATTCCTGAGCTGTAACAAGAGTAACTCTAGACTATGATGTTAGTCCTGAGGTGTTATGGATGAGATGTAGATTTGTCGTATTGTCTTTCTACCTTTGTGCTGCAAATAAGGTGCAAAAGGACAAATTTAGGCAGTGGCTCAATTGGTAGAGAGGTGGTCTGCGGTCCTACTGAACCCAGGTTCAAATCCCCGCTGGGGCATGGAACAGTTAAAGGATTTGAATTTCATGTAAAGCAGACATTACCGATCTACCAGAAGACCATCCGACATGTCGTAAAAATACCCCCGCTAATACCAATACACCAGTCCTGTATGAGACAGCCCTAGCATGTATTCAATATGGACGGTGGGTGTTAGCGCCGAAGTGGTGACATGTAGAGGTGTATGATATGTAGTAGGACTACTGGGCCTTGGGTGCAGGTTGTGAAGCCTATGCCCAGAGTCGAGCACATTTAAAAAAAAAAAAAAAAAAACTTTTCTTGAACTTGGCATAAACTGCCCCTCATCTTGAAAATGATCTTTTAAGGATAAACATTAGAATATACTAAACTCATTTCACTTTAATTTGGTTTAAAGGTGACAACTCCCAGTCTTGAAAACTGAGCTGTAACAAAAGCCTATTAAAAAAGTTCTATGGTCTTCTTTGCTTTAAAAATTGTCACCATTTTGAATTCTGAGTTTGAACAATAGATGAACACTAGAATATGATGCACGTCACAAACAAGTGCTGTGGAAAGGATAATTAGCTGTAGCATTGTCTTGTTCTGTCACTGAGCTATGTATGAAATGGCTACTGAAGGCAATGTTGGCCAAGTTAGGGTATATGGTAGTGGTAATAATAGTAATGGTAGTAGTAGTAGTGGTAATAGTAGTAGTAGTACTAGTAGTAGTAGTAGTAGTAGTAGTGGTAGTAGTAGTAGTAGTAGGAGTAGTAGTAGCAGCAGTAGTAATCTGGTGTATTTCTGCTGAATGTCTACTCTCAATGTAAATAATTTGTAATACTGTATATTCCCTCTTCTGTCGTTCTTTCCTTCATTCCTTCCTCTTCCTTCTGCCTATGGGTGGCTCTACACCGAGTGACAAGCCAATTGGTTTCCTGTACACCAGGAAAACATTGTGGTAACCATATAACCAAATTATGGCACCTGGTGGTTTAGTGGGTAATTAAAGCGCACCAATCGGATTGAGCCTGTGCAGGTTTAATATCCAAGGGGTGGTTGGGGTTTATTGTTCACGTAATGGCACACAGGGATGAGTGAGGTTAGTCGCTCTTATCTTAAATGTCAGGACCAACTTGCCTAGCCCCGGGCTCCAATGCTTCTCATGGAGCAACATAGGATTGGATGGTGGAATAAATTTCTCGAAAAAATTGTTGTAAAAATCCCGGAAAAAACTCCCCTAAGCCGTTTAATGGAAACCTACATTCTGCATGATGCACTAGGGTCATCGTGTTTTGGCCTGCGAGGGCCCATAGTGGCTTCCGGTATGAAATCTGACACATAAGATGTAAAATTCCATCTAATGACGGTGGAATTCCGGTATATCCCAGCGTCCCACACGATTGTATCATGTTTGGTCAGAGTTGCCTGCTCAAATTTTCTGCAGTGACTCTGGTAGTGATTAATTTTGTATACAGTAATGCTTTACAGTAGTGATTAAGGAATGTAAAATACACACCTCCGCTGCCGCCAGAACAACCACCCTGCCACCCCCGACTCCACTACCGACTCGCAGCCCCACCACTACCCCAGGAGGACACCATGGCAGGCCAGGGCAAGGTGAGACTGACCCAGAGCGAGAAGGGCGCCAGGGCGCCCCCACCTTGAGTCCCTATTCTACGAAACCGACCCAACAACAACCACACAAGAAAAAGAGACGACCCTGCTTGTGGGGGCAGCCTTCACCAGGTTCGGGGTGGGACTGCTCCAGAAACAGTCCCAAACAACACCACGGATATGGCCATCATATGTACTGGGGAGGGAGCGGCCATTGTACGCCCCTCAGTTGTTTTCTCCTGTAACACCACCAAAACGGCCATCGTATGTGTGGGGGATGGAGCGGCCATTGTAAGCCCTTCAGTTACAGACCCATCTGGAGACAACCTCCGTGCAGCAGCTATTGAGCACACACCGACAGGCAAAGGAAGGAGAAGTGGAACCGTGAACACGACCATCGTACGTGTGGGGGAGGGAGCAGCCATCATACGCCCCTCATCCACTTTCTCCTCCTCCTACGGGAGTAACACCACCACAACGGCCATCGTACATGTGGGGGAAGGAGTGGTCACCGTACGCCCTTCAGTTACTTCCGGTCGGGCAGGCAGAGCCGTGGTAACGGCCATCGTATGTACCAGGGAGGGAGCGGCCATCATACGCCCCTCATCTGGCTCTTCCTTCTTCGGGAGCAGCACCGCCACAATGGCCATCGTACGTGTGGGGGAAGGAGCGGCCACCATACACCCTTCAGCTGCTGCCCTTAGGAGCTGTGGAACCACCAACACGGCCATCATACGTGTGGGGAAAGGAGCGGCCATTGTATGCCCTTCATCCGTAGTTCCTAGGGTTCTCCCAGAGGGGAAGGTCCCTTGCGCGGCCGGCCCACTGCCTCTCGGCTGCGCGGGACGCCGTCCTCTCTCTCCCTCCAGGTGTGGTTCCCCAGAGGTGCTGCCATTCCTAGAGTGGTGGCGTGGTCCTGTCCCAGTCCTGCAGCTGACCCCTGGATGACCCTGGCCCCTGACGGATGCCCCGTGGAAGAGGTGCCGCAGTTCACTCCTGACGGCACCCTGCCCTGCGGGCAACCGCAGCACCTGGAACCCCAGGGCCAGTCAGCAGGCCCCAGAGCAAGGCCGTCTGGACCCCACTCCCCCACGGCCCTCCGCCAGGAGTTGTTTGGCCCCAGCCCCGAGGGCCACCTATCAGGTCGAGGCCCCCAGACAGGAGGGCCTCCCTGCACCCCACCGACGAGGCCCCAATATTAGAGCCACCTATCAGGTCGAGGCCTCTAGACGGAAGGGCCTCCCCGCACCCCCCTGTTGAAGCAGGCCCAGGTGACGACGCCCCTGCGGGTGGTCCACTGCCTCCTGCAGGAGGGCTCCCCAGTAGGGCCCCCTCCCACGCCCGAGCGCCACCTCTGTTAGCCCAGGGACCCGGGCCTTAGTGGCGAGATCGACGCATCTCGTACGTCGTACATAAGTGTAAACCCCAGAGACAGTGATAAAAGTGACAGTGAAACAGTGAGGGAAATAATATAAAGTAACACACTATATAAGTGAACACCAAGGCAGAAAACAAGGGTCAGTGAACGTGCATAGTAAGGTGACTGGATGTAAGGAAACTCCAATAGTGGCAAAAGAACGAGAAATCCAGTACAACAGTGTCGCCGTAGCTACGTGACAATTCCTGGTGCTGTGCAGCGTGTTATAACAAGTGTATGGAAATATAAGCCAACCTGACCCTTTGTTCCAACCATATATTGTGCATCCGGTCCAGAACACAAAATGACAATTATACACTGCTCATAATACCGATGCTATGTTCTAGTAATTATCAACATCTATATATATATATATGAATTCTGCCCTTGACATCCTTGTGTGTATTTGTGTACATTGTGTGTTAGCAAACCAGCTCTGTCTTCCTGTCCATGCCATATCCAGTGTCTCTGCTTTTATACTGTAAGGTGTATTGAACTAGTATAATAGATGTGTAAAGGTATAATGCCGTGTTTTTATGCCCTGTTCCTCTGTTGGTGCTTTGCTTCCGGTCCGGAAAGAGGACCCCGCTCAGTTGCGGACGTTTTTAGGACGAGAGGTCAGACTAAAAACACCCCACATAACACTGGTGGCAAGCGGTGGTTCTGGATCCTTTAAAGCATGGAGGAACACAAATAGGGAAAGTTGCACAATGGCAGCCTAACCTCACATCCAATTGCCAAAGTTCAACCCCGAACAATATGACATTGACGTCTACTTGGATATGGTGAAACCTCTCTTAGATATTGGGTTTGACACCGACAGAGAGAAAATCGCAGTCACACTACCCAACCTGGGCAAAATTGTTGCTGCTGTAGCCACAAAAATCGTCCCCGAATTGACATGGGACCAATTCTCATACATTGTGAAACAGGCTGTCACGCCTTCGCTGGGCAGAGTTGTCGCCCTTTCACAACTTGATGCCCTCACCTACGACGGCAGCCTGGACAACACTTTTGTCCAGGCTAGGCAGCTTGTCACCACTGCGTACCCAGACACAGATGCAGAAACCCGAGAACAAATTATATTCCACAAACTCCTCAGGATCCTCCCCGGTTTCATTAAATAACATCTTATAATACATGAACCGATGGGAGACCTGGATAAACAAATCAATTTAATGAGGCGCCTTCTAGCCATCCACTCCACCCCTCAACGAATCGGCGAAATTAATCAATTCCCCACGAACCTCATCGCCGTCAACCCATGGGAATTTTCTCCTTGCTGCCACGAGTGCCCAATCCACGACATCAGTGAGCAGCTAAAAACTGCCCGGAGCAGCAAAACGAAACAAGGGTGCCTACAAGCCTCCCCACCATACGCCGATTGCCCCGAGCCTCAGGGACGGAAACCGCCACGAAGAAGGCTCAGAAGGCGCCTCCCCACTGCCCCCGCATCCCACCGTAATGACGGGAGCCATCTCACATCTCCCCCGGTCTACGACAGGGGGAAACGTCATGTTTCCTTTTCCTCTCCTCTCACTATCTCTTCTATTTTACCTTTCCTTATTCCTCACCTTCCCACCTCACAAACCACTTTCTCCACTACTATCGCCTCCCCCCTTCCTATTCCCCACCAACCAAAGCCTGCTTTCCCTTTCACAGGCCTCCTAAAACCCTTACCTCATCTTCCCCTAACCTACTTCCTAAAACCACCTCCTCCTGTCTACTGCTTTCCACCTACCACCCCGCACCACCCACCACCATCATTTCCCCACCACTCATCTTCCCTCTCAACACGGCCAGCTCATTTGCCTTCCCTATCACACCCTCCTCCTCCTCACCCTCACCCACCTCTCTTTCCTTCCTCACCCTCACCCACCTCTCTTTCCTTCCTCACCTCCCCCACCCCACCCTCAACCTCACCATACCCACGGACCCCCTCCCCCACTTCACCTTCACCTGACCCACCACCACCTTCCTCCGATTCTGATCCTGCACCAACCTCACCTCCGCCTGCATCTCCTACGCCCACCCCACCTCCTCCAACCCACCACTCTCAATCACCGCCCGCTATGCCCATCACCAACACCGCACCACGCCACCCAACACCAACTCCCACCTTCACCGTCGCGGAAACAACCACCACCACCGTACCGCCACAACTCATCCCACACCCCACCCGCACCCCATCATGCACTGCCCCACGCAACACATCACCCACCAACCCCCCACGTGCACCAACCCCCCACGTGCACCAACCCCACCCGCCACCCACTCCACCCATTCGTCCACTCCTGGCCACCCAATACCCACTGACCATGCCCACTACACACAACACCCCACACCACCACCAACAACCGTCCACAACCATGACGGGACACCCACGCCACCACGTGCCTCCCCACCTTCACCACCAACACCAACACTCACTACCACTGCCACAAGATCAGGACGCCTCTCCCGCCCACCATCTAGATACACCCCCACACATACTGCCCATACCCCCAACACCACCCCCATCACGCTTCCCCTCCATCAAGCAACATGGAAAATTCCCAAATCCCAATTCCCTAGAGGACGATGACCCTCCCACCAGGTCCTCCCCTATAAAAAGCCCAGGACCTCATCCCTGGCCAGTATAAAGCCTCTACCTCTGCACCAAGCACCACCACCAGAAATGAGAATCGACCAGATACTATGGCGCCCCCACGACCGCTCACCCATCAGACTACAGGGAACCCAACAGCTCCTCCGTATCCTATGACACACCACGCAACCTTCGTTGCTCCGACTCGCCCTCAACCCCCATCAGGAACCAAACACCGCAACCTACCACTGGATCACCCTCCTCCAACACATCAAACCGGCCCACCAGACATCCACTACCAGCACATACCACCTCCAGTCACGGGGCGGTGACTCCTCAACCACAGAAGGTGGTAAAATACACACCTCCGTCGCCGCTGGACCAACCACCCTGCCACCCCCCACCCCACTACTGACTTGCAGCCCCACCACCACCCCAGGAGGACACCACGGCAGGCCAGGGCAAGGTGAGACTGACCCAGAGCAAGAAGGGAGCCAGGGCGCCCCTGCCTGGAGTCCCTATTCCACAGAACTGATCCAACAACAACCACGCAGGAAAAAGAGACGACCCTGTGAGCGGGGTAGCCTTTACCAGGTTCGGGGTGGGACTGCTCCAGAAACAATCCCAAACAACACACGGATACGGTCATCGTACGTACCTGGGAGGGAGCGGCCATCGTACGGCCCTCAGTTGTTTTCCCCTGTAACACTGCCACAACGGCCATCGTACGAGTGGGGGAACGAGCGGCCATCTTACTCCCTTCAGTTACAGACCCATCTGGAGACAGCCTCGGTACAGCAGCTAATGAGTGCACACCGACAGGCAAAGGAAGAAGTGGAACCACGAACATGGCCATTGTACGTGTCGGGGAGGAAGCGGCCATTGTACGCCCCTCATCCACTTTCTCCTCCTCCTACGGGAGTAACACCACCACAACGGCCATCGTACGTGTGGGGGAAGGAGCAGCCACCGTACACCCTTCAATTACTTCCTGTGAGCAGGCAGAGCTGTGGTAACGGCCATTGTATGTACCGGGGAGGGAGTGGCCATCATACACCCCTTCTGCCTCTTCCTCCTTCAGGAGCAGCACCGCCACAATGGCCATCGTACGTGTGGGGGAAGGAGCGGCCACCGTATGCCCTTCAGCTGCTGCCCTTAGGAGCTGCGGAACCGCCAACACGGCCATTGTACTTGTGGGGGAAGGAGCGGCCATCGTACGCCCTTCATCCGTAGTTCCTAGGGTTCTCCTGGAGGGGAAAGTCCCTTGCGTGGCCGGCCCACTGCCTGTTGGCTGCGTGGGACACCCTTCTCTCTCTCTCTCTCCCTCCAGGTGTGGTTCCCCATAGGTGCTGCCGTTCCTAGAGTGGTGGCATGGTCCTGTCCCAGTCCTGCAGCCAACCCCTGGATGACCCCGGCCCCTGATGGATGCCCCGCAGAAGAGGTGCCGCAGTTCACTTCTGACGGCACCCCACCCTCCGGGCGACCACAGCACCCGGACCCCCTGGGCCAGTCAGCAGGCCCCAGAGCAGGGCCCACTCCCCCATGGCCCTCCACCAGGAGTAAGAGGCAGCAGGCCCGGCTCCTGGAGTTGTTTGGCCCCAGCCCTGAGGGCCACCTATCAGGTCGAGGCCCCCAGACAGGAGGGCCTCCCTGCACCCCACCGACGAGGCCCCAGCACGAGGGCCACCTATCAGGTCGAGGCCCCCAGACGGAAGGTCCTCCCTGCACCCCCCTGTCAAAGCAAGCCCGGGCGACGACGCCCCCGCGGGTGGTCCACTGCCTCCTGCAGGAGGGCTCCCCAGTAGGGCCCCCTCCCACGCCCGAGCGCCACCTCTGTTAGCCCAGGGACCCGGGCCTTAGTGGCGACTTCAACGCATCTTGTACATCACGCATAAGTGTAAACCCCAGAGACAGTGATAAAAGTGACAGTGAAACAGTGAGGGAAATAATATAAAGTAACACACTATATAAGTGAACACCAAGGCAGAAAACAAGGGTCAGTGAACGTGCATAGTAAGGTGACTGGATGTAAGGAAACTCCAATAGTGGCAAAAGAACGAGAAATCCAGTACAAAAGTGTCACCGCGGCTAAGTGACAATTTCTGGTGCTGTGCCGCGCGCTATAACAAGTATATGGAAATATAAGCTAACCTGACCCTTTGTTCCAACCATATATTGTGCATCCGGCCCAGAACACTAAATGACAATTATACTCTGCTCATAATACCGATGCCATGTTCTAGTAATTATCAACATCCCTTGACATCCTTGTGTGTATTTGTGTACGTACATTGTGTGTCAGCAAACCAGCTCTGTCTTCCTGTCCATGCCATATCCAGTGTCTCTGTTTTTATATTATAAGGTGTATTGAACTAGTATAATAGATGTGTTAAGGTATGCTGCCGAGTTTTTATGCCCTGTTTCTCTGTTGGTGCTTTACTTCCGGTCCGGAAAGAGGACCCCGCTCAGTCGCGGGCGTTTTTAGGACGAGAGGTCGGACTAAATCACCCCGCATAACAGCCTGTGTAATTATAAATTGTATATAAAGTGTAATAGTGTTCTTAAGGCCTGTATATAAAGTGTAAGGTAGAGCAATTGTGATTATGATTAGAAAATGTTGCACAGAAGTGATCGTGTGCCTCCTTAACACCTCTATATCTTACCAAAAGGCCCTTCATCCTTATACTTGGATTTCACTCTCTGCAAACATGGTAGAAGATTTTTTTTTTTTTTCTGGTTAGTCAGGAGACCTCACACTTTCCATAAGTTGGAATTTCAGTGAAGTCAGAATGGCCTCAGTCCCTGTTATTCCAACTTAAAGAGGTTTTACTGCATATAAAATATATATATACAACTTCTTTGTAGTGATTGCAGCTTTGTTGGTGTGTTACTACAAATTACAGTACTGTATCAGAACTATATAGGAAAAGTCTTATTTCAAAAGTCTTACTTTTCATTGAGAGTGTTGTTACACCCATAGTATTAATTAGAATTTATTTTGTGCACTTGATGGGAAGAGGTGGAAGGAAGTACGGAAGGCCAAGATGATGGCGGGATATGATGAAGGAACCTGTGAGGAAATGAGGTGTGGAAGTTAAGGAAGTAAGATTTGATTAAGATGGACAAAATGTGAAAGGAAATCTGTCTATCTATTGCCAGACGCCTTAATCCCGTTTGGGGTGGCCACAAACAAATCGCCTCCACGTCGCCCTGTACCCCGCCATTTCACTGCCCTGCACCCAGCTCACACACCCCTCCCTCATTTACCTCTCCAATCCATCCCTTCACCTCATCCTTAGCGTCCAACACCCTCTCCCACCCTGCACCTCACTCACATACACTCTCTTCGTCAGTCTCTCACCCTCCATCCTCTCCACATGGCCAAACCACCTCAGTGTGTTCCTCTTAACGCTTCTTATCACATCCACATCCACACCACAACGCTCCTTTATATGCATATGACAATTTTGGTACATTTTGTTTTTTAGCAAGGGAGTCCATGGGAATACTTTATGTCACAGGTGCACACATAAGTGCATGTAAATAGGAAGAGTACTTTAATAAAAAGGATGTGAGGCTATGGTGTGGCATGAAAATGAAAAGCCAAGAGTGAGAGCAATGGAGGACTGCTAAGGAACGCATGTGGAGTAGAGAGAGAGGATAGGATATGATGTAATGTGATTCATGAAAGATGTGGAGTAAGGAAGTCTGTAGACACCAGAATCAAAAAGTGTACTGAGGTGGTAGGGTCATGTGGAGAGAATGGATAACAATAGAGTGGTGAAAAAGGTATATCTGTGCGAATTTGAAAGAGGGAGGAGGCGAGGTAGGCCAAGGAGAAGGTGGAGGGATATGGTGGATGAGTGTGTGAGGAAGAGAGATTGGGAAGTCGTGAGGCTAGGGAACTGACAAGAGATCGAGCTCGCTGGATGAATATTTTGAGGAGAAGCGCATGATCAGGGATTTGGCACCCCTTTTTAACGTGATAGCATCCGGATTGACTCTATCGGATACGCTTGTGCAGCTACAGAACGTGGTAAATGTTCTTGGTGTATCAGATAGAGCCAGGATTCCGGGGGCTTGAATGATGAGGGAATGGAAGCGTGGCCCATGGGAGTGGGCAAACTTGAGCCGTCTGGACGTTGCCACTCCTCACCCTGCCCTTGGTGGGAAAGGAGGTCCGGATGATGATGGTGGTAATGATGATAACAAGCTAACTGGGGACAACAATGAGCCAATAGTCATTTGGCTGGGGCATTGTGTTTTTAACCTACATTGCTGGTGCAGCATATATAGGTAAAATGGGGTGTTTTTTAAGGTGTTTTGACCCTCTTATACTGTACTTAACCCAACATGTTTAAATTTTAGCCACACAAACTTCAGTATTTCCTCTAACCTCGGAAAGAAACTGGTTCTGTAAGTGGTATATGGTTGGAGAGGAAGTGAGTTGAATAGGGGGTGTTCTGTGCGGTTGGTGAGCGCGGGTCTCCAAGGCAGATGCAAGGCAGCATTGCAAGTGGCTGTCATGCTGCTTGTGGGACAGAGTTTAAGAGGTGACTTCCGTGCTTTATAACACATAAAAAACAAGTTACTTCCTAATTTTCACTTATAGGGACACTTGTTGCACTGTATTGTGGTATGGATATAGCCTGCAAGAGCACAATCACAAGCACTATACCTAGCACTAAACGTCCTATCTATCTATCTATTTATTGCCAGACGCCTCAATCTCGTTCGGGGTGGCCACAAGCAAATCGCCTCCACGTCGCCCTGTACCCCGCCATTTCACTGCCCCGCTCTCAGCTCACATCCCCCTCTCTCATATACCTCTCCACCCCATCCCTCCATCTCATCCTCGGCCTCCCCCTCCCTCTTCCCCCCTTCACCTCACTCACATACACTCTCTTTGTCAGTCTTTCACCCTCCATCCTCTCCACATGGCCAAATCACCTCAGTATATTCCTCCTAACGCTTCCTATCACATCCACATCCACACCACAATGCTCCTTTATATCCTCATTTGTCAGCCTGTCTCTCCATGTGACTCCACAGGCTCCTATTAAATAACTCATTTCCACTGCTCTCACTCTTGACTTGTGTCCTTCCAGCAACGTTCAAGCTTCACTTCCATACTTTAGAGTTGGTATCACAATACTGTCATGTAGTAACTTTTTCACTTCCATGCTCACTTCCCTGCTTCTTTTCACTGCTTTCAAGGAACCAGCAACCTTTCTTCACTGTTGTACCCTTTCAAGCACTTCACCCTCCAAATAATAGCAGTTAAGGTTACGATGTTTTCCTTATAATTTTTACATTTCCTCACTAATTATAATTTGTTACTACAGACTCACTTGCAAGGTATTGAAGTAACATAATTATGCCAAGTTGCCACATGAGGGGAAAAATGTAGCACTTGACTTCACCAAAAATAGTCACTCATTTGCATATTTTTCTACCACTAATTACTTGTAGTTTTCTGTCTCTGTCAGCACTCATCTTTGGCCTTACAAAATTACAGTATAACAGTCCAGAATAATGTTCATTGCGAGCATTACTTTCACTTTTGCTAGTGTGTACTACACAGCAGTGTCACTCATCATTGTCTCCATACTTATTATTACTCAAATTATTTATTTTCTAACATATTAAAACTGGGTATGTACAGAACACATTACAGTATATCCTGAAGTGTTTGGTACACTTAAAAGCACTCCAACTGTCACTTTCACTTGTGTGTAACACACTGCATTGTCACTCACCATTGGCCTCTTATTCACTGTTACACTAATTTTATATATTTGTGTACACTAAACCAGGATATTTACCTGTATATACAATGTTTTCTGACTCTGAAGCATTCAGAGGAATGGAAGCACTTTCCCATACAAAGGCCTACCATGCACTTGGCACACATAGTCACAGATGCAGCAGCTTTAGCCTTTTTTCTCGTCACTTCCACTTCCTCACCCATTGGAGTTGCTGTCAGAGGTGTCACTGGATGGTAGGTGGTTTGATAAATTGTGATTCATTATCTCTAGGTTTTACTGTACTGTACAGTACTTATCTTTGTGTTAGTTGCATGGGTTTTCTAAGTTTTTCATATATTGTACAGGCGACACTGAAAACTGGCCTTTACAGAATAGTTTCCTACAAAATGATTTTGTACCAGTCTGAATTCAAATACCTGAATACTTAACAAGTCATGATATCTATGGAAGGTGGCAGTACAAAGCAGGGAGGGTGGTCATGTGCAGTTTGCCACAAGCATATGGAAAGTAACTCCATCCTCTGCAGTAATTGTGATAAGTGGGTGCATAAGAGATGTAGTGATATTAGAGGTAGACTGCGAGATAATGCAGCATTCATGTGCGTGGTGTGTTGTGGAGAGCATATAGAGATTTTCAGGTGTGAAAGGATTGATCTTGCTGGTGAGTCTCTTGTGTGGAAGAGTTTTGTCCTATCATTTTTATCATTTTCATGCTGACGACACCCAGCACTATGCTAAGATGTCAGATATCAATGATACTATGACTAAGTTTGAATCTCAATTGTTTGATATTAAGATCTGAGTGGCTAGGAGGAAACTTAAGCTGAATGATGAGAAAACTGAGATCATCAGCATCAGAGGAAACTGAAGGGGTAACGACACTATTAATGCCCTGGCTTTGCACATTGGCGTGTCACAGCTTCATCCGGTCAGTTCTCTTCAAAATTTGAGTGTTTATTTTAATTCAAAGTCAAATTACAAAGAACAAATTAATCAAGTTGTCAGAGGGTGTAACTTGCATATTATAAATCTGTACTCTGTGAGAAAATTCCTGAATTCCTCTTAACATTGGTCCATGCAGTGGTCTTGTCTCGTGTTGATTATTGTAATTCACTGTTGATTGGTCTTCCAAATAATATAATAACAAAAGTTCAATCTGTGTTGAACAGGGCAGCACGGCTTATCTTTGGTCTCCCCCCGAGAACCTCGATTACACTGTTCCAAATTGAGCTGCATTGGTTACTAGTAAAGGCTAGAATTGAATTTAAACTCTGTCTTATTGTTATGAGTCCATATTATAATTACAAATCATAATAGATAGATAGATAAAGAGATAGATAGACAGCTCCATGCGAGCCTGGGAAAGGGAAATGATCTTGCAAGTTAACTGAGGAAATGTTGACGACACATAGGAAGTAGCAGAGTCAGGGGATGATGTAGGTAGTGTGTCAGCGAGATAGCAGGCGAACAAAGCCTAGTGACATATACACATACTCACACACAGGTTTCTGGAACTTTCCAACCACAGTGTAACACACGTGACACGACCCCTGTTTCACCAGAATTTAGGAAGGAGCTCAGAAGGAGGCTAGCATTTGAACCGACAGGTAGTGGAGAGAGTGAACAAGAAAGAGGGACTCAACTAGACTTACTTATTATATTGTCTCTGTAAGACATACCCTGCTCAATTTAGATTTCTCTGAAGATAATAAATTAAGATCAACTCACTGTATTCATCTTTAATTCCTACTACAAGAAATCGAGAGTGACAACTAAACAACAAAACTTCTCTACAAGTTACTACAAAGTCTTTTATGACTTTATTTCCAAGTCTTTTATGACATTATTTGGTGGCAGCGGTGGGATACGGACATCGTCTCCGAATCAAAAGCGAATTTCTACAAAAGCAGGCGAGACTCTACAAGATTAGCTTCAGTTCTACAGTGGATTCCTACAAAATACAGCCTACAATGCAAATAGCCTACAAGTCTACAAAACAACTCTATAATCTTCACATAACTTCAAGCAGCAGCAAGAAGAATAAAAAACAAAGCAAGTAAAGAAGAGGAAAGACCAAAGCAAGAAGCACACAAACCCCCACCACTCTCTCCCGCCTACCTCCATCGCTGACGCAGAGGTCAAGACACGCAGCAAAACACCAGAGCCACATTTATAACGCGATTTACTCACCTTTCTTCACCCAGGTTACTCATCGCTACTCAGTATTCACCACAGCTACCAGTGTGGGAAGCCGACGTCACCATGTGCTGAGATGACATTACAACGCGAGTTTGCCACGCCAAGCAACGTGTGACTGACACCAGGCACTTCTCACCCACTACTCAATACTCATTATTCACATAGCTCCTACTCATACTCATTTATTTCCTCAGTATTGAGTTGGAAATTCGACGTTCTATGCTGAGGTTTGCCTGTGACAGCTGTTAACCACCACAAGCACCAGGCCATGGAATTTCCTAAGTAATGTCGTCCATCAACACAGCACTAGAATTATCAAGAGATCTTCAATCAACCCTGCATTTTTCTTCCGAGATCGACATTTGCATCGACACACCTCTACGATCTGTATCAAGTGGGTGAAATTATACTTACTCATTTCTTCTCAGTGCTAAAATTAGGTATATTCAACTTCTTTACTTATTTCCATATATACACTTATACACTCACTAACTATCATTTATTCCAACTCATTTACTCATCTATTTAGTTAGGACATAAATAAACAAAAGGCGTATTTCATAACACCATATCTTAATGACGGATATTTTCGCCACCACCCACGTTAATACCAGATGAAATACAATTAGCCACAACAGCAGATTCACAATTAGGAGAGCACCAAGGCAACACACCCGTTTTACAAACCTCACCACAAACTAAAGACCAAGAAACAAATACGTCAGTTCCAGATGATGAGTGGGAAATCCCCCCTGACGCAGCAAGTGCGGACTTAATTTCTGCCCTGCATACCTATTAGAATATACTTGATATAGTGCAACGTACAGGCGAATCCTATTCCACCATTCCCTCACACAACGATAAACAAGTCCAAGTTAAATTAACAGAGCAAACAGTGAAAATGAATCACGAAACAAATACCGCGGATCTAACAACCCCACCTCATGTGTACGTATACCATGAAGATAAAACTGCCCCAAAATTCTCTGGCACAGTAAATGATCGCACTGATGTTATTTCGTTAGTCAATCAGTGCGAACAAATGTTCATCAAGCGCACATACTAGATGAACAAGAGAAAATTGCCATTTTTTCATCTTGCATAAGCCAGGAAAGATGTCCAGCAAGCAATTTATTGAGATCTGACAAGCTCCTTAACGCTAGGACATATGATGAATTTAAAACTGAATTTTTGAAGAAATTTTCTGGAGGTATGAACTTCTTGCCAGGTATAATTCCAGAACTACATAAGATTGTAGATCTTGTAAGGGAGCACACTACAAACCATGTGCTCAGTGAAATAACTGCTGATGTCTCCACAATCAAAAGAACATTGTTAGTTACTTTGGAAAACTCAAATTGGATAACAGATGATGGAAAGATGTCCCCAGACCTCGTCGTGGACATCATTGGTTATGTAGCTGCCTTGTGTAAATTACCTGATAGGACCCTTAAGATCGCCAAGACGATCGCGTACACCCCAGGCATGTGCTTGACTTAAAGAACGAGGTAGAGATGCAGTGCAGTAAAGCAGGTATGGTCGACACACCCACACATTCTAGTAGAATGAGAATACCTGAGACAGTATAAGCTGTGAAAACTTCTACACCGACCCCAAACAGAGAACAAAATCGCTCGAGACCCGAAAGCAGGCAGAGCAAACAATCAAACGTGACACGGGCTCGATCACAAACACCAGGCTACAGGCAGTTTCATAAGTTTTCGCGCAGCCCGAGCAGGTCTCGCGCCATAAACAACACTACTTATGGGAAGTCACTTCGTAGGTCACGGTCAAGAGATAGGTCCATTCTATGTCATTATTGTGCAAAACCAGGACACAGAAGGTATGAATGCTTTATCAAAGCAAAAGAGGATAGACAAAACACACAAGGATTTGGTCCTTACTGTAGGCATCATAGATACCAAGGGCACTGGACCAGTGACTGCAAAACAGTAGAAAAAATTGTGTCTATGTACAAATCGAGGGAAGACCAAGTCATGACAAAAAACGAACAAACGTAAAGAAAAACAAGTCTAAAATTCACATAGGAGGCATGTTGGGAAATGAGTGTTTCTTGATACCAGCTGTATGTGAGGATCAAAACGTTTTCTTATTTTTAGATACAGGCTCTCCAGTGAACTTAATAACACATGAAGAAATAAATAGAATTCTTAAAAATAAGAAGAAAGTAACTTTTCTGGATGAAGCTGATTTAGATTTATATACGGTAGATGGAAACCAAATTACAATGAAAGGTATGATAAGATTAAATATCAGTTTCACAGAGACTACAAGACCATTCTCTGCATTTTTCTATATCGTTGAAAACTTAGCAATTAAAGCTCATATGTTACTGGGCTTAAGAGCCATGAGAGCAGAGAACATAACTATACTCCCACAAATGAATGGAATAGACTTTGATAATGAATTCATAGAGGAAATACCATCAGAGCCCTCACCGATTAGTAAAAGAGAACCAAAAAGAATTGGTAATATTAAAGACTTAAACAAACATACACAAACAGATGAGTGTATAGATCCACTATCACCACCAGCCCCATCCTCCAGAATTAGTGACCCAGATAACAGTACTGATTTATCAGTTTTTCCAGCCCATCTCACCAATGATTTAGTTATACCACCTAATTCCTACACGAAAGTTACCATAAAGAGCAAATTACGGAATAGTACTGTTCTTGTCTTAGAAGAATTATGTAAAGTAAAGGGATTGTCAATAGAAAACGCATTATGTCAGACGAACGACGAAGGGCAAACTCAGATATTCATAATTACTCACATGAATGGGGAAGTTCAGTTGAAAAAGGGGACTTGCATAGTTAATATTGAAAAATGTCCGGCCCCTGTGAAGGAAATAGTTATAGCTGGAGTGACAAGTGAGATAAAATCTACGGATAGAGAAAGAATAAAAGAGAATTTAATTCACTCAGGTGAATTTGATGAAGAAAATGATTTGTTAACCCTGTTGGAAACACACAGGGACACCGTAGCATTACCCGGAGAACAATTATGGTGTACTAACCTGATTAATCACATGATTAATGTGTACCCAGAAACACCACCAATTTTCGTACCAGCTTACCGCATCCCACACTCCCAACGTACACTTGCAAATCAGTATGTCGATGAAATGTTAAAACTTGAAATTATTGAGCCTTCAGTCTGCCCGTGGAATGCCCCATTATTCTTCGTGCCCAAACGAAATGGAGAAATGCTTGCGGTAGTAGATTACCGTAAACTAAATAATCACACAATCCCAGATCGATTTCCCATGCCATTGCTAAGCGACGTTCTACAGAATATTGGACCTGAGAATAACATATTCTCAACCATCGATCTCCTAAACGGCTATTATCAGATACCAGTTGCAGAGGAGTCATGTAAATACACTGCCTTTTCCACAAACAGAGGCCATTACCAATATACAAGAATGCCGATGGGACTGAGGACAGCCCCAGGCACATTCCAGCGTCTTATGAATTACGTATTGTCCGGAATTTTAGGACAAGGAATATTTGTTTATCTTGACGATATTATAATCGCAACGAAGAATATTAAGGATCATCTCAGGAAATTAGACTTACTCTTACAAAAGCTTAGTGATGCTGGTTTAAAAATAAAGCTTTCTAAATGCAAATTTTGCTTTAAGGAAATAAATTTCTTAGGCCACAAATTAAGTTCTAATGGTATTCACACCACTGATGACAAAATACAGGCAGTGAGAGATTTTCCTGAACCCACTACGACTGACGAAGTTAGACAATTTTTAGGTCTGGCTGGGTACTATAGGTCATTCGTACCACAATTCTCTCATATAGCCTTTCCTCTATTCCAACTACTCAAAAAAGATGCTATATTCCAATGGGAAGAAGAACAAAAAAGGGCATTTAACAACCTACAAATTAAACTAACAAATGCACCTTGTTTAGCATATCCAGATTACACAAAATCATTTCTTATTTGTACAGACGCATCAGTTAAAGGATTAGGGGCTGTACTGATGCAGGAAGATAGAAGAGGAAAAAATCAACCAATTGCATTTGCCAGCAGACAAACAAGAGGTGCAGAGAAAAATTATTGCACTACAGACTTAGAGGCACTTGCAGTGGTTTTTGCATTACAAAAGTTTCGAGATTTGGTATATGGTTACGAAATCCACTTATTCACCGACCATAAACCACTAGTGGGTATGTTTAAAGAGGAGAGCAAGATGGAAATGTAGAGTTGAAAACTACAATGTACAAATTCATTATATACAAGGTAAAATGAACATAGTAGCTGACGCATTATCTAGGAACCCAAACACAATTCAGGTCGCAGCATTAGGTCTCAAAGAAAATATCCCAAACCACGATGATATCGCAAAGGCACAAAGACTTGACCCAATATGGTTTAAAGTTATATACAAGTTAGAAAGTGGAGATGTCATACAATTACCCAAACTGCATGTACCACTCGAACAATTCACAATGGTCAATAATACATTATACAAGATTAACTCTAAACAACCAAAACGCCAAAGAAATACTAACCAGTTGGTAGTACCTAATGACATGATACCCCAAGTATTACGAACGATACACGATAGCCCACATGCAGGACATCCTGGAAAGGATAAGACATTCAAACAAGCCCAGCTGTTATATTACTGGCCTTCATTACGAAAAGATATAAACAATCATATAGACAGATGCGAATCATGTGCGAAACACAAAGGATACCCAATCACACCTGCACCGATGGGTAATTACCCTGTACCACATCAACCATGGGACGTTGTCGCTGTTGATTTATTCAAGATGCCATTATCATACAATAATAACCTATACCTATTCCTAGCAACGGATCATTTTTCCCGTTATGTCATTTTAGCTCCAATTAAAGATAAGACAGCAGAGACAGTACCAAAGGCAATAACAGATAATGTAATATGTCGCTTTACTACCCTAAAGGTACTAATAAGTGATAATGGAGGAGAATTTAATTCTGAGATCTTACAAGAAATATGTAAACAATACATCAAAAAGGTTAACGTTTTAGCCTATCACCCAGCATCGAATGGGTTGGTAGAGAGACAAAACAAAAAAGTATTAGATGTGCTACGACACATTCTCATTGAACATTATGCAAGCTGGGATGATTGGATTCCCAGAGTAGAAGCCTCAATTAATGGATCTATAAATAAATCCATAGGTGACACACCACATTTCATTATATATGGGACAGATAAAAAACTACCATATGAGCTCCTAGAAGGTGACAGTCTGCCCATATACAATTACGATGACTACTCTAAACTCCGTTTACATGAATTCCAGGACATACACAAAAGAGTCAAAAAACAATTAACGATGTCCAAGGAAGAAATGACGGAGGCATTTAACAAGAAGGCAAGAGATTCACCTATCAGCTTAGGAGACATTGTTTATGGTATCATTCATACGAGAGACAATAAATTATCCCCAAAATTTGAAGGCCCATACAGAGTAATTAACATAAAAGCAAACAAAGTTTTAATTAAGTCACTGTCAAGTGGCGAAGAGAAACAAGTTCATATTGACCATTTAAAACGAGTTTCAAGGGAATTATCCAATAATTATTCAGCATCGGATACAACCGAACAGGCGAACGTACCTCAAGAAACCAAGCAAGAAAACAACAATGATTACAAAAAGAAATTAAGGTCATATACCAAACAATCGAACATAGGTGCAACTGTTCCAATAAAATCTGCAGTACATCATTTACGAGAATTAAATATCGATTTAAACTCCTTCTATAAATGAAATAACAATCAACCGTAACGCACATCATCACTATCATCGACCACAGCATGACCATATTAGGAAATTAATAGATTTTTTTTCGGTAGGTTACGATGAAGGAACTTATGCTATGGATTCTCCTCTACATAGCAAGAGGATATGCGCACTTAGACCCCCAACACATTTTACGACAAGGATGCCTCATAGCTCCAACGGCCACGACTTCAATCGTTAAAGACGTCATGAGTACTGAAATAAGTCTAGATTACTTGTATGAATTACCTACTTATCTAGACAATCTTGCGAAGCCTATGCGAACTCTAGACTTCATGATAGGAAGCTATGTTTCACAAGCACATAACACAAAGGAAGTGAATGAAATAGTGAAGTTAGCGAAATGGAAACTAGAACAGGCAAAGTCAACTATGCTCATCATGATCCAAGATCTCCCATCTTATGGAACGGAGGTATTGAGCAACAGGAACAACATCACACGTACTCGCCAAAAGCGCGGTTTGTTCGACCTGGGTGGTGCAGTTCTTGGGAACATCTTTGGATTGGCTACAGAGGATGACCTTAAAGAAATAAACAACAAATTTAATAAAATAGCTCAGATACTAACATACCAAGATAAATTCATCACAGGACAGAACTCAGCAATGAAGACAATTGTGAAAAATCTGAAAAAGGCAGAAAACATAGCTCTCGAAAGTGTAGATAAAATAAATGAAATGGAAGGAAACATTACACTTTTCCAACACTTCTCCATCATCACAGAACATATTGACACGATTCTACTACAATTACACAACACTAGAGATCGTTTCAGGGCACTTATGCAAGGAATTTCGAATGCTGGTGATGGCAAGATCACAATTGACTTACTCCCAGTTCATGAGCTACGTCAGATAATTAGTCAAGGCATACATAAACATAAATTGAAGCCTTTGTTCCGCAGTAGGGAATTCATGCAATATTATCCATATTTAGAAGCAACACTAACACCAACATCAGCAGTAGTTCATATACCATTCATAACTGAAGACCTGTTCACAGTATATCAAATACACCCCTTCCCCTATAAAAATAACAACACTTTGGTCATCATCAACATCAACACAGACACCAAACTCATCATGGTCTCTAAGAGACGGAACACTGTCACTTTCGCAAGTGAATCAACGATTGAACGAAAGTGCCGCACATCCTTACATGCTGTTCATCTTTGTCCTGCGTACATTTTCACGTTTCAGCCTACTGATACAGTCCCTTGTGAAATGGCTATCATCAGAAATGACAATATTCATAATCATTGCAACTTCACTTTTGCTCCAGATAAACTTGTACACCATCAACGCATCGGACACTCACAGTTTTTTTATTTCACTCATAACACATCAGTTTACATAGTCTGTCCAGATATACCACCATCTCATACTTCAGCCTCAGGATTATACATAGCACCAGACTACTGTGCGGTATTTACACCAGCCATGTCTACTTTATCCACCATCAATCACTACGCCATCCTCAGTCATACACACAAACATTTCCACCCACTGCCTGATATGGACTTAAACATGAACACAAGTATTAAGTTGACTTCACCTAAGTTTGAAACTATGCAGCTGATCAATGAAACAATGAAGCCCTGGGAAGATTTGAGTTTGAGTATGTTCAACCCATATTATGTGTATAGCCCAACACCTACTGTCTTTATAATCTTCTGCATTGTATTTGCAGTACTGCTGTTCGCAATGCACAGAATGCATGCAAGAATTACAAATTTGGAGTCAGTATTTAGTGGGGGGGAGAGTTAACATCCAAGTTAACCCCCCTGAATGAAGTGTACATATTTTATATATATATATATATATATATATATATATATATATATATATATATATATATATATATATATATATATATATATATACAAAGAAGAATGACCCATATTATAGAAGTATGGCATACCAGTACCATTATCTTTAAATGAAATATTAATAGCTCTTACCATAATCTTAATTTTAAACTATTTTTTTTTCTTGCATGTATGCATTTCACTACAATAACCCAAGTACATACTGTATTACAGTTAAATAGTTTACCTTTAGTGCATTTATTCAAATATGTATACAACTTGTTTAAAATGTAATATTACTGGATCATTGCAATTTACTATGAATATTATATGTATACAATATTATAATCAATATTATGTACTAATAGATTAGCATATGTCAATGATGATTGCTGTCGGAGGACCTTCAGCGGCGTGGCCGAGCAATGTTTTGAGTCCATATTATAATTACAAATCATAATAGATAGATAGATAAATAGACAGCTCCATGCGAGCCTGGGAAAGGGGAAAGGATCTTGCAAGTTAACTGTTGACGACACATAGGAAGTAGCAGAGTCAGGGGATGATGTAGGTAGTGTGTCAGCGAGATAGCAGGCGAACAAAGCCTAGTGACATACACACATACTCACACACAGGTTTCTGGAACTTTCCAACCACAGTGTAACACACGTGACATGACCCCTGTTTCACCAGAATTTAGGAAGGAGCTCAGAAGGAGGCTAGCATTGGAACAATACAGAGAAGATTAGCATGGCCCCTCTTTCTTGTTCACTCTCTCCACTACCTGTCGGTTCAAATGCTAGCCTCCTTCTGAGCTCCTTCCTAAATTCTGGTGAAACAGGGGTCGTGTCACATGTGTTACACTGTGGTTGGAAAGTTCCAGAAACCTGTGTGTGAGTATGTGTGTATGTCACTAGGCTTTGTTCGCCTGCTATCTCGCTGACACACTACCTACATCATCCCCTGACTCTGCTACTTCCTATGTGTCGTCAACATTTCCTCAGTTAACTTGCAAGATCATTTCCCTTTCCCAGGCTCGCATGGAGCTGTCTATCTATCTATTTATCTATCTATCTGTTATGATTTGTAATTATAATATGGACTCATAACATTATTACATTCAAGGTTCTTAAGTTTGGTGAACCGAAGTATCTTGCTGAATTGTTAAAACTCCCATCGGCACACCCAGGTGTGATGTAACGTAGTGAAGATGATTTCTTGTGTCTTGACGAGCCTGGAGCCATTCACCAGTCATCTTTCTCTGATCGTTCTTTTGTGTATACAGCCCCTAGATTATATAATAGATTCCCATTGTCCATGAGGCAGCTCTCTTCTGTTGAATCCTTTAAGAGACATCTGAAAGCCTTTGTTTTTTCAAAATGCTACAACCTGGAGAGAGGTACTCTGACGGATGAATAATTATAGGGTTTAATTATTGCCACTTTCACTTTTTTTTTTTTTTAATGATGAAGTTTGTATTGTATATGAGAGATGTCACAATTCTTGTAATTGTAAAAATAATGTATACGTGTGCTGAGCGCTAGTCAATTCCCTGTGGAAGGTCTGATGCTTTTGAGAAACGAAAGACCAGATTATTATTATTATTATTATTATTATTATTATTATTATTTGGGAGACATGTTAGGTGCTACAGGTGAGGTTGGAGCAGCTCTGTGGCTAGAGTGAGGAGTGGTTGAAAGAAGTTCAGGGAGCTGTTGCCTCTCCTGACATTAAGAGGGCTCTCCTTCCATGCTAAGGGATCTTTGTATGCAGCATGAGTTAGGAGTGTAATGCTGTATGGTAGTGAGACCTGGGCAGTAAAGGAAGAGGATGCTGTATTTGTTTGCTCAAACATATAGAACTGACAATGATTAGATGGATGTGTAGTGCATCCTTGAATGCAAGGTATGGGGGAGCTAGGTTTACAGCTAAAGAATTGAGAGGAAGGATGGGACTAGAGTGTATTGGTGATATGATGAGGAGGGGTAGAATGAGATGGTAAGGACATGTGGAGGGGATGGAGAATGACAGTTTGGTGCGAAAGTAAGAAATGTGAACGTTGAAGGTAGGGTTGCGAGAGGCAGACTGAAAAAGACCTGAGACGAAGTCACAGTGTGACCTCAGGGATGAGGGACTGAACAGGAAGGCTGCCAGAGATCGTGCAGCATGAAGAACTGCCATTAGGTGACCAAAGCTGATTCATGAAAGCATGTTAGAACCTTTATAAACGATATGATACGTTATGAATCTCATTATGCCTTAACTTTCTCCACCTCAGAGATAACAGCGCCTGAGAATACATACCAGAATTATCCACCAGACAGACCTAATGGCCATCGACGAGAGTCATCAGAAAATATGACTGGAGAAGTTAAGAGTATTAAGATGTAGTTTTCATTGTCCTGCTTGCACAGTCTTATGGCTCTAAGTTAACAGATGCATCCTATAGTTTTCGTTTAAATAAATGTGGCAAACTGCTTTGTACATTCCACAAATCCTCCAAAGGAAGTTTTGTGTATGGGGAAATTCACTTTATGTATTAAAATGCTGGGAATAGCGACTGAGGGCAACACGACACCCCCGGGAGGAGCCTATGGAAGGGCAGACAGAGCGCAACCTGACCCTGGGCGACAGGGACACAAGTTCATCTGGGCCACACACCCCTGTGACCCGGAACTCGCCCGCCGCCACGATAGCAGGAAAAGGAGACTACCTTCAGGCGAGCTGACTCTCGACCTAGGATCGGGGTGGAGTTACTCCTATAGCTCCAGGCAGCACTCCTGTGACGGCTTGTAGCTGTGCCCTTTTTGAGACGGCCTGCAGCCACTAACCCCTTCATCAGGAGACGGCCGGTAGCCACTCCCACCTTCGTCAGGAGATGGCCGGTAGCTGCTCTGAAGGTGCCCTAGAGATGGCCGGTAGCCACTCACCCCTCTTTCAGGAGACAGCAGGTAGCCACTCCCGCCTCCCTTAGGAGACGGCTGGTAGCTGCTCCGAAGGTGCCCCTGAGACGGCCTGTAGCCGCTCACCCCTCCTTCAGGAGACAGCCGGTAGCCACTCTGAAGGTGCCCTTGAGATGGCCGGTAGCCGCTCACCCCTCCCTCAGGAGACGGTTGGTAGCCGCTCCCGCCTTCGTCAGGATGGCTGGTAGCTGCCCTGAAGGTGACCTTGAGACGGCCGGTAGCTGCTCACCCCTCCCTCAGGAGACAGCTGGTAGCTGCTCCTGCCTTTGTCAGGAGACGGCTGGTAGCCACTCCCACCTTTGTCAGGAGACGGTCGGTAGCCGCTTCCCCAGATGGGCCACGGCCGGTAGTGGGGCTTCAGCGATGGCCGGAAGCTGTGCCCCCAAAAGGCCACAGCCAGCAGCCGGGCCCTACAGCAGGAGACGGCCAGAAGCCGCTTCTCTGTCAGGTGCTGCCACACCCCCACAACGTGACAACCTCCAGGTGGAGGGTCCCAGTCCCGAGGACCTGTGGAGAGGCCCTGTGCTATTCCCAAGGTTCCTCTCCACCCAGCCAGCTCCAGAGGGACCCTACCTGATGGACTCCAATGACGGCCGATGCCGCAGCTCACTCCTGACAGCGTCCCCGACAGCAGGAGACCCTGCCACTGGGCCCCTAAGGACACCCCCAGGACCCCCGGGTGGGGCCTCTCCCCACCCCGATGCAGATGACCCTTGTCCTCCATCAGGCACCTTAGTGAGCACTTCTGGAGGCTGTATGGCCCCAGCCCTGAGGGCCGCACTCCAACTCCCAGCCCTGACAGTGCAGGGCCCTTCGCCGCCCACAGCCCCGGACGAGAGATGACACCCCTACAAGTGATCCCATGGCTGCTGGATACAGAGGTCACAGGCGGGACTCAGCCCCCATCAGGAGTCGGGCTGTGCGTCCTCGTGCCACCCCCACTAACCACACCGCCGCCCCACCGACAGTGAGTGACAGTGACGAGTGCAATGACAGTGTAATAGTGACTTGAATATCGGGCAGTGTATTATCCGAGGGAATCTATGTCCAAGGCCTATTAATGTGTGATAGTTAAGATTTGGGCAGATAGTGAAATAGTGAGAGCAAGAAGAAAGATATACTAAGAGTGCAGTGATTTCAGTGAACATCAGACTTGGCCTTCAAAGTGTAATTCCTCTGCACTGCAAGACCTGTGAATTAGTTGCCCAGCCTAAGCATAGTTTATATTCCCTCCAAGTGACAGTGATCTATTCCCCTGCCCAAAAGACTGCAAACACTGTTCGTTGTGCTGTTCACCTGCTATCCTGAACTATTGTCTAAATAGTATCCTGCGTGATACAACTGTCCACGATTCTTGCATCTGACTTATAATTACCCAGATTCCTGTTGTTGTGACATCTACCTTTTGCACATGTAGAATTAGTCAATGCACGTGTAAGGTTGTTGCTTTGAGTTTTTGTGTCCTGCCTCTCTCTTATTTGTCTAAGCTTCAGTCTAGTAAGAGAACCCAGCTGCACACTAGACATTCAAGGGATGGGAAGCTGACCTTTAAACACCTAGCATAACACTGGTGGACAGCAGTGGTTCTTGACCCGGGCATACAAGAAAGGCATTCAGGAAATACTGGCAAAATGGCAACCAAACCTCACGTGCAATTGCCTAAATTTGACCCTGAACGGTACGATGTCCACACGTATCTGGCGATTATTAAGCCATTGCTAGATATCGGGTTTGAGGATGACAAAAAAAAAAATAGCAGTAACACTCCCACTACTGGGCAAAGTGGCAGCAAATATTGCACCAAAAATCGTCCCAGGGCTCACATGGCAAAACTTCACAAAGCTCATGATCCGAGCCATCACACCCTCACTAGGAGAAGTAGTGGCACTATCCCAGTTGGATAGCCTGACATATGATGGCAATTTGGATGATACTTTAATCCAGGCCAGATGCCTGGTTACTGCTGCCTACCCGGAGGCGGATGACGAAACCCGGGAACAACACACCTTCAATATCCTGCTCAGAGTCCTCCCCAGCATGGTCAAGTAGCACTTCACGATCCACGACCTGGCAGGATACCTGGACAGGGACATCCAACTTATACAACACCTTCTGAGCTCCTGCCCTACCCCCCAAGAAATCAACGTGGTGAATAAGTTCCCCACCAAAAAACCAGCACCATCAGTCAAGCCATGTCTGCCTATGCCGCACACCAGCCCCACTCCAACTCCCAGGGCGCACCCCATCCACAGACACCCCAGCCATAAGGAGTACCCTAACCTCATCCTGATTAATCCCTGGGAGTTCTCAGTGTGCAGCTCGAGGTGCCCACTCCACTACATCAGGGACAAACTTAAGGCTGCTAGACGCAAGCCAACCACCCCAGGCCGAAGTAAAGTCTCCTTCTTAGAAAACGAGGAACCAGCTGACGAACCCACACCCGTGGAGGAAGCCGAACCTGGGGAGATGGAACCAGAAGAAGAAGAAGGCGGTCCACGACAGTTGGATTTTTTAGGACTGCCCCCGCACCTCTCCACAGTGATGGGGGCCACTTCCCTCAAATATCGCCCTCAAGTCTACAACAAGATGAGGCTGAACGGGGTGAAAGCCAGACTTCTGGTCGACATGGGAGCGACCAGATCCTGGCTGTACAGTCATTTTTACTCCCGTTGCAAGTCAACCTTTGGTTCACTTTTCCTGACATCAACTCATCTTGTGGACGCGGGGGATGGCCCCCTGCCTATCTGTGGGGAAACTTGGGCCCTTCGTGTCGACACCCACCAACCGGCATTGACACAACACAAATTCATCATATTTGACTCCACCTGCCGCAACTACGATGGATACCTGGGACTGGACCTGTTCCTGAAATTAAAAACCACCATCGATTGCCATAACAGACAGCTCCAGTTCTGGAAGTCCCCTGACCCTCCCCCCTCCCCATCAGTGTGCATTTGCATGTCCTGACAACAGCCAAACCCCCCCAGCCCTCCCCGGCCCCCCTTCTCTCTCTCCTCTCCTCCCCTCCAACGTTCCCCGCCATCACCTCCTCCACAGTAACGATTCCTCCCCACCACGAAACCTAGTTGCCCCTGAACAGGCCCATGGGTACGTCCGTCCTATTCTCCCTCCACCTGCCACCTCTCGGCCTGCCTTTTGTCCCCCACTTTTCTCCCCCCTCATATCACGGCAGTCTGGATTCCTAACCTCACTCCCTCCCCCCTAACACTGCCTAAAGGGCTTGTAATAAGAGAGATGGATGAAGCTGAGCCTTGCCCCTCCCCCCCAAGCTCCCCCTCCCCCCTGCCCCCCATCCCCGACCATCTCTCCCCCACCAATCCGACACCCTCCGCCGCCTTCTCCTGGACTTCCAGGATCTGTTCGCAGCGGGACCTTCCAACATTCGACATACCACCTACCTCACTCACGAGATTCACAAGACAGGTCCGCCGATCCTCCAGCCATCCCGGCGGAAGAATCCCAAGCAACGGGAGGAAGAAGACCGCCAGGTTCAGGAAATGATCGAGGCTGGAGATGTTTCCCCTTCCACCAGTCCCTGGTCCTCCCCTGTCGTGCTCGTGAAGAAGAAGGATGGCACCATGCGATTCCGCGTTGATTATCGCTGGCTCAATGACGCGAGCATCAAGGACGCCACCCCACTCCCCAGGATAGACGACTCCCTTGACTCCTTTTATGGCACCTCCTAGTTCTCCACCCTTGGTCTCCAATCAGGATACTGGCAGGTACCAATGAGGCCAGAAGACAGAGGCAAGACTGCTTTCTCTACCAGCAACGGAAAGCACTACGAGCTTTATGTCCTCCCCTTCGGCCTCTGTAATGCCCCTGCCACCTTCTCGCGATCGATGGAGTCTGTCCTCAGTGGCCTCACCTGGGAGATCTGTTTGGCCTACTTAGATGACGTTATTGTGTTCAGCAGACCTGGGCCAACCACTTCCAGTGCCTCCGAAAAGTCTTTTCCCGCATCCAACAAGCCTGCCTCAAGCTACGGCCCTCTAAGTGCGTCCTAGGCGCCAGAACTATCTCCTTCCTGGGGCAAAGCACATTTTAGTAACTGGATATAGGAGCATTGGTAAGTTAACTATTTTTTAGTGGCATGATGGGAAACTGATTATTGATGATGATGATGATGATGATGATGATAACCACAAGTTAGAGCACATTCACTGAAGCTGCATGTTGAAGCATCCAGGCCTTAGCAAAGTAACACAAGACCATTCTCATAAAACCGAGGGTCCAAGGTGTATGCAAGTACTGTACCTAATTTCTTAGGTTTATGGAGCAATTGTGAGGGTCATGTGGTGAGCCTGCATCCCACATTATAGGGTGCATGTAGCGGCGAAGAGATGCTGGGGCTTGCAAACACTTTCCTTGTCATAAGAATACAATTGCCACTCATTCATTAATACCAGACTACCAGCTGGCTCTCACACCAGCTGGCAGGCATACTATCAGCATTGGGGAAATTACTGTGCTCTTGTTTTTTACTGCTAGCGGCTGGTTTCTCTCTCTCTCTCTCTCTCTCTCTCTCTCTCTCTCTCTCTCTCTCAACATCAAGAACGGACAAGTTCGATAAGACTAAGATCTATGTGTTATGTGTATGCTATGATACACACACTTTTTGTCTGTCTCTGCCTGACTGTCAGTTAATGTCTGTCTGTCTGTCTGTCTGTCTGTCTGTGTCTTTCTGTGTCATTCGTCCCTCTCTCAATATCCTCATCCTCGGAGTTTGCGCAGCTGCCACGTGCAATAGCATCAGATGGAGATGACCCGACTTTCTGTCTGTCTGTCTGACTGTCTCTGTCTGTCTGTCTGTCTCCATTGTCATTATTTAAACACGTATCTCTCCATCCATCCATCTACACACAATATCATCAGAGGTAGATACTCTCTCTCTCTCTCTCTCTCTCTCACTCACCTGCTCCACGCAATAATCGGCCACTGAGATGAACCCCGTCTCGTCTAAGACGCTAGATGGTTCTGTTTCGTCACACTATGTTTGCATTTCTCGGACTTCAGGTCAATTACTGAAATTTTCACTGTCCTTCCCTCCAGTTCTGTGATCTCTCGTCTGTCTATCTGTGCATGCGTGTGTGTGTGTGTGTGTGTGTGTGTGTGTGTGTGTGTGTGTGTGTGTGTGTGTGTGTGTGTGTGTGTGTGTGTGTTCTTACCTTACCTAATTGTATCTTTACAGGAATGAGTCAAGCTCGTACTGTCCCGTGTCTTAAACCATATTTATCCTACATATCCTTAAATTTGTGAATTGTTTTGGCACGCACTATTTCATTCGGTAGTGCATTCCATTGATCAATTGCTCTGTTTGGGAAACTGAATTTCCTTACGTCTTTATCACCTCTCTTCTTATGCAGTTTTTTGCAGTGTCCTCTTGCTGATGTTTCTCCATATGTTAAGTAATCATTTATGTCTATTTTCTCCTTCCCTGATATGCACTTATATAGCATTATCATGTCACCTCTTTTCCTTCTCTCCTGTAGTGTTGGTAGATTCAGTTTATTTAGTCTTTCTTCGTAGCTTAGGTCCCTTAAGCTTGGTATCCATCTTGTAGCGGCCCTTTGAACTTTTTCAATCTTGTCTATGTGCTTTTTGAGATGAGGACTCCAGACTGCTGATGCATATTCCAGGGTTAGTCTAATGAATGATGTTATTATCTTTCTTAGCATGTCTTCATTTATGTATGTGAATGCTATTCTCATATTTGCGAGCAGTGTATACATGTTCCGTACCTTCTCGCTGATGTGGTCAGCCGGAGATAGTCTGTTATTGATAATCACACCTAGGTCTTTCTCTCTTTCTGATGTGTATAGGGTTTTATTTCCTAACTTATAATCCCAATCAGGTCTTTTTCCACTTTTACCAAACTTGATTACATGACACTTGTCCACATTGAATTCCATTTGCCATGTACTACTCCATTCATGAAGTTTATTTAATTCTTCTTGTAGCTCTTTACAAAAGTCTGTGTTAGTAATTCTCCTTTGTATTTTTGCATCATCTGCAAACATATTCAGATAGCTCTCATTTCCAGTGTTACTAATTATATCATTTACATACACTAAAAACATGATTGGTGCCAGCACTGAACCCTGTGGTACTCCACTAGTCACTTCTTTCCATGATGAGTAGTTTCCTCTTAGTACTGTTCTCATTTCTCTTTTTATGAGAAAGTCTTGCATCCAACAAAACAGTTTGCCTCGAATTTCTCCTTGATGGTACAGTTTCCATAAAAGTCTTTGGTGTGGTACTGTGTCAAAAGCTTTCTTGAAATCTAAATAGATACAGTCCACCCATCCTTCCTTTTCCTATATTGTGTTTGTTACTCTGTCATAGTAGCTCAACAGAGTAGTAACACATGATTTTCCTTTTCTGAAACCAAACTGTCTTTCTGTTATCATACTGTGTTTTTCTAGATGATTTACCCAAGCTTTTCTTATAAGCTTTTCTAATACCTTGCTTACAACATTGGTCAGTGATACTGGTCGGTAGTTGAGTGGATTTTGTCTATTTCCTTTCTTGAATAAGGGGACAATATTTGCTTTTTTCCAAATATCAGGTAGTTTACCTTGACTCAAGGATTTCTTGAAAATTAAAAATAATGGTTTACTTAACTCCTTTGCACATTCTCGTAGTACCCAACATGAAATTTCATCAGGACCACTTGCTTTTCCTCTGTCTAATCTACTTAACTCTTCCTGTATTACTTTTTCTGCTATTTGTATATCTGGTAGTATGTGTGGACATGCATGTTCCACATAGTCCCTCTCTAAATTTTGTTCTTCTGTAAAAAGTAATTGGAAATTCTTATTTAGTGCTTCACAAATATCTTTCTCTTGTGTATAAGTGATTCCCTCGTCCGTAATGGATTGTATTATATCTTTTACTTTGGTTTTGCTTCTGATATAGCCGTAAAACAAATTTGGTTGATCACTACTTTTATTTATTATATCCTCCTCAAACTGTTTTTGGGCTTCCCTCCTTATTCTTGTGTAATCGTTTCTTGCCTGTTTGTAATTATTATACGCCCTTTCACTATTGTGTCGTCTGTATCTATTCCACAACAAATCTCTTCTTTCTTTTGATTTTTTACATTCTGTATTGAACCATTTCTGTATTTTCTTATCTACTTCTTTGTGCTGTGGGATGTACTTCTGGACTCCTATTTCATAAAATTCACAGAATTTTTTATATACAGCATTTAAATCTTGTCCTCTAAGCTCATTTTCCCAATCAACTTCTAAGAAATACTTCTTTAGGTCTTGATAATTTCCCTTTTTATAGTTTAGTGTGTGTGTGTGTGTGTGTGTGTGTGTGTGTGTGTGTGTGTGTGCGCGAAGTTTAACAGTGTGTGGCGTGGCAGTCAGATGTGTTGCAGTGAGATACCTACACACACACACACACAAAATCCCTCTACACATCCAATCCTCCCCCCCAACACACACGTCTCCCACTACCCATACGCTCACCTAACACGCTCCACGTACTATTAATATATTCATTACGACCCATGCAAAGACTAAGGCACCCTTGTCAGATCCAGAAGCATCACCCTGACAGCCTTCTGTTTTTGTTTTTTTATTATTTTTTTAAAGGAAAATAGAGGGTGTTTAGAAGGGCGTATGTGGTAGACAGGAGGGGTGGTTGTGAGGTGTGTGTGGGGGGGAGGAAGAGGGTACTTTGTGTGTGTGTGTGTGTTTGTGTGTGTGTGTGTGTGTGTGTGTGTGTGTGTGTGTGTGTGTGTAGCAGTATGAAATGTTACAGTGTGAGATGTGTTTAGGATATAGTACAAGTAATGTGATGTTAGGTGGATTTGGGTTAGTGTTAAGTGTAGCAGTGTGTGTTGTAAGTCCGCATGAGATGTGCTAGACAAAAGTCGCGGTATTGTCCGAAGATTAAATGCAACACTTGAAACATTATGACAGCTCTACGACAGTTATTACAGATTCTTGGTTGGCTTAACCTGACTTCCTCAAGCTTCATACTTGTTGCTAATGGAAATACACTCAGGAAATTCCGAAGCCTTAACATCCACTCTCGAGACTTACAGAGTCCGAATTTCGTCATTCCACTCGTTCTGCTTGGCCTGGCCAGTCGCCACCATGCCCGACATCAACGAGACTTCCAGCGCCTCTGTTTGTGCCTGCGACCTGTTGGGGGGGGGGACACCCAACAGCAGATCCGAGCCGCCAGGAGCCACCACCATCCAGGGAACCGTAAACTAGTACAACGTGAGAGCGTGTTGCGGGTTCATCAAGTGCTAGGACACTGGTGCTGATGTTTTCGTACACGTCTCGGGGATCGCTGTGCCAAATCCACGGCATTTCCAGCGCTCATTTGGCGAGGGGAAGACAGTGGAGTTTCGTGTTGTTCAGGCTCCCAAGGGTCCCGAGGCTAGGGATGTCTCTGGGCTGGGTGGGGTTGCTGTGAAGGGCTCTGCCCATGCACGTCGGCGCCCCCCGGCCCAGAGACGCCGGCCAAGGGGTCCTGGGAGTTCTGCTGACACACACACTCGTTGCGATGTGTATCACAACTGCCGAAGCTGTTAGTGGGGGTGACAAGGCGATTCTGGCGGTTCTCCTACCTCAAATCTTTGAGGAGAACGGCCTTCCACGCCTTGCCATTCCCCGAAGCTTTGCTTGTGATACATGTCTCTCCTCTCGTCAGGAGTACCAGGCTCGGCGGCAGCAGCCACCACCACCCCGCACGACACCGCGGAAACGGCTGTGTTTGGATGCCCCCCTCAGCAGGGCGACTGGCGCCTCTACGACCGCCCCTCAGATCACCGACCCGAACCGTCTCAGGCCATGGATCTAGATCTCAACCTTGGGAAGACTGTAGTGAAGGTTCTTCTCCCTTCGTCGGGAGTTGAGGAGGAGCGGCCATCTTCTCCCGTCCCTTCCATACATCTGGATGTGGAAGAGCCCTCCTCCTTGCCCTCTCCATCTGCTCCTGATGTTAATTGTGGAGACGCCTCCTCCACCCTCACCACAGCCTGCCGCCGTTGCTCTCTCTTCTTCTCCCCCTCCACCCAAGGAGAAGAAAAAAAAAAACAAGAACAAGAAGAGCAAGGCTAAACCCGACCCTTCCACCGTTGCCCGGCATAATGAGGCCCTTCTTCCACCTTATGACAGTGCCAGCCTCGATACCTGCACGGAGACGTACCTCGAGGAGCTTCTGTATGAACTCACAACTCCCTTCAATGATCAAGATGCACTGCCTTCCATCTATCAGCAATTGCACGACGATTTCCGTGAGGCGTACATCTCTAACTCCCTCCCTCCATCTCAAGAGGAAAGTATCCGTGCAGGCATCGGCTGTGATCCACCTCGCGCCGCCTAGTGTATTATATCACCAGGCTCCTTTCTTAACTTCGTTCCATCCAGTGCCATCTGTTGTCGTAGCCCTTGCCTTGTCTACTGCCATTTCTGGGACCTTCTGGCTGTTCACTGTGCTATTTTATTTATTAATTTATTTATATATTTTTTGGCTTGTCTGTTATTATTGTTGCAATTTTCTGACTGGCTCTCTAGTTTGCCCGTGTCCCCACCACTGCTGTAGGGCAAATCTACAACAACAACAACAACCGAATTTCGTATGAGAGACGAAATGCTAACAGTTAGGCGATGACATTTCATCTTACACCTTACCACAAAACGTTAAACAGACCTACTATACCATGGTATGGAGAGGTCAAGCAACATGCATTCACTGTTAGGGAGATGAGGGATGATATGATCTACCTTTATTTACGAGAAGCAAATCCTGAACAGGCAGCTCACACATTTGGTATAAGCATAACCATAGAAAGGTGGTTTAGGTGAATTCAGGAGGAAGGCACAACAGAGAACTGTCATCGTTCAGGTCGTTCTCATGCTACCACACCACTATAGGACCAGGAAATAATCACAATGATGGAAGCTGCACCTGCATGCAGTGCTTACGGCGTAAGAAACGAAGTGCACCTAGGATGAAGCATAGGAATAGTTGTGCATTGACTTCGGTCGTCTGGTTAATGTGTTCGAACTCGTCTGTGGGATTCAGTTCGCCGACCACTAAAAAAACAAAAATAATCGATTATCCTAATACAGTAACTGTGTTCCCTGTGTTGATTACTACAGTCAGTTTTGTTTTACAACACTGTTAAATAATGTTAGTCCCAGCCCATAATTATTGTTATGCTAGGCATTTTTAGGTCAGCTTCCTGTCCTAATAACACCTACGGTACAGCTGGGTTCCCTTTCTAGATCGGAGCTTAGACAGTGTGAGAGGAACAGGGCATAAAAACACTGGGCAACAACCGTACACATATATTACGAAATTCAGGATACAGGAAGCTAGACAATTTACGAGACTGTTCAAAGGCAAGAACTAGAATTGACAGGTGTATATAAGTTATAGGTATCTCGCAGGATACCGACAGTCTCGGAAATAGACAGACAGAGACTGCACTTAAGGGAAGATGGGACTACACTTTGTTCTAGGGCTGATTGTTCTTTATGGTAATTCTATATCTGTCCCGTGTTATACACTGGTTACGTCTCTTATCACTTTCACTAGAGTCCGGCTGCTCAGACACTGTCACGGTACTCTACACTCATGCAGTCACTTTCACTTTCTTCTCTTGGGCAGAGAAATCACAGTCACTATGGGGGTGTAGGGCAGGGAAGTGGGCCAACCAAGGAAGGGGGGGGGGGCAGCAGCTCACAGGTGGTGGCCCAGGGTCGGCTGCTTCCCCTCCGGTGTACTCTCGTCGAGGGGCCACGGAACTTTCCGTGAGGGCGCCGTCTTCTGGTATGGGCTCTGGTCAGGCGTGGTGAGGGGCCCCACACCGGCGGGGCTTGGTACAGGGCTCTGACCCTCGGGACTGGGGCCAAAGATTCTCTGAAGGCTCTCCTGCAGGCACCCGGTGCAGGAAGGGCGTCTCTCCTCCTCCAGACTGGAGAGTTCACACCCCAGGGTGCTAGGGATGGCGTGGAGGGCCCATCTCCAGCGGTCTCGCTCCCGCTGCTTCACCGTCAGGATAGGGCTGCAGCGTTGCGGGCGGTAGGAGTCCGACAGGCATTGGTCTCTCTCTGGCACTGGCTGGATGGAGTGTAGCCCCGGGGTCAAGACGGGTCCTCTCCACCGGTCCTTGATGGAAAGGTCCTCCTCCTGGGGGCTGCTTCAGTCAGGGGAGCTGAGAGTGGGACTTGCTCTGCTACCAGAGGGGCGGCTCAAACAGGGGTCTCCCTCAGGTAGTGAAGTCGAAGGGGGTGAGAGGCTTTTGAGGTGCCCCTCCCTGGCGCGACTACAGGCCGTCACTGAGATCCCTTGGGCAACGGGAGGAGGGCAGCTACAGGGACCCTGTCCCGTCGGTGCAGCAACTGGCCGTCACCTGGGCCAAACTTCCGGGGTCTTCCTCGGGCTGCGGAGTCACAGGGGGGGTGAGGGGCTTTTAAGGTATCCCTCCCTGGCGCGGCAACAGGTCGTCGCCGAGGTCCCTTGGGCAACGAGAGGAGGGTGGCTACAGGCTGTCCCTTTCCCATCAGTGCGGCAACTGGCCGTCACCGGGGCCAGATTCCCTGAAGGGACCGCAAACGAAGTGCGGCTGCCGGCCGTAACCGGCCTGTGGGTGCAGTTACCGGCTGTTGCCGAAGTCCCGCATGAGGGGCGATGTGTAGACGAAGGGCGGCTACAGGCCATCCCTTGTCTACTGGTGTGGCTACCAGCCATCACCATTGTTGTGCCCATTGAGGCAACTGCAGAAGGAGAGAGGGTGTACCGTTCTCTCCCCATGTGCAGGGGGGGTGGGCAGCACTATGAGCAACTGCTTTCTGTCTCTTAAGGGCACGGCTAACGGTCGTCGCTGTTGCACGGCTGCAGGCCATTGCTTTTACTGTGCGGCTACCAGCCATCACTATTGCATGGCTACCGGCCATTGCAGGGGCACGGCTACAGGCCATTGCTTTTACTCTGCGGCTACTGGCCGCCACTGGGGTGCTGCCTGGAGCTATGTTTCTAGCTCCACCCTGATCCTGATGCAGGCTAGGTCGGTGAAAGGGTAATGCACCCGGACCAAGGTGTTTGCGATGGGTGCTTTCCAGGGAATAGGGATGCATGGCTATATGGGACTGACATCCACATCGCACAGACGTCACACGTGCCCTGCTTACCCCTTCATTGTCGCCTCCTGGGGGTGTTGTGATGCCTTCCGTTGTCGTCATTTCAATTATAAACTTGATTACCTAATTTACAGTTAAAGATGGAGAACTAACTTCTGAACATTTATTTCACTAATTGAATTGTAACGTTGCAGACGTGGTAATAAAAAAGAAAAGGTGAGGAACGCTTCATATATGCTATAAAAAAAAAACAGTCAGAATGACTTAATATGTAATTAGTTTCGTTTAGTTACAACAAAATTGCTGGCATCCACAAGCCGGTCACCTGGTAACTCAACTCAGTGCCACCAACCGTCCGTTCAACACAAAGCTGACCGCACCAAAACTATAGGCTTTCAGCAGATATTTTTAGATATTTTCAACAAATTTCACAACACAACTTCTGTCTATGACTGTACATCGCATAACTCCTGTTCCAAGGCATTAGCAAACCAAATGATATATATACTCACTGAATACCTACGGCTTGTGGATTGTTCATCATGCATTCCCTCTCTAGAACTCTGAATGCCTTACAGATGAGTCACTTTCTCTAAAACTATAGTCCTTCCAGTATATCAAGATCGTTTAGGTGTTGTCCTTCACGGGAATTCCCCTATGTGCGACGTTGCCACAGTTTCTACTGGGCCAATTATCGGATTAGAGACAAACTTCAAGGGACAACCCTCATTCCCAGTGCACTACCTCTCTCTCTCTCTCTCTCTCTCTCTCTCTCTCTCTCTCTCTCTTTCTCACTGCATATAAAATCAACATTATATGGAGATTTTTTCTATGAAGTCTATATGGTTTTATGAATAATTAGAATTTGAGGCAAAACCTCCTGACTCTGTCCGTCTGTCTGTCTGTCTGTCTGTCTCTGCATATAAAGTCAACATTTTATGGAGATTTATTTTTGTGTAACGAGTCTATAGGTTTTATGAATTATAGCTCCTCTATTTGCCTTCTCTTCTAAAAAATACTTATTTACGCTGTAAATAAGTTCTTTTTCTCGACTGTGGAGCAGACGAGGGAGAGTAGTAGGGATAGGAGCTTATCTTTGATGGCGGTCAGAGAGGAAGTGACCTGTGGATTGACAGCTGACCTACTCTCACTGACTCACCTACAAGCGTGACAGAGTTGGAAAGCAACATTGCCAGGTGTTGAGGTATTTATAAAAAGTCATTGTTATTATTAAAATCAATAGGCATTTTCTTACACTATATAGCCTTAATCGAGAATTATATATACATATACCGTAATTAAATTTCATTTAGAAGTAGTAAGTAGCTGACATGAGACAGAGAGGTGTGTTTTGGTACGGATTCGGCGTGAAGGGGAATTCACGTGAGGGACAACGCCCAAACGATCTCGATATTTTGGAAGGACTATAGAGAATTTGCTTCATGCCTCAATTTGGTAAGGCAGAGAAAGAGAGAGAGAGAGAGAGAGTGTGTGTGTGTGTGTGTGTGTGTGTGTGTGTGTGTGTGTGTGTGTGCGTGTGTTATTGACAGGGGATTTTATTCAGCTTAAAAAGAGACATTTCACTCTGAAGCTTGTCATTGAGATTCAGCTGTTTGGAAAGTATTACAACTACGTATCTAGATAATTAAAAAAATGTACATTATGTTATTAGATACTGAAACAAACCAGGAACCAATCATTCATACCTGAATGAATAAATAAAAATATAAATAAGTGGCTAAATGGCTACCTTCCAGTTCCCCTTACTATGAAATAAACCTGTATCAATCCAAGAAAAATCAGCTAACATAATACTGTACAGGGAATTGAACCCTGCACTCTCAGATGAATGCCAAATAAATTTCCACTGTAGGTACCACGACAAAGTAATTTTCTCGCCTTGTCACATAGTTGCAATCAAGGTACCCTCGCTTCCACTGTGGACCTGAAAGGGAAGAGACAACTCCCTGGCACTCGGGCAGAGAAACTTTTAATCAGTATATGGGTCCTGCTTTTAATCATACCCAAAGAACAACGGGCAGTTCAAAATATGGCAAGATGAGGCAACTTTTCCTTGGCCACGGCGGATTGGAAAATTGCCTGGCTTTCTTCTGAGAGCCCCAGGTTTAGTCCACACACAGTATTAGTACACTGTTAGTTTACCTCATTCTGATAGAAGGAAGGGGAAGGGGGCAGACACCTCGCGTCCCCCTCCAAGGCAGCGCCCATGCCTTTTGTGATTTCAAGCGTCTCATACAAACGACATTTCCCAAGCGTGAGTTACCGTGAGTGGGAAATATTGCAACAGTTCAATTTGGATGCTGTGTGTGGTAGGGGAGACTGACTACGAGAGTGTATGAGAGTAAGTGGAGGGCGAGGGGGAGGCCAAGGATGAAATGGAGAGATGAGGTGATGAGGTGTATGAGAGAATGGTGTATGACTTGGAAGCAGGGCAGCCTGATGGCGGACAGGGTGGCATAGAGGTGATACGTTTGTGACCACTCCTTGTGGGATTAAGGCGTCAGGAGAAAGGTAGATAGAGACAGATATAGATAGGTATATAGGTAGATAGATAGATGGGGTGTAGACTGTAGCACCAGTCGAGCAGGGCATTACTACTAAGGTGGATGGAAAGCTGATGACAGGGAGAGCTGAAGCTCCCGTTTCATCAGCCCTCGGGACTAGTTCCTGACCATCCCCTTTTGCTGTACTTTTTCAGTGTTTCAGTAACACAAGAGAGTAGGCCAGCATGCTCTCCAATACAAGTTTCTGTAACTGTCAACACCAAACTACGTGCACATTACACGCTACACTTCCTATTAAAAAAAAAAAAAAAAATGGCATCATTGAACCAAGCCTTGGAGTCGCCAGGGAGGAGGGGACCATAAGTGCTCCCACCATACGCCCCTCTCCCGGTGATGAATCAATACGTTGCCTGGAACCTCTGTCTGACTCACTTCTTCATTTCTGCAACATTTGCGGCCATGCCTCTAACTTTCTTTCTGTTGAGCACCACCTCTCCTCCTCTAAACCTTACCTTCTCTTCTTAACTGAGACCCAGCTGTCTGAGGCAACTGACAGCAAACCCTTCTCTGTATCCTGCAATTTTCTTTATACTCAAATTAAAGCCAAAGGTAGCTGTTGTGTATATGTATGCAACTGACTTATCTTGCTCTCGTGTTTCTAAACTAGATTCTTCTGAATTCTCTACTCAGGCTTCGGCTTTCCTGTCATTCTCTGTCTTACTTACCTCCTAGTTCTACTGACTATGAAAAATTCTTCGACTGTTTTGCTTCACTGATGGGACACATCCAATCCATTTCTCCTTTCTCTGAAATCTCTGTTCTAGGAGATTTCAATGTTCATCACCACCTTCGGCTCTCCTCTCCATTCACTGATCCACTTGGTGAACAAGCCTACATCTTTTCTATCCTGACCTAGGGCAGCTTGTACAGCACCCTACCCGTATCCCTGACCACCTTGGAGAGTGTTCCAACATACCTGACCTCATCCTTACAACTATTTCTTCTGCTTACGCTGTTAATCTTTCCTCCTCATTGGGCTCTTCTGATCACAACCTGATTACCTTAACCTGTCCTGTCATTCGAGTATGGCACGTGGCCCTTTAAAGTAACTTCAGTTGTGGCACTTTGGTGCTGCTGATTGGGAGGCCCTGAGGCAGTACTTCTTTGATTTTCCTTGGAATGATTATTGCTTCTATGGCCAGGAGCCATCTGAGTGTGCGTTGCGCATTACGGAGGTTATTCTCTCGGGCATGGAAGCATACATTCCTTTCTCATACCCTTTGACTAACGCAAAAAAGCCTTGGTTTAATCACGCTTGTTCTAATGCTGTGCACAGCAAGGAGTGGGCCTATAAAAGGTACAGAAGCCAACCCACCCCTGAATCACATCTTCTTTATGTTTCATCTCGGAATCGTGCTGAGTCTGTTCTTCGCTCTTCTAAAAATAATTTTATCCATACTAAATGCTCTCAGCTCTCCAACTTGATTTCTTCCCACTCCTTCTGGCACCTTGCCAAAAACCCCTCTAACAACTTTACCTCATCATTCTTCCCTCCTCTTTTCTACTCTGATGACTGTAGCTATTTCTTTTACTGATAAAGCAGATCTCTTTGCTCAGACACTCTCCTCCAATTCCACCTTGGAAGATTCTGGTGCTGTTCTTCCATCACTTCCCCCCCCCTGACTTCCTCATGGCTGACATTAGAATTTCGATGTATTTTCTGCAATCACTGACCTCAGTATTGACAGGGCATATGAGCCTGATAGGGTCCCTCCTGTTGTCCTCAAGAACTGTGCTTCTGTGCTTCTGTGCTTACACCCTGCTTAGGTAAACTCTTTTGCCTTTGTCTATCAATTTGTATCTTTCCTTCTTGCTGGAAGTTTGCTATCATTCAGTCTGTCCCAAAGAAGGGTAACCATTCCCAACCCTCTAACTATTGCCCAAATGCTATAACATCCTGTGTCTCAAAAGTTTTCAAGTCTCTTCTTAAGAGAAAAATTTTAAAGCATCTTTCCTATCACAGCCTTCTTTCTGATTGTCAGTATGGGTTCCATCAGGGACGCTCCACTAGTGATCTTCTCACCTACCTTTCAGACTCCTGGTCATCCTCCTTTCAGAAGGTTGGCGAAAGCTTCGCCATTGCACGTGACATCTCAAAGGCTTTCGATCGAGTCTGGCACAAATCTATAATTTCCAAACTGCCCTCTTACGGTTTCTATCCTTCCGTCTGTGCCTTCATCTATAGCTTCTCTTCTGGTCGTTCTACAGCTGCTGTTGTAGACAATCACCAATCTTCTCCTAGATCTATCAACAGTGATGTTCCTCAGGGCTCTGTCCTATCACCAACTCTCTTCCTTTCATTCACCTACGCTGTACATCTAGCCTTATCCATTCATGAGCTGTTGATTCCACTCTTTGTCTTTCCATTCAGTTCCCGCAACATTCATCTCGGCATTTACTTCAACAAACAAGGAATGAGGCTATGGCGCACCTAATGTCTGACTTGGCTCGTATTTCTGACTGGGTTAAAAGTAATCTTGTTGTTTTAAAGGCATCAAAGACTCAGTTCTTACACCTATCAATCCGACAAAATCTTCCACAGGTGTACCCCCTAATGTTTAATAACATCCAGCGCAATCCTGCATCATCCTTAAATATACTTGGGGTTTCATTCTCTCTGGATTTTTCTTGGAAGGATTATATTTCATCTCTTGTAAAATCTGCTTCCAAGAGACTAAGTGCTCTAAGCCGACTCCGTACCTTCTTTTCCCCTGCACAGTTGTTGACTTTATTCACAAGTTTTATTCTCCCCTGTGTAGAGTACAACTCTCATGTGTGGACAGGCTCCCAAATACAGCTCTTCTCAACAAGGTGGTGTCAAAGGCTTTTTGTCTCATTAACTCTCCTCCTCTTACAGGTTCCCTTCAACCTCTGTCTCATCAGCACACTATTGCATCTTTATCTCTTTTCTACCAGTATTTCTATGGTCACTGCACCTCCGAACTGATTGCTTGCATCGCTCAACCTCTAGGACGGGCGCGTGGCACCCGTCTAGCAACAAACTCTCATCCCTTTTCTGCCCAGCTGTTCAATGCAAGCGTTAACCTTTACTCCCAGTCCTTCAATTATGTAACAGGTAAACTCTAGAACTGTCTTTCTCTGTCAGTATTTCCTACTTCCTATGATCTCTAGCCTATCAAACGCAGTGTGTCCGGGCATCTCGAAATGAACGGATCTTGAATTTGGCTGTCTATTGTATTGTTTGTTTGTTTCTTTTTTTTCTTTTTCTTGGAAGGAATGGCTTGCGAGCTCCTGGCCTTTGAATGCTTCCTCTTTGCATAAAAAAAAAAAAAAAAAAAAAAAACTGATGTATACACATGTACAGTACGGTCGTGGTCATAAACAATCACCTATTCTCCGGTATCCCGTGCCTCAGGCTGGCTCCTTTTTTGCGCGGCAACTCACACTGGAATAAGAGAGGCTGAGAGGGAGGGGCCAGAGTGAGAGAGAGAAGATGGGTGGGGGGACGAGTGATGGTAATGGGGTGGAGTGAGGGAGGGGAGGGAGCATGGAGGTAGGATTTCCTACCTCCATGGGAGGGAGGGTAGGTAAAAGAGGGAGAATGATATGCGAAGTGGTGGTCACATTCCTTGTCTAGTTTCTTTCATTCAGGGCATGATATACAGGAATTAATATTCGGTAGCTAATGGTGCATTACACCTTGTATAGCGGCGACAGGTAACAAGCTTTAGACAGGTGGTAATATCAAGGGCTAGCTCGTGAGAGAATTATACTGACGTAGCAGATCAAACATTATAGGCACACTCAGATGACTCTCGGCCATGGAAGCAATAATTGTTCCAGGGAAAATCAAAGAAATAATGCCTGAAGGCCTCCCAATCAGCAGCTCCAAAGTGCCATTGCCGCCTCTCTTGGGAGGGTCCACGGGCTTTGCTGGAGCGATAGGACGGGTTAAGGCGATATGTGATCGGAGGAGCCCAATGGAGAGGAGAGATTAACAGTGTAAGCAGAGGGAATAGTTGTAAGAGAAAGGTGAGATATGTTGGAACTGTCTCCAAGGTGGTCAGGGATACAGGTAGGGTGCTGTACATTAATGATAAAAAAGATGTAGGCTTGTTCACCAGGTGGATCAGTGGGAGAAGAGGAGAGCCAAAGATGGTGGTGAACACTGAAATCGCCATGAATGGAGATTTTAGAGCAAGAAGAAATTAACTGAAACATTGTAGTGAAAGCATATATATCGACATATGCTACAACCACCAATTTTGCTAATCTTAAGGAAGACATGTAGTGAAGACGTAAATACCGGTATAGCTTCGAGCCCTCAAAAGGGACTGGAGATTTGAAAATCACGTAGAGTTATGCCTCAAAGGAGAGTAAGCTGGTTATTTGTCCTTCAGTGTACTGCCTATGGTTTACTCTTGTATAACATATACGTTTCTTTTTTTTTTCTGCTTCTAGCTCAAATTAAATCCGTTCAGCCTGAGGTCGCTTTTTGAATTCTATCTATCTATATACCTAGGCTGCTTCCCCCAAGGAAAAGGAGGTAGCCGAGACAGGACGACACACTCCCCATTTACTCATCCATTCAAACACATTCATTCGCATCTTAGCCCCAAAGGGTAGAACGGACAGATCCTCACCTCACCACACCGCACAAGGGTCAATTGCGCAATGCAATCAGTGACATCCGCAGCAGGGCCCGACAGCAGAGCTTGTTTACCCCTGCCACATCATAACAGACTCATCGCCTTACCTGCACCTGACCTGAAATAGCTGATCAGACCAAATGCGGGAGAATATCCCCTCAGGGCTGCGTCATCACTTATTCATTCACAATTTCTCTCCATTTATTTCTGTCACGGTATATTATTCCTACTTTCATGTAACTTTATTCTGGCAATGAGATGGAGGGGTCGGATACAGCTCCCTTTAAACCCTTCAGTAACAGAAATCTTTTCTGAGGGGAACATTATCGTCTAGAAAAACTAAAATAAATGATATTCTCAGGCTGAAAGGGTTAGAAGTGGGAATAGGGTTATGATTAAAGAATATGATAATTACGGAATGTTGATTCTCTCTCTCTCTTACACACGCACGCACACACACACACACACACACACACACACACACACACACACACACACACACACACACACACACACACACACACACACACACACACACACGCACAATAATAATTAACCATTTCCCTCTCCTTTACTGATAGTATGCTCTGTGACTGTCCTCCACCCTGGTAATACTGCTGGGTTATGACTGAAAACTCTGACACTTCTTCCTCCCACTGAAATTCACTGCCGCATAATTTATTTCCATCCCTCTTCTTCCTTCTAACTTGGCGGGAAACACCACAACCTTTGGGCCTTTTCAGGTCAATTACGCTGGTATTTATCACCCTTGACATCGTGCGTTGACCTCGTCTGGAGGAGGCAAGAATAAAGTGAAAGAGACACCATCTTACTGAAAGGATTAATATTCTTTTGTTTGATACGAGTCTCTTATGTCGCTTTAGATGGCTTAAGTCTTTTACATTATCGCAACATCTCTCCCTTAGTGACATATATTTTTACTCCTAAATTTTCTGTTGTGTTTCTGTGTCTCTTTGACATCGATAGAGATGACATAGGAGATAACATAAATCTCGTACAAGATGATATTAGCTGATCACTCTTCTTTACTGTAATATTATATATTATTCTTACCGGATATGTGTGGATTCCTCTATGATATCGATAAAGATAACATAAGTTTTATACAAGATAATGGTAGCCTAACAATTCCTTCCCTACTAATTTATTTTGGGCAGAACTCCTAAATTCTTCTCTTTGAGGCTGATATATCTTTTCAGTATCAACACAGCGCCCAGGAATTTCCTATATTAGATTAGGCTGTTTGCATCACACCTCCCCCCTGCTGACGTATTTTGCATATTTCGCCTTAATATTCTTCTCTATTTTGCCATATACTCGTATATATATATATATATATATATATATATATATATATAGTACACTCCTTCCTGGGAATCGAACCCTGGACCTCTTAAAGAGAAGTCAGGCACTGATACCACTCAACCACGGCGTGATAAAAGCTATGACACCTGATTTATTTTACGAACCAGGTAAATCATTATGGGAGGATATATTTCAATCACAACACACTAGGATCATTTCACAGCCCCACGCAACTCGGCTAGTGACAGAGAAGTTTTGATCTATCCCAGACACAACACGAGTGTCTTTAGATGTTGGAGAGACACATGTTACACACGTGTGTACAAATATTTGTATGCTTCTGACTGGGAATCGAACCCTGGACCTCTTTGACAGAAGTCAGGCACAGATACCACTCGACCACGGCGTGATAAAAGCTGTGACACCTGATTTTTTTTGACAAACCAGGTAAATCCATTATGGGAGGATATATTTCAGTCATAACACAGTAGGATCATTTCACGGCCCCACACAACTCGGCAATATATTTGTACACACGCGTGTAATGTGTGTTTCTCCAACATCTAAAGACACTCGTGTTGTGTCTGGGATAGATTAAAACTGCTCTGTCACTTGCCGAGTTGCGTGGGGCTGTGAAATGATCCTAATGTATTGTGACTGAAAACGAACTTTTTGTCACTCCGTGGTCGAGTGGTATCGTGCCTGACTTCTATCTGCGAGGTCCAGGGTTCGATTCCCGGTCAGGAGCGCGCAAATATATTAGTACACACGCGTGTAATGTGTGTCTCTCCAACATCTAAAGACGCTCGTGTTGTGTCTGGGATAGATTAAAACTGCACTGTCACTTGCCGAGTTGCGTGGGGCTGTGAAATGATCGTAATGTGTTGTGATTGAAATATATCCTCCCATAATGGATTTATCTGATACATCAGAAAAATCAGATATCAGAGCTTTTATCACGCCATGGTCGAGTGGTATCAATGCCTGACTTCTATTTAAGAGGTCTAGGGTTCGATTCCCAGTCAGGAGCACACAAATCTATTTGTACACACGCGTGTAATGTTTGTCTCTCCAATATATATATATATATATTATATTTCTATTTACTATCTACCTATCTGTCTATTTCCAAACACCTTAATCCCGTAAGAGATGCTCACAAACAAATCGCTTGCATGTCGCTCTGTTCCCTGCCATTTCACTGCCCTACTCGCAGCTCACATCTCCCTCTCTCATATACCTCTCCACTCCATCACTCCATCTCATCCTGGGCCTCCCCCTTCCTCTCCCTCCTTCCACCTCACTCACATACACTCTCCTCGTCAGTCTCTAGCTCTCCATCCTCTCCACATGGCCAAACCACCTCAATGTATTTCTCCTAATGCTTCCTATCACATCCACATCCACTCCACAGCGCTCCTTCTCTTCCTCATTTGTCAGTCTGTCTCTCCATGTGACTCCACATCCTCCTCTCAAATAACTCATACACACACACACACACACACACACACACACACAAATAAATAAATATATATATATATATATATATATATTTAAATATATATATATATATATATATATATATATATATATATATATATATATATATATGGATGTATATATAGATAGATATCTGATCAAATTCCATACAAATGAAGAATAGCGTGCTATATGCATCCATGAAAGCATACAGTAAAGCAAACGCACCTGGGAGCCTCGTAAATTAACGAGAATGTCCCTGGATGTTGTGATGAAAGCAGGGAGAGAAGGTACGGTTAGTCATTGAAGTACAGTACAGTATGGTTAGCTGTCCTTTATTTCTTTTTTTTTTTTTTAAGTGAGATGAAGAGATTTAAGAATACTGTACTGTAGTATTTATTGTTATAGAAACTAATTTTGTTCTAGTATATAATTTACGTTGCTGTCGATATTTTGTCCCGGAAGTCCTATTTTAGTAAACCTCATGTTCTACTGTGTCACTGATTAAAAGAGGATTGCATCAGTCTGAATTTTCAGTTACTTGGCACTGCCTGACATAGCGAAGCATAAGGGAAAACATGGTTTGTCCAGTTCTACTGATTTAGAATAACTAAACATGCTAAAATGTCCATCCATCCATCCATCATCCAATCCTACGTTGCCCCACGAGGAGCGTAGGAGCCCCGGGCTAGACAGTTGGTCCCGACATTGAAGATGAGAGTGACCAGCCTCACACATCCCTGAGTGGCATTGCATGACCAATAAACCCCAACCACCCCTTGGATATAAACCTTCACCGGCTCAATCCGATTGGAGCACAATGAGGAATTATTTTTCATACCTAATTCCCTCACGCTTATCCAAAATTATATATATATTTTTTTCCTGATTTTATCTTATTCTCGATATTAACTGCACTTCAGCCTCACCTCTCTCTGAGTCGCTGTCGCTGTAATTTTATTTAGCTCTTTTGATCTTCGTACGTTTGTATCATTTTGGTGGTAATAAAGAGTTGAAAGTTTTTGGGCTTTACAATTCCTCTGGCAAATCTTATGAACTTCAAGCTTTGTGATGAATGCTAGGTTGTGGAAACTTTTAGAGGTATTTACGAGGTCAACGTACGATGTCAAGGGTGATAAATACCAGCGTAATTGACCTGAAAAGGCCCAAAGGTTGTGGTGTTTCCCGCCAAGTTAGAAGGAAGAAGAGGGATGGAAATAAATTATGCGGCAGTGAATTTCAGTGGGAGGAAGAAGTGTCAGAGTTTTCAGTCATAACCCAGCAGTATTACCAGGGTGGAGGACAGTCACAGAGCATACTATCAGTAAAGGAGAGGGAAATGGTTAATTATTATTGTGCGTGTGTGTGTGTGTGTGTGTGTGTGTGTGTGTGTGTGTGAGAGAGAGAGAGAGAGAGAGAGAGAGAGAGAGAGAGAGAGAGAGAGAGAGAATCAACATTCCGTAATTATCATATTCTTTAACCATAACCCTATTCCCACTTCTAACCCTTTAAGCCTGAGGATATCATTTATTTTAGTTTTTCTAGACGATAATGTTCCCCTCAGAAAAGATTTCTGTTACTGAAGGGTTTAAGGGGAGCTGTATCCGACCCCTCCATCTCATTGCCAGGATAAAGTTATATGGAAGTAGGAATAATATACTGTAATTCAAAAAGCGACCTCAGGCTGAACGGATTTAATTTGAGTTAGAAACAGAAAGACAAAAAGTATATATCATACAAGTGTAAACCAAAGGCAGTACACTGAAGGACAAATAACCAGCTTACTCTCCTTTGAGGCATAACTCTACGTGATTTTCAAATCTCCAGTCCCTTTTGAGGGCTCGAAGCTATACCGGTATTTACGTCTTCACTACATGTCTTCCATAAGATTAGCAAAATTGGTGGTTGTAGCATATGTCGATATATATGCTTTCACTACAATGTTTCAGTTAATTTCTTCTTGCTCTAAAATCTCCATTCATGGCGATTTCAGTGTTCACCACCATCTTTGGCTCTCCTCTTCTCCCACTGATCCACCTGGTGAACAAGCCTACATCTTTTTTATCATTAATGTACAGCACCCTACCTGTATCCCTGACCACCTTGGAGACAGTTCCAACATATCTCACCTTTCTCTTACAACTATTCCCTCTGCTTACACTGTTAATCTCTCCTCTCCGTTGGGCTCCTCCGATCACATATCGCCTTAACCTGTCCTATCGCTCCAGCAAAGCCCGTGGACCCTCCCAAGAGAGGCGGCAATGTCACTTTGGAGCTGCTGATTGAGAGGCCTTCAGGCATTATTTCTTTGATTTTCCCTGGAACAATTATTGCTTCCATGGCCGAGAGTCATCTGAGTGTGCCTATAATGTTTGATCTGCTACGTCAGTATAATTCTCTCACGAGCTAGCCCTTGATATTACCACCTGTCTAAAGCTTGTTACCTGTCGCCGCTATACAAGGTGTAATGCACCATTAGCTACCGAATATCAATTCCTGTATATCATGCCCTGAATGAAAGAAACTAGACAAGGAATGTGACCACCACTTCGCATATCATTCTCCCTCCCTTACCTACCCTCCCTCCCCTCCCTCACTCCACCCTATCACCACCACTCGTCCCTCCACCCATCTTCTCTCTCTCTCTCTCTCTCTCTCTCTCTCTCTCTCTCTCTTTGGCCCTCATCTCAGCCTCTCTTATTCCAGTGTGAGTTGCCGCGCAAAAAAGGAGCCAGCCTGAGGCACGGAATACCGGAGAATAAGTGATTGTTTATGACCACGACCGTACTGTACATGTGTATACATGTCTTTTTTTTTTTTTTTTAAATGCAAAAAGAAGCATTCAAAGGCCAGGAGCTCGCAAGCCATTCCTTCCAAGGAAAACAAACAAACAAACCACAACAGACAGCCAAATTCAAGATCAGTTCATTTCGAGATGCCCGGACACACTGCGTTTGAAAGGCTGGAGATCATAAGAAGTAGGAAATACTGACAGAGAGAGACAGTTCTAGAGTTTACCTGTTACATAAATGAAGGACTGGGAGTAACGGTTAACGCTTGCACTGGAGAGATGGGCAGAAAAGGGATGAGAGTTTGTTGCTAGTCGGGCGCTACGCGCCCGTCGTAGAGGTTAACGGATGCAAGCAAACAGTTCAGAGGTTCAGTGACAATTGAAATACTGATAGAAAAGAGATAAAGATGCAACAGTGTGCTGAAGAGACAGAGGTTGAAGGGAGCCTGTAAGAGGGGGAGCGTTAATGAGACAAAAAGCCTTTGACTCCATCTTGTTGAGAAGAGCTGTATGTGGGAGCCTGTCCACACATGAGAGCTGTACTCTACACAGGGGCGAATAAAACCCGTGAATAAAGTCAACAACTGTGCAGGGGAAAAGAAGGTACGGAGTCGGCTTAGTGTACTTAATCTTTTGGAGGCAGATTTTACGAGAGATGTAATATGATCTTTCCAAGAAAAATCCAGAGAGAATGAAACCACAAGTATATTAAAGGATGATGCAGGATTGAGCTGGATGTTATTAAACATTAGTGGGTACACCTGTGGAAGATTTTGTCGGGTTGATAGGTGTAAGAACTGAGTCTTTGATGCCTTTAAAACAACAAGATTACTTTTAACCCAGTCAGAAATACGAGCCAAGTCAGACATTAGGTGTGCCATAGCCTCATCCCTTGTTTGTTGAGGTAAACGCTGTGATGGACGTTGCGGGAACCGAATGGAAAGACGAAGAGTGGAATCATCAGCATATGAATGGATAAGGCTAGATGTACAGCGTAGATGAATGAAAGGAAGAGAGTTGGTGATAGGACAGAGCCCTGAGGAACACCACTGTTGATAGATCTAGGAGAAGATTGGTGGCTGTCTACAACAGCAGCTGTAGAACGACCAGAAAGGAAGCTATAGATGAAGGCACAGACAAAAGGATACAAACTGTAAGAGGGCAGTCTGGAAATTATAGATTTGTGCCAGACTCGATCGAAAGCCTTTGAGATGTCACGTGCAACGGCAAAGCTTCCGCCAACCTTCTGAAAGGAGGATGACCAGGAGTCTGAATGGTAGGTGAGAAGATCGCTAGTGGAGCATCTCTGACGGAACCCATACTGACAATCAGAAAGAAGGTTGTGATAGGAAAGATGCTTTAAAATTTTTCTGTTAAGAATAGACTCAAAAACTTTAGAGACACAGGATGTTAAAGCAATTGGACGATAGTTAGAGGGTTGGGAATGGTCACCCTTCTTTGGGACAGGTTGAATGACAGCAAACTTCCAGCAAGAAGGAACGGTACAAGGTGATAGACAAAGGCAAAAAAGTTTACCTAAGCAAGGTGTAAGCACAGAAACACAGTTGACAACAGGAGGGACTCCATCAGGCCCATATGCCTTGTCAGTATTGAGGTCAGTGATAGTAGAAAATACATCAGTTGAAGAAATTTTAATGTCAGCCATGGGGAAGTCAGGGAGGGGGGGGGGTGAAGTGATGGAGGAACAGCACCAGAATCGTCCAAGGTGGAATTGGAGGAGAAAGTCTGAGCGAAGAGATCTGCTTCATCAGTAAAAAAAATAGCTACAGAGTCATCAGAGTAGAAAAGAGGAGGGAAGGATGATGAGGTAAAGTTGTTAGAGAGGTTTTTGGCAAGGTGCCAGAAGGGGCGGGAAGAAATCGAGTTGGAGAGCTGAGAGCATTTAGCATGGATGAAATTATTTTTAGCAGAGCGAAGAATAGACTCAGCACGATTCCTAGAATAAACATAAAAAAGATGTGATTCAGGGGTGGGTTGGCTCGTGTACCTTTTATAGGCCCATTCCTTGCTCTGGACAGCATTGGAACAAGCGTGATTAAACCAAGGCTTTCTTGCATTAGTCAAAGGATATGAGACAGGAATGTATGCTTCCATGCCCGAGAGAATAACCTCTGTAATGCGCAAGGCACACTCAGATGGCTTCTGGTCGTGGAAGCAATAATCATTCCAGGGAAAATCAAAGAAGTACTGCCTGAGGGCCTCCCAATCAGCAGCTCCAAAGTGCCACAACTGAAGTTATTTTAAAAGGCCCACATGTCATACTGGAGTGACAGGACAGGTTAAGGTAAACAGATTGTGATCAGAAGACCCCAACAAGGAGGAAAGATTAAAGTGTAAGCAGAAGAAATAGTTGTAAGAAAGAGCTCAAGTATGTTGGAACTCTCTCCAAGGTGGTCAGGGATACGGGTAGGATTCTGTACAAGCTGCTCTAGGTCAGGATAGAAATGATGTAGGCTTGTTAACCAGGTGGATCAGTGAAAAGAGACAAGAGCCAAAAGTGGTGGTGAACATTGAAATCTCCTAGAACAGAGATTTCAGAGAAAGGAGAAATGGATTGGATGTGTCCCATCGGTGAAGCAAAACAGTCGAAGAATTTTTCATAGTCCGTAGAACTAGGAGGTAAGTAAGACAGAGAATGACAGGAAAGCCGAAGCCTGAGTAGAGAATTTAGAGGAATCTGGTTTAGAAACACGAGAGCAGGATAAGTCAGGTGCTTACATATACAGAACAGCTACCTTTGGCTTTAATTTGAGTATAAAGAAAGTAGCAGGATACAGAGAAGGGTTTGCTATCAGTTGCCTTAGACAGCTGAGTCTCAGTTAAGAAGAGAAGGTGAGGTTTAGAGGAGGAGAGGTGGTGCTCAACAGGGAGAAAGTTCGAGGAAAGGCCACAAATATTGCAGAAATGAAGAAGTGAGTCAGACAGTGGTTCCAGGCAACTTGTTGGTTCACCACTGGGATAGGGGCGGATGGTGGGGATATTTATGGTCCCCCCTCCCTGGCGACTCCAAGGCTTGGTTCAATGATACCATTTTTTTTTTTTTTTTTAATAGGAAGTGTAGCGTGTAATGTGCACGTAGTTTGGTGTTGACAGTTACAGAAACTTGTGTTGGAGAGCATGCTGGCCTACTCTCTTGTGTTACTGAAACACTGAAAAAGTACAGCAAAAGGGGATGGTCAGGAACTAGTCCCGAGGGCTGATGAAACGGGAGCTTCAGCTCTCCCTGTCATCAGCTCTCCATCCACCTTAGTAGTAATGCCCTGCTCGACTGGTGCTACAGTCTACACCCCATCTATCTATCTACCTATATACCTATCTATATCTGTCTCTATCTACCTTTCTCCTCACGCCTTAATCCCACAAGGAGTGGTCACAAACGCATCACCTCTATGCCACCCTGTCCGCCATCAGGCTGCCCTGCTTCCAAGTCATACACCATTCTCTCATACATCTCATCACTTCATCTCTCCATTTCATCCTTGTCCTCCCCCTCGCCCTCCACTTCACTCACATACACTCTCTTAGTCAGTCTCCCCTACCACACACAGCATCCAGATTGAACTGTTGCAATATTTCCCACTCACAGTCACTCGCGCTTGGGAAATATCGTTTGTATGAGACGCCTGAATTTACAAAAGGCATGGGCGCTGCCAAGGAGGGGGACGCGAGGCGTCTGCCCCCTTCCCTCTCCTTCTATCAGAATATGGTAAACTCACAGTGTACTAATACTGTGTGTGGACTGAACCAGGGACCCTCAGAAGAAAGCCAGGCAACTTTCCACTCCGCCGTGGCCAAGGAAAAGTTGCCTCATCTTGCCACATATTGAACTGCCCGATGTGCTTTGGGTATGATTAAACGTTTCTCTGCCCGAGTGCCAGGGAGTTGTCTCTTCCTTCTCAGGCTCGCAGTGGAAGTGAGGGTACCTTGATTGCAAGTATGTGACAAAGGAAGAAAATTACTTTGTCGTGGTACCTACAGTGGAAATTTATTTGGCATTCATCTTAGAGTGCAGGGTTCAATTCCCTGTACAGTATTATGTTAGCTGATTTTTCTTGGATTGATACAGGTTTATTTCATGGTAAGGGGAACTGGAAGGTAGCCATTTAGCCACTTATTTATATTTTTATTTATTCATTCAGATATGAATGATTGGTTCCTGGTTTGTTTCAGTATCTAATAGCATACATTTTTTAATTATCTAAATACGTAGTTGTAATACTTTCCAAACAGCTGAATCTCAGTGACAACCTTCAGAGTGAAATGTCTCTTTTTAAGCTGAATAAAATCCCCTGTCAGTAACACACACACACACACACACACACACACACACACACACACACACACACACACACTGTTGTAGACGGCCATCGTTCTTCTCCTAGATCTATCAACAGTGGTGTTCCTCAGGGCTCTGTCCTATCACCAACTCTCTTCCTTTTATTCATCAATGATCTTCTAAGCTGTACATCTAACCCTATGCACTCATACGCTGATGACTCCACCCTTCACCTTTCCATTCGGTTCCCGCAACGCCCATCTCAACAGTTACTTCAAGAAACAAGGGGTGAGGCTATGGCACACCTGATGTCTGACTTGGCTCGTATCACTGACTGGGGTAAAAATAATATGGTTGTCTTTAATGCATCTAAGACTCAGTTCTTACACCTATCAACCCGACAAAATCTTCCACAGGTATACCCATTAATGTTTAATAATATTCAGCTTAATCCTGCATCATCCTTGAACATGCTTGGGGTTTCATTTACTCAAGACTTATCTTGGAAAGATCATATTACATCTCTTGTAAAATCTGCTTCTAAGAGATTGGGTGTGCTGAGCCGACTCCGCTCTTTCTTTACCCCTGCACAATTGTTGACTCTATACAGGGGTTTTATCCGCCCCTGTGTGGAGTACAACTCTCATGTGTGGGAGGCTCCCACATACAGCTCTTCTCAATAGGGTGGAGTCAAAGGCTTTTCGTCTCATTAACTCTCCTCCTCTTACTGACTCCCTTCAACCTCTGTCTCTTCGCCGCACTGTTGCATCTTTATCTCTTTTCTATCGCTACTTTAATGGTTACTGCTCCTCTGAACTGTCTGCTTGCATTCCTCCACCTCTACGACGGGCGCGTAGCACCCGTCTGGCAGCAAACTCTCATCCCTTTTCTGTCCAACTCTCTAATGCAAGAGTTAACCGTTACTCCCAGTCTTTCATTTATGCAACAGGTCAGCTCTGGAACTGTCTCCCTCTGTCTGTATTTCCTGCTGCCTATGATCTCCAGTCTTTCAAACGCAGTGTGTCCAGGCATCTCAAAATGATCGGATCTTGAATTTGACTCTCTATTGTATTTTGTTTTTCTCTTGGAGGGAACTGTTACTGCGGGCCATGGCCTTTGGTTCCTTCTTCCTCGCATAAAAAAAAAGAAAAACACACACACACACACACACACACACACACACACACACACACACACACACACACACACACACACACACACGCACGCACACACACGCACGCACGCACGCACACACACACACACACACACACACACACACACACACACACACACACACACACACACACACACACGGGTGCAGTGGTAACGTTCTCGCTTGCCATCTGGTAGACGGGAGTTCGCGCCTCGCTCAGGTTGCGAAAAGTTTCACTGACGAAGTGGGTGGTTACTGTCCCCCTTGAGCAAGGGGACGGGTGTGTAAGTGTGTGAAGGTCACAGCCTTGCCCTTAGATCGGACTATATGAGCTCTCAGCTCCCTTCCGGGAGGGTAAAAGCTGACGATCACGACCATCAAGTGAACCTGACCGACCCGGTGAATTACACACACACACACACACACACACACACACACACACACACACACACACACTCTCTCTCTCTCTCTCTCTCTCTCTCTGTCTATCTATCTCTGTCTCTTTCTCTGCCTTACCAAATTGAGGCTTGAAACAGATTCTCTAGTTTTAGAGAAAGTGACTCATTGGTAAGGCATTCAGAGTTCTAGAGAGGGAATGCATGATGAACAATCCACAAGCTGTAGGTATTCAGTGAGTATATATATCATTTGGTTTGCTAATGCCTTGGAACAGGAGTTATGCGATGTACAGTCATAGACAGAAGTTGTGTCGTGAAATTTGGTGAAAATATCTAAAAATATCTGCTGAAAGCCTATAGTTTTGGTGCGGTCTGCTTTGTGTCGAACGGACGGTTGGTGGCACTGAGCTGAGTTGCCAGGTGACCGGCTTGTGGATGCCATCAATTTTGTTGTAATTAAACGAAACTAGTTACATATTAAGTCATTCTGACTGTCTTTTTTATATAGTATATATGAAAAGTTTCTCACCTTTTCTTTTTTATTACCACGTCCTCAACGTTACAATTCAATTAGCGAAATAAATGTTCGGAAGTCAGTTCTCCATCTTTAACTGTAAATTAGGTAATCAAGTTTATAATTGAAATGACGACAACGGAAGGCATCACGACACCCCCAGGAGGCGAAAACAGAGGGGTAAGCAGGGCACGCGTGACGTTCGTGCGATATGGACGTCCCATATAGCCATGCACCCCCATTCCCTGGAATGCACCCGTCGCAAACACCTCGGTCTGGGTGCATTACCCTTTCACCGACCCAGCCTGCATCAGGATCGGGATGGAGATAGCCCCTGCAATGGCCAGTAGCTGTGCAATAGTGACGGCCGGTAGCCACACAGTAAAAGCAATGGCCTGCAGCCGTGCAACAGCGACGGCCGGTAGCCGTGCCCTTAAGAGACAGCCAGCAGCTGCTCTTAGTGCTGCCCATCCCCCCTGCAGAACCCATGATGACCGGTTGCCGCATGTGGGGAGAGAACGGTACATCCTCTCTCCTGCAGTTGCCTCAAGGGGCACGACACTGGTGACGGCTGGCAGCTGCACCAGTAGACAAGGGACGGCCTGTAGCCGCCCTTCGCCTACACGTCACCCCTCATGTGGGACTTCGGCAACAGCCAGTAACTGCGCCCGCAGGCAGGTGACGGCCGGCAGCCGCATTTCGTCTGCGGTCACTTCAGGGAGTCGGGCCCCGGTGACAGCTGGCTGCCGCACCAACGGGAGAGGGACAGTCTGTAGCCACCCTCCTTTGATTGCCCAAGGGACCTCGGCGATGGCCTGTTGCCGCACCAGGGAGGGGTACCTTAAAAGCCCCTTGCCCCCCTTGTGACTCCACAACCCGAAGAAGACCCTGGAAGTTGGGCCCCAGTGACGGCTGGTTGCTGCACCGATGGGACAGGGACGGCCTGTAGCCGCCCTCCTCCCATTGCCCAAGGGATCTTGGCGACGACCTGTAGCTGTGCCAGGGAGGGGCGCATCAAAAGCCCCTCACCCCCATCGACATCACTACCTGAGGGAGACCCCTGTTCGAGCTGCCCCTCTGGTGGCAGAGCAAGTCCCGCCCTCAGCTCCGCCGACCAAGGCAGCCCCCAGGAGGAGGACCCTTCCATCAAGGACTGGTGGAGAAGACCTGTCTTGATCCCAGGGCTATGCTCCATCCAGCCAGCACCAGAGGGAGACCAACGCCTGTCAGACTCCTACTGCCTGCAATGCTGCAGCCCTATCCTGACGGTGAAGCAGCGAGAGCGAGACTGCAGAAGATGGGCCCTCCACACTGCCCCTAGCACCCCGGGGCGTGAACTCTCCAGTCTGGAGGAGGAGAGATGCCCTTCCTGCATCGGGTGCCCACAGGAGTGCCTTCAGAGAATCTTCGGGCCCAGTCCCAAGGGCCAGACCCCCGTACCAAGCCCCTCCAGTGTGGGTTCCCTCACCATGCCTGACCACAGCCCATCTCAGAAGACGACGCTCTCACGGATAGTTCCGTGGCCCCTCGATGAGAGTACACTGGAGGGGACGCAGCCGACCCTGGGCCACCACCTGTGAGCTGCCGCCTCCCCCCCCTCCTTGGTTGGCCCGCTCCCCTGCCCCACACCCCCATAGTGACTGTGATTTCTCTGCCCAAGAGAAGAAAGTGAAAGTGACTGCACGAGTGTAGAGTACAGTAACAGTGTCTGAGCAGCCGGGCTCTAGTGAAAGTGATAAGAGACGTAACCAGTGTATTAAGCGGGACAGATATAGAATTACTATAAAGAACAATCAGCCCTAGAACAAAGTGTAGTCACATCTTCCCTTAAGTGCAGTGTCTGTCTGTCTGTTTCCGAGACTGTCGATATCGTGCGAGATACCTATAATGTATATACACCTGTCAATTCCCGTTCTTGTGTTTGAACAGAGTCTCATGAATTGTCTAGCTTCCTGTATCCTGAATTTGGTAATATACGTGTAAGGTTGTTGCCCTGTGTTTTTATGCCGTTCCTCTCACACTGTGTCTAAGCTCCAGTCTAGAAAGGGAACCCAGCCATACCATAGGTGTTATTAGGACAGGAAGCTGACCTAAAAACTCCTAGCATAACAATAATTATGGCCTGGGACTAACATTATTTAACCCGCCCCATCCCGACCACTTTTCCACCACTGACTCCCCCCAATCCCAACCATTTTTGGAATTTTTTTTGGAGGGCTCAAACCTCCGCTTTTGGTGAGAAACATCGAAAATTCACAGAGAAATCGCTCACCTGAGGTTTAAAATACTCGTTCCAGGTAGCAGTACCTCCTTACCTTTCTGGGTTTTCTAACAGGCTAGCACCAAAGAAAACGAGTTCTATGGGAGGGTAACTATTTCACACCGCTCATAAACGGTATTTATTTATTTACTTAGTATGAATTTATATGTAGTATGAGAGTATATTGGTTTTCAAACAGTAATATAGGCATTATAAGCATTGTTTCACTCACTAACTCATCACCATACCTGACCTTTTTTTGCCACATTACCTGATCATCATTTCTGTTTCTTCCTCTAATGCTATGTAAAGTTTGTCCTCCACATTGTCATTGATTGGGGAATCACTCTGGCCCTGAATTACATGCTGTGGCATGACATGGCTTTACTGGCCAGGTCACTGATAACAGGTGAATTGCTGAGACAATGGCATGCAGGGGAGGGAGGAGGTCATGCTGTATAAGGCATTGTCCCTGCCTGGCATCTTGTAGAGGAAGGTGTCCCGTGTATACGTACCAAAAATCACTCACAAAAATTGAAAATTGTGCAAATTAGGGACCTTGCAATTGATTCGTGTTTATGTACGTCGACGGGATTGGCAGTGACAAAACGTGTAGACGTTAATTCACGTTGACGGGATGCCACGGGTTAACAATGTTGTAAAACAAAACTGACTGTGGTATTCAAGACAGAGAACAGAGTTATTGTATTAGGATAATCGATTTTTTGTTTTTTTAGTGGTAGGCAAACTGAATCTCACAGACGAGTTCGAACACATAAACCAGACGACTGAAGTCAACGCACAACTGTTCATGTGCTTCATTCTAGGTACACTTCGTTTCTTAAGGCGTAATACTGCATGCAGGTGCAGCTTTAATCGTTGTAATTATTTCCTGGTCCTACAGTGGTGTGGTAGCACGAGCACGACCTGAACGATGATGGTTCTCTGTTGTGCCTTCCTCCTGAATTCACCTAAGCCACCTTTCTATGGTTATGCTTGTACCAAATGTGTGAGCTGCCTGTTCAGGATTCGCCTCCTGAAAATAAAGGTAGATCATGTCATCTCTCATCTCCCTAACAGTGAATGCACGTTGCTTGACCTCTCCATACCATGGTCTGTTTAACGTTTTGTGGTAAGGTGTAAGATGAAATGTCATCACCTAACTGTTAGCATTTCGTCTCTCATACGAAATTCGGTTGTTGTTGTTGTTATAGATTTGTCCCACAGCAATGGTGGGGACACAGGCAAACTTGAGAGCCAGTCAGAGAATTGCAACAATAAAAACAGATGAACCAAAAAAAATAAATAAATAACTAAATGACTAAAAATAGCAGGGAGAACAGCCAAAGGGTCCCAGAAAAGGCAGCAGACAAGGCAAGGGCTATGGCAACAGATGACACTGGATGGAACGAAGTTAAGAGAGGAGCCTGGTGATGATATAATGTACCAGGGCAGCGCGAGGTGGATCACAGGCGATGCCTGCATGGATACTTTCCTCTTGAGATGGAGGGAGGGAGTTAGAGATGTACGCCTCACGGAAATCGTTGTGCAACTGCTGATAGATGGAAGGAAGTGCATCTTGATCGTTGAAGGGAGTTGTGAGTTCATACAGAAGCTCCTCGAGGTACGTCTCCATGCAGGTATCGAGGCTGGCACTGTCATAAGGTGGAAGAAGGGCCTCAATATGCCGGGCAACGGTGGAAGGGTCGGGTTTAGCCTTGCCCTTCTTGTTCTTATTTTTTTCTTCTCCCTGGGTGGAAGGGGAGAAGAAGAGAGAGCAACGGCAGCTGGCTGTGGTGAGGATGGAGGAGGTGCCTGCACAACATCAGGAGCAGATGGAGAGGGCAAGGAGGAGGGCTCTTCCACATCCAGATGCACGGAAGGGAGGGGGGAAAATGGCCGCTCCTCCTCAGCTCCCGACGAAGGGAGGAGAACCTTCACTACAGTCTCCCCAAGGTTGAGATCTAGATCCATGGTCTGAGACGGTTCCGGGTCGGTGATCTGAGGGGCGGTTGTAGAGGCTCCGGTCACCTTGTTCAGGGGGCATCCAAACAGCCGTTTCCGCGGTGTCGTTCAGGGTGGTGGTGGCTGCTGCCGCCGAGACTGACGCTCCTGACGAGGGGGGAGGCGTGTATCACGAGCAAAGCTTTGGGGAATGGCAAGGCGTGGAAGGCCGTTCTCCTCAAAGATTTGAGGGAGGAGAACCGCCAGAATCGCCTTGTCACCCCCACTAACAGCTTCGGCCGTCGCAATACACATCGCATCAAGTGTGTGAGTGTTGGCAGAACTCCCAGGACCCCTTGGCTGGCGTCTCTGGGCCGGGGGGCGCCGCCGTGCATGGGCAAAGCCCTTCACAGCAACCCCACCCGGCCCAGAGACATCCCTAGCCTCGAGACCCTTGGGAGCTTGAACGACACGAAACTCCACTGTCTCCCCCTCGCCAAGTGAGCGCTGGAAATGCCGTGGATTTGGCACAGTGATCCCCGAGACGTGTACGAAAACATCAGCGCCAGTGTCCCGGCGCTTGAAGAACCCGTAACACGCTCTCAGGTTGTACCAGTTCCCGGTTCCCTGGATGGTGGTGTCTCCTGGCGGCTCGGATCTGCTGTTGGGTGCCCCCTTCAACGGGTCGCAGGCACGAGCAGAGGCGCTGGAAGTCTCGCTGATGTCGGGCATGGTGGCGACTGGCCAGGCCAGACAGAACGAGTGGAACGACGAAATTCGGACTCAGTCTCGCGAGTCGATGTTAAGGCTTCGGAATTTCCTGAGTTTATTCCCATTAGCAACAGGTATGAAGCTTGAGGAAGTCAGGTTAAGCC